>NW_027522913.1:613750-920625 GCF_052094955.1 Ictidomys tridecemlineatus
TGAAACCCACACCTAGCCCATGCCCAATCTGCTTGAAGGCAGAAGATGACACCCTTATCAACTACAGTGTGACCCAATCACTGTACACCAACAAGGCAGCTAGCACAGTAAAGAGCTATTAAAAACCTTCTCCTGCTGGGCCCTCTCTCTCTCCTCTTTTTCTCCGAGTCAATCAGACACTGCTGCAATAAAGATCCCTTGATTGCTCCGAGTGTAGTGATTACTTTTCTTTCACCATGAATAGGTATAAACCTGTCTAAGAGAAAGACAGTTTACTGCAACACAGTCTTACCTTTGAATGGTTTTTCTGGATTATTATACAATTCAGAAGTTGAAGTAGGCCTATCAGGAGTAAAGTATATGAAGGATCCCGTATGGGCAGGCACTTAAGAAGATCAGGGTTCTCAACCATCAGGAACTAAGCAGAAGGTGCCAAAGGTGTTGCTGCTGGTGTGCAAGGATAGCAAGACACCAGAGGAAAGGGTCAAAAGATTTCAGTCTTTAAACCCAGAGCTGGAACTCCTAGCACTGTTCCTCATCCTGGCCCCTGTCAGCTGCAGGTCATCTCACTGTGGGTCATGGACACCAGCCCTAAACCTGGGGGAAAATCACAGAAAACTGCCTGGGCTCTAGAACAATAGCCAAAGAAAGCCTGGACTCTGTCCTGCCTTTCTGCCCCTTTTGTTCTGGTGTGTGTGGGGGGGTGGAGGTCGCTGGCTACAAAGGATGTGATAGTAGGTCCCAGCTCTGTCAGTTTATGACTTGGGGACAGGAATAGTCTCCACTGTTAAGATCTGACAGGACACTCCATTTGGCCAGGGCAAATTCATCACTGGGACAAAGCAGTGTTCTTGCTACAACACTATCCCATAAACTAAAAGCCTGGGGAGTCTGGCAGGACAAATAACTGCACCCAGAAAAGAAAAAGACAGAAACTAAGGACAACCTGTGTTTCATAGGCAGCCTCTGCAAAGGGATCTTCAAGAATTCCTAAAGAGAAAAATGGAAAGGGCTTCTTGCATTGCATATCAGTCTGCTAGTATAAGAAAAGGCCCAAATGGAGCCTCTGGGTACAAGTGACAGTGGGGAACTCACTTAAAGTTGATGGCATTGTGATAGTGTTCATGGAGACAGGTCAGGCTCAAAAATGTCATTGAAAGCAACATAGGAGAAAAAGATTAAATCATAATTATTGTATATGTTGGATTGTCCAACCCTCTCCTGGGATGAAATTTGTTATGTAAATTAAATGCACAGATAACATTCATAAGGATTGTTTCAGAATATGAATTTTAAAAAGGTTCCCAAAATAGTAAAGATAAAAGAAAATTACAGGTATAGAAATACATTTTTTAGTATGGAAAATTAGAAGGTAAGAGAAATGTTTCTGAATGAGAAAATATTTTGTCTGGTAAAGTAATATTCTTGTGCTAACGTCCCAGATTAAAGGTGACAAAACTAAGGATGTAAAGTTGTGAATGTCTAAGTAAGTTACAGAAAGTTTGGGGAAGGGGAAGGTGTGTGTTTGTTTAATTTGGCTATAATTTATCTATCAAGATAATTTTATTCTATTTGTTGGGCTTGTGGAAACTAAGTCTTAAAGTAATTAAGGTTTGTATCTTTTTGAAAGTCTGAAATAATTACTTTGTAACTTGTTAATCAAACAACTGTTACTTAAACCTACCAATATAGATGTCACCCTAAGTATATGTGACTAGGTATAATGTATTCATTATACCTAGTCACATATACTGAGAACTATGGCTATCTAAGCCTTGTATAAGTATTATGTAAAAATTTATAAAATGAGGGGCTGGGGTTGTAGCTTAGCAGTAGAACAGAGACCCTGGGTTCTTTCCTGAGCACCACATAAAAACAAAGAAACAAATAAATAAACAAACAAAATAAAGGTATTGTGTCTACTTACAACTGAAAAATATTTTTTAAAAGTTTATAAAATGAAAGTATATGCAAGTTTACTGGCAAGATAAACACTAAGTGCTCTCTTTTATACATTGTATCTGACATTGAAGGACCATGCTCTCAATTGAAGACCTGTCTTATATATGTTTGCTTTGAGTAAGTCAATTTCTTATCATTAACCCTGTTTCCTAAATGTATAAGAAACTTAAGGCTATTGATTTTGTTAATCCATACAGACCTGTGATTACTGTTACTATACACTCTGGATTCTAAATTGCACTTTAAAGTTAAACTTAGTTGAATGCAAAGCTTTGCAAAGTTAGTGTTCTCCAAACTAAAATTATGTGTAGCAAAATCTCTTATTTGTATAAAAATAACAAATTTGGTTGGTATTTATTCATGTAATTTGAGGTTTTATAGCTGTATCAAGTAACATTTTGAATAAGTTATATATATAATTTGGTGTTAATCTTCACATTGGAATTGGAATTTAAATACATTTTTGGAAGCTAATAATGAGAGTCTGATCTGTTTAAAGGTGAAATTGTAAAACAGGGATGCATTTTGCTGCTTTTTTCACAAAAAGAAAGTTAAAATTTCTCTTAGTCTTTGTTTAATTTATGTTTCAGATGTAATGTTGTATTGTGTTTTTTTGTCAGGATCCCCATCTTACCTGAAATAAGAGTCTGCATCCCACCTTACTACATGTTAGAATGGCTGCAAAATAGGCTAGACTTGAGATCATTTAGAGTTGTGATAGGTGGGATTATCTAGAGTTTGATGATAGCTCCAGTCTGGTGGGGGCCAGACTGGTTGGCTGGGCAAGTTGATAGCAAGATGCTCTCACACCCTCTTACAACCTTCTGACCAGCTCCATCTGTCGCTGGACACTTCAGGACTAGTGGTGCTGGGAAACTTGGCTCTCTTCAGCATTTCCAACCAATGCTTCCCCCAGGCAAAATGCCCCTAGTCTGTGAAGTTTCACAGGATTGCCTGGACATGAATGACCCATGCAGACCCACTCACTATCTGACAGATAAGGATGTAAGATACCCCAGGCTCAGCCATGTTGCAGTCCCAGAATCTGAACACCATTTCACCTTGCAGAAAGACCATGAGGGATGTGCTCAAAGGAGGGACCCTGCAAAGAATTGGCAAGATGGTGGCCACCAGCACTCCCAGCAGGAGGACCTTAGGGCAGCCAAACACTAGGCACCCTGGCATAGGACATCTAGGTCTTGGCTGGTGTCCCCAGACAGAGTTGGCTGCACCACGAGGTGAGGTGGTGGTGGCAGCAAACCTGCAAGCATCCTGCCCCCCATCCCCCAGGCACTGGCCAGTGTCTCAAGATGGAGATGGCTATGTGCAATCAAATCTGCAGGCAACTTGGCAATGGACCTCTGGGTGCGGGTGGAAGCAGCAGGACTAGTAATTGAAAGTGAGGTCAGGTTGAGGTTTTTGCGGTTAAAACAACAACAACAAAAAAATCACTATCAAGGGTGAAGTTCACTGGGGTAAAATTTCATACCTTAAGCACAAGAACATTTGTTTTGAGCCAGCAAAATGTTTGAGATTGCAATCTAGACTACCTGTTAAGAGTGATCCTTCCATTCTACTTATATGAACCAATTTAGCAGAATCACTGGTTTTTGTTTTGTTTTGTTTTGTTTTTACTCTACAATATAAAGGAAATATAAAATATCATTCATTCTCTACCAAGACTTTTTGGTCAGAGTTCTGCAGGGAATCAGAACCAAAAGACTTATTGTAGAAATTGGCTTATGAGTTATGGAGCCAAGAAATTTTAGTGTTTGTCTGCAGGCAGGAGAATCAAGAAAGCAAGGGGTATAATTTGGTTTGAACCAAAGACCTGGGACTGAGGGCTGATAGTTTAAGTCCTGATCTGAGTCATGGAGACTGAGAAAAAGTGAAGGTTTTTCATATCCCAGAACCAGGAAAGATGGACATCTCAGATCATGCAGAGGAATTTGCCCTTACTATGACTTTTGGTTTTGATGAGCCCCTAAAAGGACTGGATGATGCCTGCTTTTACTAAGAAGGGAGACTTTGCTCAGTCTACTGCTTTGAGAGCAAATCTTTGCCAGAATCACTGTCAGAACACCACCCAGAAATAATGTTTTACCAGCTATCAGGGTATTCCTTAGGCAGTGTGTTGACATATAAAATTAACCACCACATTCATTGCATTTAAAAAATTGTCAATTCATTAAAAATTGTTTAAAAAACAGAGATGTTTATTTAAGTACAACAAAACATATAAAGAGAGTCCCTGAAGTTAAAAATAAAGTCTGCCATGGTATTTTACAAACAATATTGCTTGCACCATCAAGGTTGTTAGCTTTCCATCACTGTGAGGAAACTACTGAAGACAGTAAACTAAAGGAGGAAAGATTAGTTTCTGCCTCACTGTTTCAGAAATTTTAGTCCAAGTTTGGTTGACTGTATTGCTTTAGGGTCTGAGGTAGGGAAGAATATCCTAGCAGTAGGATCTGTGGCAAAAGAGACTGCTCCCTTTATGGTAGCAATGATAAATAACTTATTCTTTTTTAAAGTAGAGACGAGGGGGGGAAGAGAGACAGAGAAGAGAGGAAAGAGAGGGAGGAAAGGGCCTGGGACACAAAGAGCCCTTCAGAGAGTGACCCAGCTCCTGTCCTCATAAAGTTTTCCTCACTTCTCAATAGCACCATAGTCAATACATGGATCTTTGGGGGACACCCCAGTTCTAAACGATAACAAAGGTCAACTCAAGGTGTGGAGAAATATTTGGTTACACAAACCAAGATGGAAACTGTTGAGATTTCTTGTTCCAATAGCCAGAGGCTAAGTGTATATTTCCACAGGTTAGCGAAGGACATGGCTTATCACATTAACGAAAAGTGCAGAATTGAACTATCACAAATCACAATAAAAAAGCTCAAAGTTGGCTTTTCTGCCCGCGGATGCAGCATAGAAAGCATCGTTAAAGTCTCTTTTCCTGCTGCCATCATGTCTAAATCAGTGTCCCCTAAAGAGCCCGAACAGCTGTGGAATCTATTCATTGGAGGGCTGAGCTTTGAAACAACTGATGAAAGTCTTAGAAGCCATTTTGAGCAATGGGGAGCACTCACGGACTGTGTGATTGTGAGACACCCAAACACCAAGCGCTCTAGAGGCTTTGGGTTTGTCACTTGTGCCACTGTGGAGGAAGTGGATGCAGCCATGAATGCAAGACCACACAAGGTAGATAAAAAAGTTGTGGAACCAAAGAGAGCTGTCTCAAGAGAAGATTCTCAAAGACTGGGGGCCCACTGAACTGTGAAAAAGATCTTTGTTGGTGGCATTAAAGAAGTCACTGAAGAACATCACCTACGAGATTATTTTGAACAATATGGGAAAATCTAAGTTATTGAAATCATGACTGACCAAGGCAGTGGAAAAAAAGGGGGCTTTGCTTTTGTAACTTTGATGGCCATGACTCTGTGGATGAGATTGTCATTCAAAAATACCATACTGTGAATGGCCACAACTGTGAAGTGAGAAAAGCCCTGTCAAAGCAAGAGGTGGCTAGTGCCTCATCTAGCCAAAGAGGTCAAAGTGGTTCTGGAAACTGGTGGTGGTCGTGGAGGTGGTCTTGATGGAAATGACAATTTTGGTCATGGAGGGAACTTCAGTGGTCATGGTGACTGTGGTGGCAGCCATGATGGTGGTGGACATGGTGGCAGTGGGGATGGCTACAATGGATTTGGTAATGATGGAAGCAATTTTGGAGATGGTGGAAGCTACAATGATTCTGGGAGTTATAACAATCAGTCATCAAATTTTGGACCCATGAAGGGTGGAAACTTTGGAGGCAGAAGCTCTGGACCTTATGGTGGTAGAGGCCAATATTTGCCAAATCATGAAACCATGATTGTAATGGTGGTTCCAGCAGCAGCAGCAGTAGCCATGGCAGTGGCAGAAGGTTTTAATACTGCCAGGAAACAAAGCTTAGCAGGAGAGGAGAGCCAGAGAAGTGACAGGGAAGCTAAAGGTTACAATAGATATGTGAACTCAGCCAAGCAGTGTTGGCAGGGCCTAGCTGCTACAAAGAAGACATGGTTAAGACAATACTCATATGTATGGGCAAAAAACTCAAGGGCTGTACTTGCGACTAATTGTATAACAGGTTATTTTTAGTTTCTGTTCTGTGAAAAGTTCAAAACATTCCACAAGGGTATTAATCTACTTTGTTTTTGGCACCCGGGCTGTTGATTGCTAAATGTAATAGTCTGATCATGACGCTGAATAAATGTCTTTTGAAAAAAAGCTCAAAGTTGAAGTTACAGGATCTTCATGAGGGTCATCATATCCTGGGGTATCGGGGATCAATAGGTGGCAAAGAAAAAGTGGGTGTGGCTGCTGCAATGGACAGGAGAGGGAAAGCAGCTATCAGAATAGTCCATCTCTTGCAAAAGAGGGTATAGGCCCATTGTGTCCCTAAAAGTGAAATACCTGAGGGTCTTCTAAATCCTGACTGGATGTGAGTAAGCAAAAGAACCATATATAAATTAGGGGTTTGTTTGAGCCATTAAGGCACAGAAGCCACTTTTCTGGGAACTCCTGGGTGAAATTCCCCAGTTCAAGAAAGCCCAGATCATGCTGGCCCTTGTCTTGGCTCACAGCTTTAGGACCAAACAACCTATTTCCTTCAAGATCCTTGCAACACCAAGAAACAAGCACCAAAACAACCCTCCTACCACATTGAAAACTATCTACTGACCCCCTTGATCTGTACCATGATAAATAAGACAAGCATGGGCCTATTCTTTGTTAGAAGTCAGACCCCTTTGATCAGCTCAATGGGTCACACCTACCTTTGAAAATATATAACCTTTGCCTTTTTGACTTTACTTCTTGATATATTACTTTCATAGTTTTTGGTGACCTTCACCCTTGTGAGATGGGCATGGTAACCATTACACTATGGTGATCCTCTACTCAAAATCTGAATCCCTCTAAAGCTAACACGCTACAATTCATTGCTTCATCAATAGCCTTCAGGACAGGAACCCTCTCATTTTCTTAACAACTAAAATGTCGATAGCCAAAGTTAAATGAGAAAAATTCCAAAGTTAATAAAGAACATTTAAATTATGCTTTTTAATGGATTATTTTAATGGATTATTATGTTTGTTAGGGATGATGCTAACAGTAGGTCTGAAAATTATTAGAACAAGAAGCTGGCAATCTGAAATAATTTATGTCAGTGTTCTCATAATTGTCAGATTTCAATGTGGCTTATCCATCCAAGCAGGCCTGCCTTGTAATTAAATCATATAAATGTTTTATTGGTTCTAATGTAATTCCTAAACAGGTTAAATCAAATAAAAGCTTTGATAAGTATTTGTACCACTCCATACTACCTTTGGAGCTCCACTTACAGAAAGTTATAAAAATTCTTTTATTTTTCTGATTTGTAAATGTGTGTACATAATGCTTATGTCTATGTTACATGATATTAAAATTGACTTATAAATCAATAAGCATGCTCATATTTTAAAATTAACATAAAATGGGCCCAAATAGCTTTAATTCACTTGATTTAAAAAGTTTCAATTGAAATAGGGTAGAGAGATAAAAATAAAGATATCTTTAAAATTATTAATTCAAAATTTTCCAGCTGGTTAAATAATTAAGTTGGGGTTCAGAGACAGAATGCTCCCCTAGCACATGTGAGGCGCTCGGTTCAATCCTCAGCACCACAATAAATAAATAAAATACAGATATTAAAATAATAATAATAATAATAATAATAATAATAATAATAAAGTTGTTAATCCCTATGATATTTAAAATTTATATCTATTTGCTTCTAACAATTTTCTTTAACAGGAAAAAGATAATTAATACTGTTATCTACATTTGTTTGATGTCTTGTATCTTACAGTTAAGAATAAATACATTTAAGGTAAAGGGGAGTAATTATATGTCTTTATTAAAAGAGGTACTTATTGATTTGCAAGGTTAGAGTGCTAGAATGTCATCCATTGGATGCTAAAATATCATCTACTAAATATGAAAACATCAGATCCTATTAACTAAAATATACTTAAACTTTAGATGTGTTTGTAATTTGGTTAATATAAAATAAGATCTAAACTTCCTTTATTTTTTATGTCCTCATGAGAACCAAGGGGCTGGGAGTTAAACTTCTATCAGGTGTGATTTATATAGAAAGGTTTAAGAAAAATTTCACCCAGTAAAGTAAAAGGCTATAAATGTCTCAGTAAATTAAAACAAAATATGTACAAAATAATTTTCAAAATGTTTACATATAGCTAAATTGGTTACATGAAATTAACACAATCAGCTGAAGTTATTGAAAGATTTTTACTCTTTAAATCCTGCTAAGTTTCTGACATGAGGCCTATTTACCAATATAGATAAGATCTTTTCACAGACCTTTATTACTTGGGCATTCTAACTAAAGGATAAAAGAAATAAGAAATACTGAAAACATTAATCTACTCTCATTCCAATAAAATAATTTTTTATGTCTGTTGAGTTTTATTATTTAAAAAAAAACTAGTTTTAAAGGATTTAAGGTATATAAAATTTTGTTTAAACAATAACTGTTATTTTAAAAGTACCACATTACATTCCATATTTCAAATTTTTCTTTAAAAGCTAAATTTGGTTAATATAAAAAAATCAGTGTAATTATGATAATTATTAATAACATATTAATTGTATCTTTATTTCCCAAATATACACGTCATTAAAGTACAAGATTTAAAAGAACATTTTACTAAGCTGATGTTCTTCAAACAAAAGTTTCTACAACAATAGCTCTTAAACTATATAATAATAACAAATCAATTGGAAATTAATGGTGTTATTTAATATTTTATATTTAAATAAATACGTTATAAAATTTTACGTTACTCTCTACACTGAGAAGTAAACTATATTTCGAAAAGACAATTAAGACACACTGGCTTATTTAAAAGTTAACAATATGAAGTATATAATTTTTTGTGTGTGTGTGGTGTTAGGGATTGAACCGGGGGCCTTGTGCAAGGGAAGCACTTTACCAACAGGTCATGCCTTGCTTTGAAAATATGATTCTTGCCATTTTGTATTTATTTCTTGATAGATTACTTTCACAGTTTTTATTTCACAGCCAGCCCATCTCTCCCATGGGTACCTTGCCCATGCTGGATATGAACGGAGAGCTGTAGGCTAAGTTAGAATACATGATGACGTACTGGAGGCCTCTGGATTTGTACTTCAATCTTCATCTGCTCTATGGAGGAAGAGCAGGGAGTAGATGGGCAGAAGACCGTTAAGGCCAGTTATTTAACTGAATCACATTTTCAGAAGTTTCTTGGGAGCACCTTTAGAAAAGAAACAGGTGTTACTTCGACTCTCTGAAGAAATTCTATCTCAATTCTTCTGGGTGCTCACCTTGGGATATGTATTTCCCTCCATCCATTACCCAAGGATCCAACAGCCTCTATCACCCTCCTCCCTTCTTTCCCACAGGCCAGAATCAGTTCCTGCCCTGCTATAGGCTTTGGTCTCAGGACTGAAGCCCTAATGACTGGATCTGCTCCCTGACTGGAAGTCTGCTCCTCCCCCGATAGGAGGGTCCATAGGACCTGGGGATGTGGAGAGTCCGGCCAAAGAGAGGGGATATGGAACCTAGTTCCCAGACTTTGGGTGGGGTTGCAGATGACATGTTTCTTCCCCTTCTCCCTCAACCTCTCCTTACCTGGGAGCAGCAGAGCTCTAAAAGTGACTGGCCCTGCCTACTCCCTCCACTCTGGTTAAGTCAGCTGGAGCATCAGACCCCAGCAGCTGCTCAGCCCCACCAGTCTCTGCAGAGGCTCTGCTCAAGGCAGGGGCTGCTGAGCTGGCTCAGGATCTGGAGTCTGCAGGAGGCTGGGTTCCAGGGCCACAGCCCAATCCTGGTGTTGTAGGAGTCCCCAGAGAACTGGCATCCTCTGCCTTCATCCTGAACAGACTCCACTCTGTTTTCAACTCAGCTTCTGGAAATGAGCCTCCTGTGGGAATGCAGCCCTGAACTCCAGCCTTCCAGGTTGGGCTGGGAAAGGCCTTCCCTGTGCCTTACCCTGGCATTAGCCATAGGACCCTCTCTCTCGCTCTCTTTTATATATGAACATAATACCTTTATTTTAAGTTTAAACTCAGTGCCTAACACATGCTAAGCAAGCACTCTACCACTGAGCCAGGACCGAGGTCCCAGGACCCTCTTCTTTGACTGTGGGTATGAAGTCCCTTTCTCTGTACACACTGAATGGAGATACCATGCTGCCATCTTTCAGGATTGGGTATTTCCTTCCTGTGTTCCTGTTATCTCCACACCATGCCCCACTGTGTCCCTCTTATAGAAATCTGGTCTGAATCAGACCTGCATAAGCTAAAACCCTTTAGAATCCACAGGCGACCTTGGTATGGCCACTCCTCTTTCCCTTGGGCCCTGACAGGGAGGATTTCTCAGAACTCAGGGCTGAGCATGGTCAAGCTATTGCTTCCAGTGACTGGAGGCCTGATTCTTTTGTCTCACCTCAGAATGGGAAGGACCAGTCAAGGTACAGACTAGGATCTTGGGAATTTACTTGCCTGTCCTCATTGCTCCCCCATCGCCCCCATCCCTCTCTTCAATCTGCCTACAATACCTGTCAGAAAAAAATTATGATGCATCCTATGATGAGGATTCTAGTGATTAAAGGTACTGAATTCCAGTGATTAAAGGTACTGGCTGAGGACTTCTCAGTGACTGTGTCTGGGGTGGTGGTTGAAGGTCCTGAAATGAAAACACAAGAGTGTTAGCCCTTCTTCAGACCAAAATATGAGGACATATCTGCTTAGATCCTGCTGCCCCAAGTCATTCAGGAAGGCAGATCTCTGCTATGTGGCAGCTGCTGTGACAGGTCCTGAGAAGTGAGGGAGACAGGAAACAGGCCATGTCTTTAAGGGGCTCATATAGCTAATGGGAGAAGCCTGGGTGACCATACAACTCATCCTTCCTGGTGGCAGAATATGAGGAGACCCATGAGGATGGTGGTGGAGAAGCTGACATGTGAAGTGATTTAGAGGAATTTCCAAAAAGAGACGAGCACATGTCAGACCCAAAGAATGTGCACTAAAAAAGAGGCATTAGGAGGTGAGAAGGGAAAAAGATAGGAAGACTATAACTATGAATGTTAACCCAGGTCTGACTCATGCTTGATGGATTGTACACACACACACACACACACACACACACACACACACACACGTAGCAGCATCTCATGTGAATCCCACTTCTTCCCCCTCCTGCCAGTTACCTGTTGGCTCCAACTCCGCCTCCCATTCCTTCAAGTTCTGAATCCAGGTTCTACAGTCACCTATCGAGGACCTGTGCAACAACTCGGTCACCTCCTTGTCATTTTCCCACATTTTTTTCATCCAGTTGGACCCAGGATGTATCTCTCTCCACTTTCTGTTGTCTGAGTCAAAAAGGAGCCACATCTGTTCATTGAAGCCAAACTTCCAGGAGCTGTTGGATTTATGCTGACAACACATCCTGCCCTCCAGGGTGTTCAGACCTGCCCTCATCAGAGAGAAATCATCCTCCTTTCTTAACAAATCCTTTGTCCAACTCAGTACCACCTTCCCTGTTTTCCTTCTAATCTGGCTGTGTTCTGTCCTCCAAAACAGCTATGTCTGGGCTTTTAGAGGGACCAACATCTAACTCTTTTTTTTTATATGCACACAATCAATTTCCTTCAACCAATATCAGCTCTCTCATGTCCCTGGACTATCCTTACATACCTCTGGCCATGTCATTTTCTGCTTTAATGTCAGCTAGTTTCTGTTTTAGTGTATTCCCAATATCTCTCAGTGAGGTTTTCTGCTCTTCCCAGGTGACTGTGGCACTCACTTTCCCTCCCAGGGCACTCAAGGAGTTAACCTTGTCCATGCCACAGTCATAGGAGAAAAAATTCTTCTGGTCCACCTGGGCATGGACTGTACACCATTGCTGTCCAGGTGCTGCCTTAGAAGTCATAGCAAAGGGAGTGAGTGCCTGTGAGGGAAAAAGGCGGGTTGGGCTGGTGAGAAAGGACCCTTTAGGCATCTCCTCTCCATCCCTCTGAAGGGCTGAGCTGGCAGAGCAATAATGGCCCTTCCCAAGCTCTCTGCTTCACCTGTTTAAGGTGAGCATGTTCCCCTCCTTTGAAGTGGAGGGGACAGCAACCTCATGTCCCAGGACATAGCCCACTTCCCCTCTGCCCTTTGAACAATGCCTATACGCAGCAGCACATCACCTTGCAATGGTGGTGCCAGGCCTGCTGTGAGGGAAGGGCCTGCCTGGCAGAGGACGATCAGACACAGGAGAAGGGACTGTGCATGCTGAGTCATGGTGGGTGCAGTGAGGATGGGATCACAGCTGCATTAGAAAGAGTTCATAATTATGGTTCATAGCTTTTAGCTTGACTCTTAGGAGATGGCACTACTGTCCCAGGAGATTGCCTTTTTTTAGGTTGGAAAGTGATATTGTAATCTGAATAAAATGAAAAATCCATAGTTTGAAGAAAGGTAGTAAAGGAAGGAATCAGAAGCATGTGCTTTGTGGCTCAGAAAATTGTATATGGCAGGTTAGATATACTAGAAAAGCCAGAAAAATGACCAGTCCACTGTGATTTTTAAGAAATCCTGGGAGACTCTTGTTTATCAAGTGTATTAAAAATATCTAGTATCCAAACCTGAACCAAAATTAGTGGAAAGGAAGAAATAAATAATAAGTTCAGAGCAGAGCACAAATAATAAATCAGAGACTAAAAAGGAGCACGAGAGAGTAATGAAATAAGGAGCTGGTTCTTCAAAGAACTAAACACAGGTGAAAAGTCAGTAGTTAGACAACTAGGCAAAGTAGAGAGAAGACTCAAATTCAGACAAGAAAAGGGAAAGGTTGCAACTGACACCACAAAAGTACAAAGGATCATTTGAGATTATTAGGAACAAAGATACCCATGTTTGTTATTATTTGCAAAAATTTGGTAACCTAGAATAAATGGAAAAATTCCTGAACACTTACACATATATATCTAACCCAGCCAGATTGAATCATGAATAAATAAAAAAGCTGAGCAGACCTATAATAAGTAACAAGATTGAATCAGTAGTAATAGCCTTCCAGAAAAGAAAATTCCAATACAAGAGAGCTTTACTGCTAAAAGTTCTACCAAATATTTGAAGAACAGTTTCTAGTTCTCCTTAAGTAATTCCCAAAAATAGAAGAGAAAGAAATTCTTCCAAATACATTTGATAAAGCCAGCAATTCCATGATACCAAAACCTGACAACACACACAAAAACTAATCCACAGCTATTTTTAAAAAATATTTTTAATTGTTGATAAAACTTTATTTTATTTATTTATTTATATGTGGTACTGAGAATCGAACCCAGTGCCTCACACACATCAGGCAAGTGTGCTACTGCTGAGCCCCAGCCCCAGCCCCCACAGCTAATATTTTTGATGACTAAAGATACAAAAATCCTGAACAAAATACTAGCAAACTAAATTCAATTGCCCACTAGAAAGATTATTCAACATGACCAAGTGGAATGCATCTCAAGGATGCAATAATGGTTCAACACTATCTAATCAATAAATGTAATATCCCACATTAACAGAATGAAGGACAAAACCGATATAATAGATGTAGAAAATGCATTTGATAAAATCAACATCTCTTCATGATGAAAATGCTGAACAACTAGGTATAGAAGGAATACATCTCAACATGATAAAAGGTGTGTCAAATAAGCCATCAGCAAGCATCAAATGGATAAACACTGAAAGTTTTTTTCTCTCAGATCTGAAACAGAAGAATGATGCCCATTTTACGACTTTTAATCAATGGAATTCTGGGAGTGCTTGCTAGAGCAATCAGGCAAGAGAAAAAATGAAGGGCATCCAAACTGCGAAAAAAGGAATAAAATTCTCACTGTTTGCAGATGAACTGATGTTACATTTAGAAAACTCCAAGGACTTCACCCAAAACTAGTAGTGGTAATAGATGAATTTAGCAAAATTGCAAGATACAAAAAAATAAAATTATTAGAGTTGTTATATACAAATAGCAAATCATCTGAAATAGAAATCAAGGAAACAATACTACTTACAATAACTGCAAAAAATATAAAACCTTGGAACAAATTAAAATAAAGAGGTAAAAGATCTCTAAAATGAAAACTATAAAGTAATGAGGAAAGAAATTGAAAACAACAACAACAACACACACACACACACACACACAAATAAAAAGATAACCAATATTGTTCAAATGTCTATTCTACCCAACAAGATCAGCAGATTCAATGTAATCACTACCAAAACACCAAGAGCATTCTTCACAGAACTAGAAAAGACAATCTTAAAAATTTCTATGGAACCACAAAGCTCCTGAAGAGTCACAGTTATCCTGCATGAAAAGAACCAAGCAAGAGGAGTTCCATGACTTGACTTCAAAATACAGGACAAAGCTGGAGTAATCAGAACAGCATGGTGCTGAATTACAAACAGAAGCATGGACCCATGGAACAGAAGAGAGAGCATAGAATTCGACCCACACACCTACAGCAGCCTATTTTTGAAAAAGGTGTAAGAATGTACAGTAGAAAAAGGACAGTTTGGGGGCTGGGATTGTGGCTCAGCAGTAAAGCGCTCACCTACACGGGAATGACCCGGGTTCGATTCTCAACACCACATAAAAAAAAATAAAGGCATTGTGTTGTGTCTATCTTAAAAAAAAATTCTCTCTCTCTCTTAAAAAAAAGACATTTTTTTCTATACATGGTGTTGGGAAAACAGGGTAGGGAATTCACAGGAAAAAGAATGAAACTAGACCCCTGTGGCTCTTTACTCAGAAACAATCGACTCAAAGTGGTTTAAATGGGCAGTGGTAAAATGCTTGCTTACCAGGCAGGAGAACCAGGGATTAATTGAAAAAAATAAAATTTTATTTTTAAATATTTTAAGGCTATTGTAATGGGAAAATATTTTTTAGACAAGACCCTAAAAGTAGAGAAAACAAAAGCAAAAACAGATAAACAAGATGAATCAAAATAAAAAATCCTCTGCACATCAAAGGCAACAGTTTTGGGAGTGGAGAAACAACCTACAGAATGTCAGAAAATATTTGCATGTTGTGTATCAGGTAAGAGGTTATATATGGAACTCAAAGAACTTAATAATTAGAAAACAAATAGCCTGATTGCAAAATGGAGAAAAAAATCTGAAGACATTTCTCAAAAGTGATAAGTAAATGGCCCATAGGCACACAAAACTGTGCTCAGTATCACCAGTCATCTTTGAAATGCACATCACAACCACAAGGTGACATCATCTCACTCCAGTAAGAATAACTGTTAACAATAAAACAAACAAACAAACAAAAAGTGCCTGCAAGAGAATCCTGTATATTGCTAGCGGGATGTAGATTCATAGTGGGGGAGAGGTAGGAGGGCTTAGGCAACCAGGGAAAGATGGCAAGGGAAGAGGTTGGGCAGGGCCCAAACAAAGGAGCGTGGGGAGGGTCTTCTGATGAGGTCAACTTCCTGCTTGACCTAAGTGCTGGTGGTCACAAGTGGGGAACCCAATCAGATAGACACTTCCATATTAGCACTCCCAAGCAAGAGATCCAAAAGGGAAACTAAAACAGATGCATGGACAGAGGGGGAACCAATAAATAATATTTAGGAGTTTGTAGACAGGGGAGGAGATAAGAAAAGGAGAAATTCCAGAGACCATCAAAAGAACAGGCCAAAACTCCCACTGGATTCCCAGCTCTGAGGCCCCCTTTTCTCAGAGAAGTCCTCTCTATATCTCTCTCACTTTTGCAATAAACCCACTTCTATCTCAGTTTCCTGTTCTTAGATTCTTCAATGAATGAACACAATGATAGGTGTTTTCTAATTATTAATTATAGGTGGTAATAATAGGGCCACTAGGAGAAACAGTATGAGGTCCTTAAAATTTAAAAATTGAACTAGCATATGATCCAGGAATTCCTCTACTGAGTAATAGCCAAAGTAAATAAATACAGTCTGTCAAAGACATCTGCATTCCCATGTTCAATGTAACACTATTCAAAAAGGCAAAGAAACATAAACAACCTAGGTGTCAATCAAGTGATTAACAGATTTAAAGACAATATGATACATAACACAAACTGGAATGCTATTCATCCATATAAAGGACAAAATCCTGTCATCTGCAACACAATTGATGAAAATGGATGTCATCATGTTAAGAGAAGTAAGCCAGAAAGACAAGTATCATATGATCTCACTTTCATGTGGAATCCAAAAAAAGTTCATCTCAGTATTTGAAATCAGATGGTGTGTACAGAAAAAGGGATGGGAGATGTTGATAGATGGGAATTAATTTGCAAGTAGATAACAGTGATAATTTCTGGTGTGCTCCAGCACAGTAGATTGACTGTAGAAAACTGTATTTTGTTTAACTCAAGAATCTAGAAAAGGGCTGGGGTTGTGGCTCAGTGGTAGAGCATTTGCCCGTCAAGTATGAGGCACTGGGTTCCATCCTTAGCACCACATAAAAATAAAATAAAGGTATTGTGTTCATCTACTATATTAAAACAAAAACCTTAAACTAACAACCAAGCCCTAAGGAGGGGCTCAGGTTCTACTCCTGGACATCTACTCATATCAGAAACAGAGAAAGATACCAACAAAGGGACACATGTAAAAAAAAGAGGAAAGAAAATCCATCTCATTTGAAGTGAAAGTCCGTGATCTCAGAAAACATGAGGAAACAGGCACGCCCCCCCTTCACAGTGCTCCAACAAAGGATCCCACAGTTATAGAAGTAGATAAAATCACAGATAAAGATAATGAAAAACTAATTATTAAAATGTCCAATGATCTAAAAGAAGATCTAACAACTGAATAAGAGAATAAATGCAGACGAAAGACCATGTCGATAAAGAAACGGCGATATTGAAAAGAAACCAATGAGAATAGCTGTACATGAAGGAGACAAGGAATCGAATTAAAAGTTCCCTGGGGACAGCGCCAACGCGTTAGACTGCCTAGAAAGCAGCGCTTCCAGCTTTGAGGATAGGACGTCAGGCCGTGAAGACAGAGTGAATCAGCTGACTACCCGGTGCGCAAAGAAGAATCCAAACGAGGGGCACGGCAAGGTCCCAGGCGCTGGGCTGTAAGGCTCTTCCCGCCGCTCTCCTTTCCCTCTCGTGTCTCCCTGCCCAGGCCGCCTTCCTTAGGCCGGGCGCCGGCAGAAAGCCGCTGCCGGCAGCGCTCCCAGCTCTCGGACAGTGACGGACTTTTCCCTGCTGGGTTAGGTCCTCTGCCACTCGCCCCCATCCCCGCAGTAACTGTCTCCGGCATCAGCAAGGAAGCCACCGGTCCGCGGCCCCCGCCCTTCACCCCCCAGCAGCCAGCTCTCCAGACCCCTTCCCTGCACCCTCTCTCCGGCCGCCCTCTCCCCCCACCGTCTGGCTCTTCCCCCACCTCTCGCCCGCTCCCTCCGCTCTCGCCCGTTCTCCGCGCCGCCAGCTCCACTGCCCCCCGCCGGCTCTCCCCACTCAGCCTCTCCCTCACTGCCCCCCAACTGTCCCACGCGTCTCCACGGCTGTCGCTCCCAGGCCCGCGCCCTCCGCTCTTGCCCGCTCTCCCTGCGGGTCCCCGCTTCTCTCCGGGTGGGCCAGGGAGGGAGAGCAGCGCGACCAGGGTCCCCCTGCCTCTCTCCATCTTCCCCGCCCTCCAGCCTTGCTTCTTGCCTGGGACTGGCTCGCGGGGCTCTGGGTCCGAGGGTTCCGGGCACCCCACCTCTGCGTCCTCCCCAGGTCGGCGGGACGTCTGGACTCCGTCGTGCTCCGGCCACCACTTGGAAGCACTTGCCGGTCCCGCCTGGTCCCTTTCGAGGACTCGGAGCCTGCTCCCCATCCGGCCTGGTATGGGGCTCCTCCTTGTGGCCAGAGGAGAAGATGGACCGGATCTCGGGGCCATGGCGCCTCACCTCGAACTCCTACCAGCTGGGTGTTCTGGGGGCGGGCCGCTAGGCGGCTCCAGTCTTGAGGCTGGGGATAGGCAAAGCGCTGCTCTGGCTAAACTTTGATAGGTGGCACAATACCTTTATTTTATTTGTTCATTTTTATGTGGTGCTGGGGATCAAACCCAGTGTCTCACGACTGGTAGGCAAAAGCTCTACCACTAAGTCCCACTAAGTCCCACTTGCAGGTTTTTTTCCCCCTGGGTATGGGATAGTTTTCAAACTTTTTTTTCCTTAATGTGTAAAGCTGTGACTGTAACAGTTACAGTTCATCTTCTGAAAGTAGCCGTCATTGCTCTAAGGCTTATTTTTTTAATTCCCCCCTTCTCTCCTCTCCCCCTCCCTAACAAGTTTAGGGAGATGGTGTAATCTTTTCTTCCCCTAGTTGATTGCCCTGGAACTCACCCACTACTGGGAGGAGATGACTGCTGAAGATCTAGAAATCAAATGGATCTAAAAGACATCTACAGAATATATTACCCCCAAGCAGCTGAATTTACCTTCTTCTCAGAAGCTCATGGAACCTTATCCAAAATAGACCATAATCTAAGTCACAATGTACATCTTAAAATACCAAAAAATTGTCATAATGGCATGAATCCTTTAGGATTATAATGGAATGAAACTAGAATTCAACAGTAAGAAAAAAGAATTGATACCACATAAATACATGGAGATTGAATACTCTGAAATGAATAATGGATCATAGAAGAAATTAGAGAAAAAATCATGAAGTTCTTAGAGACAAGTGTGAAGTGAGAAACAATATATCAAAACCTCTGGGATAGTATGAAAGCACTTCTAAGGGAAAAATTCATAGTGCAAAATGGCAATCTTTAAAAAATGGAGAGATCCTAAATAAATAATCTTATGCTCCATTTCTAAGACTTAGAAAAGTAAGAGCAAACTACTCCCCAAAATAATGAAATTGAGAATTAAAAAAAATATACAGGGTCAATACAGGAAATGGTTGGTTCTTTGAAAAGGTACATAAGATTTATAAACCCTTAGCCAAACTCACCAAAAGAAAAGGAGAGAGAAGCCTTTAACAAAAAGGATGAAAAAAGAGATGTTATCACAGACATTTCTGAAATTCAGAGAATCATCAGAAACTATTTTGAAAATGTATACTCCAATAAATTGGAAAACCTAGAACACATTGAATAAGTTCTAGACATATACAATCACCCAACCAGGAAGACATTTAAAACCTAATATAAAGTAATAAAATTGAGATGACAATTAAAAGTCTTCCAACAAAGAAAAGCCCAGGACAAGATGGATTCTCAACTGAGTTCTATCATACCTTTAAAGAAGAAATAACACCAGACTTTCTCAAATTATTCAACAAAATTGAAAGGGAGGGGATACTCACAAATCCACTCTCCAAAGTTAGTATAACCCTGATACCAAAACCAGATAAAGATAAATCAAGGAAAGAAAATTACATAGCAATCTCCCTGAAGAACATAGATATAAAAATCCTTAATAAAATGTTATCAAACCACATAAGAAAACATTTTAAGAGGACAATACACCATGATCAAGTGGAATTCATCCCAGGAAGGTAAGGTCTGTTCAACATGTGCAAATCAATAAATGCAATTCTTAGCCAGGTGTGGTGATGCATGCTTGTAATCTCAGTGACACGGGAGGTGAGACAGGAGGATCCCAAGTTCAATGCCAACCTCAGCCTTGGGGAGGCACTAAGCAACTTAGTGAGAAACTGTCTCTAAATATAATACAAAATAAGGCCTGGGGATGTGGATCAGTGGTTGAGTGCTCCTATGTTCAATTCCTGGCATGCCCAAAATAAAATAAAATAAATGTAATACTCCACACAGATAGAATTAAGGACAAGAATTATGTGATCATCTCAATAGATGCAAAAAAGGCCTTTGATAAGAAACAGAACCCATTCATGTTAACCTGGAGAAACTAGGTATAGAAGGAACATACTTCAATATTATAAAGACTTGATAACAAACCCAAAGCCAATATCACACTGAATGGAGAAAAACAGAAAGCTTTTTCTCTAAAATTAGCAATATTACACTTTCACCATTTCTATTCAATTTAGGTTTTGAAACTCTACCCAGAACAAGTTGTCAAGGGCAGGAAATTAAAGGGATACAAATTAAAAAAAAGAAGAAGTCAAACTATTTGTTTGCTGATGACATGATCCTATATCTAGAAGACCCAAAAAATGTTAATCAGAAGGCTTTCTAGAAATGATAAATGAAACCATCAAAGTAGCGGGATATAAGAACACATTTATAATAGTTTTCTATACTCCAACAGTGATTCAGCTGAGAAGATGATAAGAAAAATCACTTTATTTAAAATAACCTCCACAAACAAACAAAAACAAAACCCCAAACCAAGAACCAAAACCCAAACCAAACCAAACAAAAACATCCAAACCTTTGGGAATTAATATAATCAATGAGATGAAGAACTCTACAAAAAAAACCCTTAAAACTCTTAAGAAAGAAATTGAAGAAGACCTCAGAAGACGGAAAGACCCCCCCTTGTTCTTGGAGAGGCAGAGTTAATAATGGCCATACCTCCAAAAGTAAAATATAGATATAATGCTGCAGTCTGGCTGGGCACAATTCATGAGCCACTTATTAAGCAGAAACGAACTTTAGTTTTTGAACGCACACACCGCACCACGCCAGCTCTTCAGGTATTCCCTCAGAGGCCAACTGCCACCACAGGCTCTCCCGGCCAGCACCTCAACTGCTCTTGAGGCAGATTAGCTGGGTTTCGTGGGCAGATCCAAAAGAGTCCCCCAATGAGCAGCTCTGTGGTCTGAAAGGGCTGGGAAACAGCCCAATGAGCATCACCACAGAGGAGCCAATCAGCTGGTGCTGGGGCCAGTTTGGCTGAGGCTCTCAACAATTTAATATCATCCTCATTAAAATACCAATGGCATTCTTTACAGAAATAGTGTTGAGAGCCACAGCCGAAGGGGCCCCAGCAAACTTCCAGCTGCCAGCAAACTTCCAGCTCCCAGCAGAAGATAACGCCCTCATACAATTCATAGGGACAAGGCATAGTTGAAAGAGCTCATCAAACTATTAAAATGATCTTATTAAAGCAAAAAGAAGGAATTAGGAATGGGTATTTATTCCCCAAAGATAAACTTAAAATAACCCTTTTTACTCTAAACTTTTAAAATTTGGATTCATCAGGGTTTAGTGCTGCAGAAAGGCATATATGTCCAAAAAATGTACATAAGCCCAAGGTACTTTGAAAGGATATTCTAACAGGAAAATGGAAAGGTCCTAACCCAGTAATTGTCTGGAGTTGGGAGTCTGTTTGTGTGTTTCCACAGGGAGAAGAGCAGCTGATTTGGATTCCAAAGAGATTAACCAAAGCGATTTCTACAGACCAAAAATAAGATGATTTGGCTCAAATCCATAACAGCTGATATCCAGAACTCCAGTTTGGCCACCCTTACATCTGTGACAGAACCAGGATGTTTTTTTTTTTAATATCT
Source organism: Ictidomys tridecemlineatus (assembly GCF_052094955.1). NCBI lineage: Eukaryota > Metazoa > Chordata > Mammalia > Rodentia > Sciuridae > Ictidomys > Ictidomys tridecemlineatus. Next base: position 635,265 of record NW_027522913.1, read on the forward strand.
ATTTTATTATTGCCCTTTCCCACATCATGAAGTTCTATTTTGTTTTTTGAGCTCATACAGACCTAGGTTAATGTTTTGCTGATCAGTTCTATTTTTTGACTATAGAGTTTTTAAACATTGCAATAGAGATTTCACCTTTAAAAAGTTATAAGGCCTTTACTATTATGTTATGTGTTGTGTGCACACTTGTGTTTTATGTTGTATGTTTGTATGTACGTATGTCTATATATCATATATGATGAACACTCATGAAAAAATGGATCCAAATATATTTTTTATTCACGTGATTTAAATGGTTTAATTTAAATTGGGTTTAAAATTAAATTAAACCATTTAAATCCTGTTGAGGATTATTTTAATATGTGAACAAAAAAGGTTAAGAGATCTGTTTGTTTACTTTCACCTTTCCTTTTCATTATATTTAATAATTCTGTTCAAGATAATGTAAATTGTCAAGAAAATTGTTTTCTTTTAGTGACTTCTGGAATGTTACATAATTTTTTCTTTAACTGCTGAGGGCCATTGCCAAGTAGGAATGACGCATGGCATGACCCAGGTCATTTGCAGTGACATTTCATGTAAGGTGACCTTGCTCAAGGACCAGGGCGGATCGGGTTTAGGGCGGACCAGGGTTTAGGGTGCTCCTTGGGTTTAGGGCGGTTCCAGGTTTAAGGTGCACCCTACTGGGAATGGGGCGTAACCTGCTGCCTCAGGCATGCCCACTCCTTGAGTTCCCATTTAGTTCTGGTGGGATTCAGAGAGTATTTGGGATTCAGAGCCTGGTGGATTTTGCCCAGAACGTTGATTTCCCCAGAACGTGTGTAGAGTGCCGGTGTGAGTTCAAGAATAAACAATTGCTGTTTGAATCTACAAGGCTGTGAGTGGCTCGTGATTTTCTGCCCAGCCAGACTGCAGCATTTAACCATTATTGCCAGAATTCCTATCTTCATCCCAGTGCTGGTGAAGACAAAGATAAAACCAATCTACAGCTTCTGCAATAGCCATCACTGAACTGCTTGCAGAACTTCCCAGTGCTGGTGAAGACAAAGATAAAACCAATCTACAGCTTCTGCAATAGCCATTATTGAACTGCTTGCAGAACTTGCCTGGACTATGTATCACTTGTATGCATTGTGAATTCACCTGTATGCATTGTGAACTATCTGCTGGTGCAGTGACTTGTGGTAGTGTTGGGGTATTTTTGCTGATGATGTCATCAGTGGTACAATTTATCCAAAAGGAGCCATCAATTGGCTTGGTGTTTCTTCCTCCCTTCTGCTTGTCATGATCGTTCAGCTAAAATTTGGGGGCCAACAGAGATGAGGCAAAGAACCTCACCCCCCGCCCCGGTACAAAGACCTCTCCACAGGTGTGGCTGTATACTGGACCAGTAGTCAGTGACGGGTAAGATCCAATTGCAATGGTACCAACCTAAGACAGGAGGCTGACGCCTTGAGGTCAGCTCATCCAACAATGGGTAAGAACCATATGTACTATTGGACAACCTAAGGCAGGCACGGTCCCTAAGCCACATGCTTGTTGTTTAAACAGAGAGGGGGAGATGTTGAGAGCCACAGCCGAAGGGGCCCCAGCAAACTTCCAGCTGCCAGCAAACTTCCAGCTGCTGGCTGATGATTGGCTCACAGCAGCCCAAGCAACATCTAGCTGATTGGCTCCTCTGTGGTGATACTCATTGAAGATGCTCATTGAGCTGTTTCCCTGCCCTTTCAGACTGCCAGCTGATGATTGGCTCACAGCAGCCCCAGTAAAATCTAGCTGATTGGCTCCTCTGCTGTGATGCTCATTGGGCTGTTTCCCTGCCCTTTCAGACCATGGAGCTGCTCATTGGGGGACTTTTATGGCTCCATCAACGCGACCCAGCCAATCGGCCTCAAGAGCAGGAGGATTGTGGGAGGTGGTGAGGCTTTTGGTTGAGAGAGAGGCTTGTGGGAAGCCAGTGGTGGCAGTTGGACTCTGAGGGTTTTTCCTGAGGAGCTGTTTTGTTTTGCCTGTGTGGTTATAAAAATAAAGTTTGTTTCTTTTGACAAGTGGCTCCTGAATTGTGCCCAGCCAGACTGTGGCACAACCCTCTCTGGACCACAGCTCACTCTCTGGAGGGCAGCTTCTGCAGAAATAAAGTTGGGCTGTGGAAGTTAGCCTCTGACACAGGCCCCATCTCATGATAGACACCATCATTCATAAAAGACTTAAAGTTGGAAAAAATTTTCAAAATCCATGGAAGAAATTTGTCACACGGAATTACAGAATGGGGGGTATTCTTGGAAGTGGTGCTTTCCAGAGCCTCTTAACCCTCCTGCAGTTTCTATCACCCCTTTATTGACATTCACCCCACACTGTGCTGAATACTACGTATATACTTTCATGTTTCATACATACATGTTTTTTTCACAAGCTCATGAGATTGACTTTTGGACATCTGAACTAAGACCACTCCTGGGAAATCTGCCAAGCTGCCTTCCTCTTCTTTTTTTACGTAGTTCAAGATTCGGCTTATGTTCCCTAGGCAATACAGTTCCATTCTCTTCTCTCTGTCCCACTGGGACCTGTGAGCTGGTGTCTGAGAACATCTCTGCCTGCCACCTACCTTCCTACAGCTAGTCCAGTTTATGTACGGAGAGATCTGAGGCAGCCCATGCTAATGGGTCGGGGATTTTCAGAGAAAAAGAACCAATAGAGTATTGAACCAATGTATTCTACTAGGATATAGAACCATTCTATCGGTTCTTTATACACACATAAGCAAACACACACGTATATTTGTATATGTATACACGCATATATAAATCATAAGAGGAGATCTATTAGATTGGCCTACACAATCAGGCTGATACTCCCACAATGGCTGCCTGCAGGTGGGAGAGTCAGGGAAACCAGTAGTCGCTCAGTCCAAGAAGTTGGAAGCCTTTGAACAAAAGAGACAGAAGATGCAGCCCTGGTCCAAGGTTGAAGGCCTGTAAGCCTCCTGGACAGTTGCTGGTACAAGTTCACCGCCAACACTGAAGGATACAGAAGCTGAAGTCCACGCCAGGGTGGCAACAAGGACTGCATCTGCTCAAGAAGTGCTTTGCAGCTGCGCACAGTGGCCACACCTGTAATTCCAGTGACTCTAGAGGCTGAGGCAGGAGGATCTCAAGTTCAATGCCAGCCTCAGCAATGGTAAGACACTAGGCAACTAAGTGAGACTATGTCTCTAAATAACATACAAACTAGGGCTGGAATGTGCCCCTGAGTTCAATCCCCCCCAAAAGCTGCGCATGTGCACAGCCACAGGCTACCCCTATACCTTCCTTCCATTTGTTTTGTTGTTGTTGTTCCAAATGGTCCCCCAGCCTACTGGGTGGTCCACTTCTGGGTGGTCTTACCCCCTCTCAGTATGACACATGCCAATTGTCTCTGGAAACACACACCCAGAAATGTACTTTATCAGTTTTCTAGACAAGTCTCAACCCAGGGGAGCTGGCCACTGAGACTAACTGGCACAGAATGTCTTCTGCATAGTCATAAACCCCCTGGAACCTAACCAAGCTACTTTCCTGTAGCTGATGCTTAATAACCATGTATTTGAATAATGAATGCATTCCAATCTTCTAAGTCTTATTTATTAATTATTCCTTTAGTTCTTAATCCTAATAATGTCAGAATCAAACAGGAAAAAATGATACCATATCAAACTTTTCTGGGGATAGGCTTCAGAAATCTCTCTAACAAGTTCCTCAAGCAATTCAGAAGCAGCCAGTTTGATCCCAGCCTGAGGACTGGCATTTGAGAATCAAACTGTCTTTCTTGACCCCAGAATCCTATAACATCTCCCTTTCTCCACTATCCATGTAGCCCTAACCATTTTCTCTTAGCAACCAAAAATCAATAACCAAGCTCACCCATCCTGAGAGTCTCACCATGAGACAAAGACATGCTTGCAAAACATTCATCAAATATTAAGCTCTGCTGCATATTAAAACTTTCCCTAGCCAATCAGTCCCCATCTTCAAATAAGTGACCATGTCTGCAACTCTAAGTCAATGGAGATGTACTTCCTGGACACTGTTTTGCCCAGTGTTGGACTCTCATCTTTCAGCTGTCTTTGTGTCTTCTTGGTATTTTGGAATCTCGTGCTCTCAGATGGCCTGATTCTGCTCTTTCTGTCATGCTGACCCCACCTTCAGGATCCCCTTCTGGGGAGTGTTTTGTAAAGAAGCTGTTAAAGTAAAACAAGCAGATTTGAGAAGACTGCCATCTGGTTTCCACGATGCAGAGGCTCACATGAGCCTTGAAAATATCTGTCCATCCGGTGGGGTTGGGGGTAGAAGGTCCTGGGATTGGCTGACAGGGAAGGGCTGCCTAGCGGACTTTCCGCCCTGGGAGCTCCTGCAGTCAGACCCTGTCACCGTAAGCTGAGAGAAAGAGCATCCCCTTGTAGCAGAAGAGTCTGTGACATCTGAAGTCTTAAGCAAACCACCTCATTTTTACATTCCATATCCCAGAGGCACGCACTGTACAGCCACCTTCGTGGCACCTCAGAACTGTGAGGGAACAAGCTTCCTACCTGATCCCTGGCATTCTGCCCTCTTGCTTGTGTTTTCTGTCCAGACTCCTGGGGTGACGAAAGTACCAGAGTTTTCAGCTGTACATTCACATGTGTATCATTTTAGTCATTTGCATGTTATATGCCATGTGTATTTTATGTATACTTAAAACATAGGTTTATTTTCCTTATTTGATGAAGACAAAGAAAAAGTCGGGCTATGAAAATGTAATTAGACTTTTAAAACGTGGAATTTTGGAGCTAAAAGAAATCCTAAAGATTATCTAAAACAACCAGCCCTCTTTTAGGGGATAAAGTAGAGGTGCACTCCTGTCTCCCCGTTTCCTAAAAATTTTCCTTTGGGGATGGGAGAAGAGCTCTTACCATGCTCTGCCAGGCCTCTGCCCCTCTGGGAAGATGTAGTTCTCCAGCGTATACAAGTCACACATCTTGCGTTTGGTGGGGACAAACCCAGCTTGTGCAAGATTCATACCTCATACCCCAGCAGTGATGAGTGGTTTCTGGAGAAAGCAAAGATTAGAAGAGAACCCTACAGGTTTCTTCCTCTTCCATTGACAGTGACCCCGTAAAACCAATCTGGCTTCCTCATTGAAGCCAGAGCAGGTATCACACACCAGAAGCCCCCAACTCTGTCTGTCTCCCCACTGGGCCCTGTCCTAGTCTGAGAATAGCAGGACTGTGCTGGCCAAGGCAGCAGCAGCATGGTGGCTGCTCCTGGGGTCACCTCAGCTCCAGCTTCTCTCCTAGTCCAGGTGTCCCCTGCCTCGCCCCCAGCAAGCTGAACCATGAGTCAAAGACCACGGCCCCCTGACCCACCAGCTGACCCCAGCAGTGCTCCTTCCTCTTTCTTCATGACTTTCCATTCCATCGGACGTCATTTGTTGGCCAAATGATCTGGGTCACTTGCTCATGTTCTCTGGCACTCAGTATCCTCGTCTGGAAACAGGAATCCTGGTGCCCATCTCACAGGGTTGCTGTGAGGACAGAAGGGGTCGTGCGGTGAGCACTCTGGCCATGGGTCGACGGCTCTTCCTCACCAGCAGTGGCCTCCTCTCAGGAAGACACATCTTCTGCTTTCTTCTCTCACTTCAAAAGAAGCGGTCACGTTCTCCAACAACAGGGACATCAACACACCCGGGTGGTGCAGAACTTGGGTCGGGTCGGAGTCTGTCTGCTTCTCTTGGGATCCGCGTGAACTCATACCCGTGTGCCATAGCCACACATTTGGAAATGTCCTCACCAACTTGACATTTGAAAGGAAATTCTAAACCTAGGCCACACTTTCAACTCTGCAGATAATTCAGCTGTTTCTCTCTCCTGCTACTTCCGCTTATTTCCCCTGAACATTACGTTGTAAATGCATTGACACACTGACATTTCAAGCTCTTTTAATTTTAAGCTGTTTCTCCTTGAAGATTTCTCACCACCAATCCCTGTCTGCTTCCTCTCAGGGATGAAAATATCAGAGGGAGAAGGAAGTAAGTCATGTAACTAAAAAGAGAACTGCATGTTTGAGGAACATAGACCGCATTCTTGGCCTGTGGAAAAGACAGACCACTGCTGTCAACTGTGTGGCCACTGTGCAAATCCAGAGGCCCTGAGTCTCAGTGGGCAGTGATCAGATGGAAAAGAAGAAGAAAAATAAAAATTGAAGAAGGTGCTGTTTTCAAACAGAGTACATATTTGGGTTTTTAAAAAAAAGGAGAAAAAAGCCTGAAATTTAATAATTATTTTAAAAGAGAAAAAGAACACAGATGGAGGAATTTCCCTGTGCCCTTGGTCATGCCATCTGCCTTATAAACACTTATTTTAACACTTTTAGTTTCATTTTAAAACCACTATAATTATATTTTCGGTTGATGAATTTATTTGTCAATATCATAGTTATTTTTACCAGATCCTATCCTCCAGGTTTCAAATGGGGAATAGAATAAAGAAATATAATGGTCTTGGCAACTTCACTCAGTGAAGACACAGGGCATCTTCCTCCGCACAGTACTTTTGCTAAGGAGAGCTAATATTTATGGAGCATGAATTCTGTGCCCTGCACAGTTCTCTGTACCCCCTCAAGCCACCTCCCTTGCACGACACTCCTGTGAGCCATGTTATGCCTTGTTCCTTAGAGCGGAAGTCTGTCTGGGAGGTGGCCAACCCCTGCCTCTGATACTGACTTGGCTGCACCTGGAATGTGACTGTAAATCTCAGGTCTGGACCGTGGGTTTCTAATCTGCAAGTGTGATACCCCACTGAATCATCTCAGAGGACTCTGCCCCCTCCAAAGTACCCGGATTTGGGGCTTCTATGTTTTTTTTTCTAGAAAACTGGATTTTAAAATTCATAGAATATTTAAAAATGGAAAACAGGGAAGACTACTGGAACAAAGCCCTTGGCAGTGTCTGAGGGTGCAGAACAGAGTGCCAGCTGAGCTTGGCTTGGGAGTCACGAGTTTCTATCTCAAGAAAGAAAGAATCAGAAATTGTGGATAAGGAGGTTAGCATGATTCAAAATGAAAAGTAAGTCTAAAAGCCAGAAAAGGATAGGATGGGAAGAGATTTCCAGGATAGGTAAGAGAGGAACGGGGCAAGGGAGTTGAGCACCATGACATGTTTTCCCTTTTAAAGACCATCTGCTGAAACGGAACACAAGAACACAATGGGATCGAAGGATAAACAAAGCAAAGAAAATTCTGAGAAGTCTTCAGACAGAGCAACTTCCAGAGCATCCAACTTCCTCAGCCAGGCACAGTGGCACAGGCCTGTAATTCCAGTGGCTCTGGAGGCTGAGGCAGAAGGACAGTGAGTTCAAAGCCAGCCTCGGCAACTGTGAGTTGCTAAACAACTCAGTGAGATCCTGTCTCTAAATAAAATATGAAATAGGGCTGGGGACGTGGCTCAGTGATCCAGCGCCCCTGAGTTCAATCCCTGGTATTCCCCCCACAAAATAAAATAAAAGGGAAAAGTGTGCCTTCTCTTCTGTCTAGCAGAAGTCTGTTGAGGGCTCACTGGCTACGCGATGTGGTCCAACCTCCACACAGTAGAGAGCCACAGAAAGGGGTAAGGTGGATGTTGGGGATGGAGGCTTCGTAGCCCTTGGGCACTGAGTTAGTGGCTTCTGTCAAAGGGGACAAGAAGCAATGGCAGGGATGGGCTCCGTGGTGGAGCACTTTCCCAGCCTGCAGGAGGCCTGGCTCAACCCAGCTCTGGCTATGAGTGAGCTCCAGAGGGGACCCCGAACTCTGCTGCCCTCCCATCTCTACTGCTCACAGGAGGAGAGGCCAGGGCCCATAGAGGCCAGGCAGGACAAGGTCATCACGCCAAAGATACTCTCATTTACTATCTTTTTTTTTTAAAGAGTGAGAGGAGAGAGAGAGAGAGAATTTTTAATCTTTATTTTTTAGTTCTCAGTGGACACAACATCTTTGTTGGTATGTGGTGCTGAGGATCGAACCCGGGCCGCAAGCATGCCAGGCAAGCGCGCTACTGCTTGAGCCACATCCCCAGCCCCTCATTTACTATCTTGAATGTGTGAATAAGCCAAGAAAAAGAAGAATAAATTTCCCAAAGAAATAACTAATCAGCTACTTTTGGACTCTTCAGTCATCCAGTCATTGCTGTTTATGCTTTGAGATGGGTTTCTTTGTGGCCTTGAACCCGTGATCCTCCTGTCTCTGTCTCCTGAGTTGCTGGGATCACCACGCACCACTGCACCAGCTAAGCAATCTGTTTTCAAGGTCATGGTATTAATTTATCATGTCTTCTAAAACTGCTGATTATGTGTAAGAAATTGTGAATCAGCTGAATAAGCTTAAGTCTATTGTCTTTATATTGTCCAATTTAGGGTCTAACACTAATGACAAGATTCTAAAATACAAGCATTAAGCAGAAGAAAATACATATTTAAAAAAACCACTTAACAAACACAAAGAGCCCTCCTTAGAGGAAAGCAGCAACATCACAAGGGCCTGGAAAACTGCAGAAAATCAACCCAGAGCTATTTTTGGCAGTTGTAATTTTTTAAATGTTATCTGTTAAAAGTAAAAAAAATGAATCAGAGGTGAAATGAAGATTCATCACTGGGAAAGAAAAAAATTGCATGAATTTTTAGTGACTTACTGTTTATGTATTTTCATTAGTTATTATTTTCTTTTTTTAAAAAAGAGAGAGTGAGAGAGAGAGAGAGAGAATTTTTTAATATTTATTTTTTAGTTTTCAGCGGACACAACATCTTTGTTTGTATGTGGTGCTGAGGATCAAACCTGGGCTGTATGCATGCCAGGCAAGCGCGCTACCGCTTGAGCCACATCCCCAGCCCTAGTTATTATTTTCATTGTACACATTTGCGAGGGGGGGGCAGTGTGACAGTGACTTATATATGCAGTGTCTAAGGATGATTAGGAAGTTCACATTTAAATGAATGTCTTGTGTGTGTGTGTGTGTGTGTGTGTGTGTGTGTGTGTGTGTGTGTGGTGCTGAGTATTGAACCCCAGGCCTTGAGCACACAAAGCAAGCACTCTATCAGCTGAGCTATATCCCCAGGCCCTGAGTGCTTTAATTTAGCTGCTACATCTATAACCTACAATAGTTGGCGTGTCTCATTTTCAGAAATGGCAAAAATCTGCAAGGAGACAAAGAGGGGAAATACTTTGAAAGTTATTTTATAGCTAGAAGCTGGGACTTAGGCAGTGAGCCAGCCTCTGTGGCCCTGGTCACCTGCACCATCCATGGCCCAGGGCTGAGGGTGGAGCGTGGCATGGCTGGTGTCCTCTTCCATCTAAGATGAAGCGTGGCCGTCGCTTGGTCCCTGCCTTCCTGAGCACAGCTGGCTCCTTGCCAGCTGTCCTGCCCTTGGTCCCTCCTGGGATCCTGGAAACCATGAGCCCCAGGGACTTGAACAGGTGGCGGCCATGTATCCTGCTGCTGTGAGAGAGCCCTCAGGTTGCGCGGTCCCTAAACAGCAGCCCTCTGTTCCTCAGTCTGGAAGCCTGGAATCCAAGATCAGGCGCTGGCAGTTCCAGGCTCTGGCAGGGCCACGTCTGAGTGCTGTGCCCATGTGGCAAACGGCATGGAGAGGCACAAAGGTCAGACGCCATGGCAGAGGGCTCTCCTAAAGGTCTGAGCCCACTCGCCTGGTCACCTCTGGAAGGCCCTCCTCTTCTACTTCTGTCCTGGGTACTGCATTTCCTCCAACGAGAGTAGGGGATACAATCTTCCTGCCACATAGCCCTGTGATTAAAGATGGAAGCCAACACCTGGCTGTCCCCAGTCTGGTGGGCAGCGTGTGCATCCAGGGAGAGGACCCGAAAGCTGGCAACGCTCCTCCTGGGGGTTCTCCCCATCAGGCCAGACGTGCCTGAGAGCCTCTGCAACCTGCCAGACCTCCTGCCTTGGGAAAGGGGGCTCTCTGGTGGCTTTGAGGATGAAGCAGGAAAGGCTGCAGTTAGGTCTGAGCCCTTTCAGAACTCCAGGCCCCTCTCATGAGAGGTCCTTCTGAGCTGCTGATGGGTATAGACCACCTGTGGTGCTTGGCCCTTGGGGCAGCAGCTGTCCCCACAGTCCATCTCTGCCCTTTCTAAGAAGGGCTCTGGCTATTCTGAAGAGGAGTCTCATTTGGATCTGATTGCTTCTCTGCAGCACTTACTGTGAGGCAGGATTGTTTGGGAGCTAGTCTGGGGCATTTGGAACTCACATTTTTAGCAAAGATTTCTCCCTCCATTTTATCTGCCGCCTCCACAGTCACCTTGTCCAGCCACCGCTAATTCTCTGGGTCACTGCGACTGCTCCTGATTGGTTGCTGTGAATCCTCCTCTTCCCCACCACCTCAGCTAGGGACCTTGCCATGCCCACAGCCCTATACTTTCCCCCTTCTTTCTCTACTAGGCATCACGACCTGTGCAGTTCCTAGTCTCTGCCCAGTCTCTCTCCCCCTCACCTCCTCTTTCTGCTTCTTGCCCACTGCCTGGGCCAGCTTTTTCCCATGGATCTGCTGGTGCCCTCTGTGGACACCTTTCTGTCATCACCTCCTGTGGCCTGGCTCTGACTTGTCAGTCAATTCAAGCACCCCCTTGCAGTGGAAAAGGCATTGCCGTCTCCGGAGTGTGGGCTCCTGGAGGCCAGAGGCTAGGACCCCAGGAGTCTTGTCCAGGGCTTGGCACTCATCAGAGCTCAGCCCACATCTAGGATGAATGCCACTGACCCTGACAGAGGAGGGCTGCCTGCCACTGGTGGCTGGATCTTGTTTCTTCTTCCATTTTTCTTTCCTGGCTGAGCCTCCCCTTGGCAGAGGGGGATGGGGAGGACAGGGGTCTTTGTTCCTCCTCCAGATGGCTGAAGCTGGGACGGAGCTCAGCAGCTGTGTTTGGGTGAAAGGCAAGAGAGCAGATGGCCTGGTGTCTGTTTGCAGACAGCCCGAGAGGTCACAGCCCTGTGCAAGGCACAGTAGGGTAGTGGAGTGGGGCAAAAGCCAGGCCCGGCCACCGAGACAGCATTCACTGCTCAAACACTGACCAGTGTGATCTCAAGGCAACAAAGAGAGAATACTTTATGGATCTCATGTTCCTGGTGGTGGCTTTTAACATTGCAATCCAAACAAAGCCTTTCCTATGTGAAAACTCTCTTAATTACTATCATTTAAAAATTTTCTGCAAATTTTGGCAGCCATTGAAATAGTCACCCAACCAATGCTGGTGGTAGGAGGATGGGGAGCAGAGGAGGGGGCTTCTTCAGTGTCTAGAGTATCTAGAACCAGAACATGACCTGAGGCCTGAGCATTTGTGTGAGGACAGAGGTCACATGCCGAGACTCAGATGCACTCACTGACGTTCTCCACTCAACAGCCAGCACTCTGACTTAAAGGAGGGGCAGGATCCTTGGAGAACCAGGGCTGAGCGAGGGGCAGCACCACCACCTCCCTCTCTCCTCCCCTGACTCAAGGCCATCACACTTGTGTCCCTAGGATATACACCTGGCTTTCCTTAGGATGCCAATTTCCACACACGCTCATGGACAGCCCCCTCCCAATCCGGGATTCCTCATTCTGCTCTTTCCCATATTAAAAGCCCAAGCTCTGACCTGAAGCCACCTTCCCATCTCTGCCTGCAGTATGATCTATCACCAGTCAGCATGCCGTACTGCTGGCACACTGCATGGTCTCCTCCACTAGAGCTGCTTTCCTGATTGACACAGCTAGAACAGTGGTCTACTATCAGGTGTCTTGTGCTCTACGCACTCACACGCTGCCCCTCATATGATGATCAGCACAGGAGACTTCTTTACCCCTCATTGTCACCAGCACACGAGTGATACATTCTGCTAAGGTGTTCCCACAGCCAAAACCCTAGGTGAGGGGGATTCTTAGGCTGCACCTCCATCCCCAGGGACCTCTGTCATGCGGGCAGCTAGTTGTCTCCTGAAGTGTGGTTGCCTGGCAGTGACCACATGCTGGTTTGGGAAGTCTGTAACAAAGGAACACACCCTTGTGGCTTAATGACAGAAATGTATCCTCCGAGTTCTGCAGCCTAGACATTCAAAATCAAGGCATTGGCCTCAAAATAACTTTTAACAATCACAAGGAATCAAAATCCACTGAGAATCAAAGAGGCCTTTCAGCAAGGAAAGTAGAGTTGTCTTGTCACCCCTCACCAAACGCACATTCCCACCTGGCAGGCAGAGGGGACCTCAGAACCTGGTTCCTCAGGCCAGATTCCTCCCTCCTGCCTGCTCCCCAGGGGCTTGAGCTTAAGCTGTCCAGCACAATGGCCATGAGCCATACGTGGCCACCACCACAAACATTCAAATGAAATAAAACTAAACCAGCCAAACGTGCAACCCACCACCATACCAGCCCCTTTGTGGGCTGGGCGGGCCATGGTGCCAGTGGATATTGTTCAGGATGACACCAACACAGAGTGCTTTACCATTGCAGAAAGTTCCACAGAGGTTCTCCTGAGGACCCGCAAGGCTCCAGACCAGCCTAGACTTGCTGGATCTCATGACTGAACTAACCCATTGTCAGGATGTGTTATTTGGTTGGTTTGGACTAATGTGCACTTGAGCATCCATGGAGCACAGGATGGAAGTGATTTGGTCCATGAAATGGTCATAGAGAACTGGAAGTGTGGACAGTCGGAGCGGACACTGGGGGCACCGGGGCCGGGCTGAGCACTGGGCCTCTGGTCTTGGTCCTCACAACGGCCCTAGTATCATCCTGCTGGCGAAAGAGTAAGGTGATAGCAGCCGTGGGAGGGCCCTCAGTGCTCGGCTACTCCAGCTCAGGGTTCGTGGGTCAGACTTGGGTCAGACTGCCTGGTACTTGAGCAAGTACCTGTCCTCTCTGTGCTTCGGTCTCCTCATCTGTAAAATGGATCTTAGAGATTGTTGTGAAGTTGAGTCAAGTATTGAGAATCCAGACAGCATTAATGCTTTGATTATTTACTGCAGGCGAAAAAGATCCAGGGCATCACTGGCTTGTCCAGTTACGGCCCGCCCAGTGCTCGCTCTCACACTGAGGCAGCCTCTTGCCCAGAGTCACATGGCCCCTCCCACTGCAAGCTTTTGCTAGCCTGCCCCGTTTATCTTAGCCAGCCACCAGTATCATGGACACCCACACTTCTGCATGGGCACTGTTGGAGGGACTGCCCCACAGAGTGGCCAGCGGCCAGTGATATGGCAAATAACACAGATGACCTCGAGGCCCCATTTCTTCCAGCATCATCAGATGATTGAACTATGGAAGCAGAAGCAGGTTTCCCTGTTAGATAAAGGAGAATGGATCTCGTGGCCCAGTGGGAACACAAACATGCGGATCTCATTGTAGTGGAGAGTTGAATGGTGGTGACTATAAAATGGCGGAGAGGGAGGAATGATGGTGACGGCTTATCGATGAGCACTAAGTTACAGTTACAGGGGAGCAAAGGGGTCTGGTACCTCTCTGCACAGGACAGCCACTGCAGGGACCCCGAAGCATTGGATGTAAATGTAACGTATTTCTTCAAAGAGCTAGAAGAAAGAATTCGGAATGTTTGGACCATAAAGAAATGATATCTGGTTGAGGTGATAGGTATGTTTAACCTGATTTAAATATTGCACAAAATATACAACTGTAGAAACACCCCCTGGTACTCCATTAATATGGACAATTTTTATGTATCTGTTAAAAATAAATTAATTTTGTTTGGCAGTAAGGTAAGAACTGAGGGGGTGGGGAAGAGACACACATAAAAAAAAGAAAAAGAAGAAGAAAACAAAACTCCACAAACATTAGTTACTAGACTGGCCACTCCAAGTGGAGAGCTACACAGTTCCTACCACATTTATGATGTAATGCCCGGAGGCCTGAGCTCCCAGCATGGTGAGTTCAAGGGGTCCATGGAAGGCAAGGCGTTGGGCCTTTCCGGCCTGCCCTCTTTGGCTCACCCCCGTGCTCACCCACGTGGCTCACATTAGAGTTCTTGGGTGTCTTAAGGGGATGTCAACTCACTGAGGGCTCATGGGTTGGGACCCGTCTGCTTCGAGTACTGAAGAGGAAAATTGTCCTTGACCTCAACTCCAGAATGACTGGGCGACCCCTGAGCAGCCCATTGAGCTTCCTCTTGGGAACACTGACCATGTAACTCACATGTTTCCTCTTCTGCTTGTCTGCTGGGAAAGTCAGGACCAAATTTGCAACCGATTTCTGGCAAAATGAACTATACACCGTGACATCTATTTTACACAGACCCTCCCTCCAGTAACTTTTCATAGCTTTTCCTACTTGGATTTTACATTATTCAATTCTTAGAACTATACAGGATACAGGACATAAATAAGAAAGGTGGTCTCTGTCGTTTCAGGACCTAGGAAAGCCATGGACACATCCTCATATTCAGTGTTCTCCAAAAGGCTTAGGTCTTCTCATTTTGCTATTTCCTGTGGTGTGCCAAAGACCCTTGTGCCATGCAGAAGTGCAGTGCCACAGGAGGTGAGGCAGAGAAGGCACTGGTTATTTAAAAAAAAAAAGATGATAACCTGGAGAACCCAAAGAATACAAGGAAAGAATAAGAACTGAGGCTTGTCTTGGGGCCCTAGAGACCAGTTTGCCTGAGCCAGTCCTGAGCACTTGTCAGCCCCTGTGGCACAGGCACCAGGTGGCCTTCTGCACTGCAACTTGGACATCTCCTTATTTGAAGGGCTCCATAGCAGCGAGTCCCAAGCTGTGGTGTGTGTGCAGACCAACCACCAGGGTGCTTGTTAAAACTAGTTGGGGTGGCAGACCTGGGGGCAGCCGAGAGTCTGCTTCCTTGACAAGCTCCCAGGTGAGAAGGAAGCTGCCTGCCCATGGTCCAGTGCTTGAGCATGGAGGATCTACAGGATTTGTGTGGCAGCCCCCGGCAACGGGAGGTCCCCAGCTTAGCACCTGTGCCATCTCATCAGTTTCACTAGTGCAGGTCTCTGAGGCCTAGCCTCCGTTTCCTTCCAAACCTTGCTTGGATTTTCCTGTTTCCTCATGGAAACATGAAATGGAGCAGCCACTAGTGATCAGAGACACATTAATTCATAATAGCCAGAAAGTGGGAAAATGCAAATGCCCACCAACCGATGAATGCAAAAAAACGTGGGGTATCCACGGAGTGATATTCAACAATAAAAAGGAATGAATTCCAGACACACACTGAACATGGAAGAAGCCTGAGAATACGATGAGCGGAAGACACCAGCCACATGTCACTAACAGATTTTATTTTTGATGTGATTAAGAGTCTCCTAAGATTAGATTGTATCAATTTTTGCACAATCCCATGAATATGCTTAAGAACTGAATTCTATACTTAACTGGGTGAATTTCATGACATGTGAATTATATCTCAAAGATGATTAAAAGCAGCTGGGCACAGTGGTGCACACCTATAGTCCCAGCATCTCAAGAGGTTGAAATAGGAGGATTCCAAGTTTGAGGCCAGCCTCAGCAACTTAGCAAGACCCTGTCTACAATTTGGAAAAAAAAGAAAGGGCTAGGAATGTAACTCAGTGGTAGAGCACCCTGGGTTCAATCTGTACTACTAAAAATAAATAAATACAAATAAGAGATGATAAAAGTCTCATGGGGTGGAAAGAGACGCTGCCCTCCACCTTCATCCATTCAGGTGGGAATTCTCTGGTCCCAGTGGGGTTATGTTTGCCCCTCTCCCTGCTGGGAAGCCCTTCACTTCATGAGGTACTGTCTCTGGCTTGGGGCTATTTAAAGTAACCTCACCCTAGGGTTTTTGAGTATGCTAAAATAGTGGGGTTTTCAGTAGTTGTGAAACTTTGGAAAAATTTCAAGACCAAACCTAATTAATGGGCATTCCATCTGGTGTTGTGACAGAGTGTGCCCTTGTGTTAGTGGTATCAGTCGTGTTGTGACAACAATCTGCTCCATTTGAGTTAAAGAAATCCCAGGTGCTCGGGTCGATGGACTTTTCCTGGCTTGTTAACTATGCTTCCGTTCCCATGGAGCATCTCTCAGTTCTGGAACTCACCAGAAGGACTGGGTTGAGAAATGTGCATCAGGTCTCAATGGTTACTAAGACCATTAACCCAAAGGTAAATTTTCTGTAGCAAACATAAATTTTAAAATGTAAGTAGCGTTTTGAATGCGTGTCTGCAACAGAACTGCTCCACCGCGATACAAAGCACCCTTAGCTGATGGGTGTGGGTCTCCTGTGCTGGCTTGTGTGTGAGTACAGAGGCCGGTTGCTTACCAGGAATGACTGGCAACGGGCCACCTGTGCCTCCCCTGACTTCTACTGCAGTCCTTTCCAGGCAGTCTCCATGGACCACGCCCAGAGCTGAGCAGGTGAAGCTGGCTTAGGTATTGCTATTTGTCTTAAAAATCCCAACACTCCTGGGACGAGCAGGGTATTTAGCACCTCTGAGTCACTAACACCTTGGCTACTCCATTCCTTGAATTTGTTTAGCAGACCCCTTTTGTCTCCCTGATAACTTGGAACAGACCCCAACAGGAAGGCCGGGAGTCCTGATGGGAATAAAGAGGCAGAGAGGACAGAGCAAGGGACTGATGGCAGACCTTGGGCTCATCCAGGGCCATTGCTATTTGTTCAGAGCTTTATTTTTTTATTTGCAAAAGAGAATCATAGAGGTGGTTACCTGTGCCTGCAGCTTCCCAGGTGGGATCCCAGGTGAGGGGTCAGCTGACTATGAACTGAGAGAGGTATTACCTGAAAAGATCTTGTCGAAGGTTCTAGAGACCTTTAGGGGCCCAAGAGACCACCTCACCTCCAGCACGCCAGACCTGAGAGGTCCTATTTTCTACCTGCTGACCGAGGAAAACACTAATGTGCTGGGAGCTGCTCTGGAAATACACGCCCTTAAGCCCCAAGCAAGAGAAACTGAACAATTACTGCGCCCCACAATAACCTGGCCTTTCCCTAGGTTAGGATAATGAGGCGTGGCTCCAGGAGTAGGTGTTGAGGCATGGCTCCAGGAGTAGGTGTTACCTGGTGGGGTTGAGTTACACTCACCTGTTCCTTTATAATCTGACCCCTTTGCCCTTTTGGGGAGAGAATGTTCCATGGAACCTCCCCTTCTGTGGCTCCTATATAAGAATAAAGAATTCCAGTGGCTCTCTCTCTTTCCACGCACCCCTAAGGTCAGAGAGCCATCTAGGATTTTGAAAAAGTACTTCTGTGGATTGCGTGCTTTCTTTGCCGTTTTCTTAAATTATTGGAATAGTCAGATTTTGTGAACCCAGCATTAGGTCGCCAGCTAGGATAGATGGTAACACTAATGGGTCCTTCTTAGGATTTTCCCCCTAACCTCCTGTTGTGAAATTTTTTTATAATATGAAATGCTTAAAGGAGTTTACAGTGAGCACACATAAACCCATGGCCCAGATTCTACCATTAACCTCTCCCTGTGTTTTGTATCGCTTTATCATGTATATGTCCACCTAGTTCGGATTTTTTCAAAAATTGGTTTTGCCTTTTATTATGGTAATTTATCTGGCAACCAGGGGGAAATAAATAAGGGTGGATTTTTGTTTTTGGCAACCCATTTGGGCCTATTATGTCTAATAAGAACCTCAAATGCCAACTCCCCAAACCCCTTCTCTCCCCTCTTAAAAGAAGGAGCTTCATTTAGTATTTGGGCGAAACAAAGGATGGAACCGGAGATTAGCTGTGTTTTTGTGTCGCATCCTTGTCATCCACAGAGAGGGGTGTGTGTGTATGTGTGTGTGTGTGTGTGTGTGTGTGTGTGTGTGTTTTCCCTCAAAGAGAAAAGACTTGATGTTTACAGCCTTAAAATAAAACAGAAACATATAAGAAAAATTAAATAGCTTTGAATATGGGTTTAAAGTGTGCTCTTTGCTCCTGAAAAAAAAGAAAAATTCCCAGGGAAAAAGTCACTATCTTAAATCCAAGAGGACACTTGCCCAGGACTATGGCTTCTGCCTCCAAGGCAGAGCAGGCTTTGGAGGACCCCAACCTGCAGGGGTGACCAGAACCCCTCCGCGGGTCCAGCCTCCACTGGACTTGCTGGGCAGGTCATGGCCTGCGCTACTGTTCACAACAGTTTGCCTTAAGGTGACTTGTTTTTTGACTTCTACATGTATTTTCAAAAGAAACTTTGAATCATCCTCATAAGTGGAAAACCAGTATTATTTGCCACAGAGAGGACTTTAAAGTCAGTGCCATAAAAACCAGTCTCACTAACTCTGAGCTCAGACCTGAGCTCAGCCCTGTTGCTCGACTCCTAGGACCTCTGAACCGGGTCTATTCACTGTTTGCCTAAGAAAAGGACATTAGCAAGTCCAGCAGGAGTCAGAACTCTGAGGGGACTTCTTGGTTTCATCAGGGGTCCAGGGAAGGTTAGGGAGGACTCTACTCCTTAGCACCAGATTCCATGCAGATGACATGGGGTCCTTGCACTGTATTGTGCACACTATGATGCTCCTGTACACCGGGATGCTCCTGCACACCCTGGTGCTTCTGCACACCCTGATGCTCCTGAACACCCTGGTGCTCTTGCACACCATGGTACTCCTGCACACTCTGGTGTTCCTGCACATCCTGATGCTCATGCACACCCCAGTGCTCCTGCAGACACCAGTGCTCATGCAAACCGTGATGCTCCTGTAAACCATAATGCTCCTGCACACTCTGGTTCTCCTGCACACCCTGATGCTCCTGAACACCATAGTGCTCCTGCAGATCCTGGTGCTCCTTCACACCCTGGTGCTCCTGCACATCCTGGTGCTTGTGCACACCCTAGTGCTCCTGCACACCATGGTGCTCCTACATACTCTGTTCCTCATGCACACCGTGGCGCTCTTGCACACCCCGGTGATCCTGCACTCCCTAGTGCTCCTAAACATCCCGGTCCTGCAGACCCTAGTGCTTCTGCACATTCCAATGTTTCTCTGGTGATCCTGCACAGTCTGATGCTCCTGTACACCCCAGTGCTCCTGAAGAAGCTGGTGCTCCTGCACACCCTGATGCTCCTGTATACCCTGGTGCTCATGCACACCCTGATGCTCGTGCACACCTGGACAGGGCTCTACAAGGTACTGAGAACCCTCTGCACCCTCTGGCGATATTTTTGTGATCCTCCAATACCGACTTATCTTTGGAATGAAGTTCCAGGACCATGTGCCTTCTGGTCTTCTCAATTACCAGCTGGCCTCCTTATTACTTTCCATTACAGGGCAGCTGCAGCCATTCAGATCTGGCTCACCGACTGTCCAGGTGACACTGGAGCATCCCCAAAGTTCTCATCTTCTGATTGTTCCCCCACCTTCCCCTCATTCTCCACAGTTCCTGCCTGGGATACCCCTCTATCCCTGCCCAAGGACTGGCTAGGAGTCATATAAGGGAACAATGGCTGGAGGTGAAGCCATTGGCCAGGTACTCCTCATCCCACTGTGCCCTGCGAGTCCTAGCCCCAGTCCTAGCTTCTACCATCTTCTAGAAACACTGTCTCCTCCCAGGTGCCTCAGCACGTGGCAACAATGAATCCTGGAGCTGAGGACTCACCTCAGTGGATCAGCACTCCTTGTCTGATCTGGAGTGTTCAAAAAGTAAAATCATGACATATTGAATAGAAGAACAGAGCTGAAGCAGTTCTTGGGGAGAAATTTTGAGTTTTAAAATAAGATTGAAAATCAATGATTTAAGTTTTCATCTCAAAAAGCTAGAAAAGAAATGCATATGAAACAAACAAGCAGACAGGAAATAAGAGGAGAAATCTATAGAAAAAGTGGTAGAAAGGAAATAAAAATAAAAATTAAAAAAAAACAAAATTGGCTCTTTGAAAAGATGAATAATATTGATAAACCCTGAGTATAGGATCAAGAAGTAAAACTCAAGTTGCCCTATCAGAAAGACAAAGAGGAGACACAACTACATATGCTAAAAAGAAAAAAAAATTAAAGTCTAGTGGAATAATATTGCAACTTAATGCCCCCAAATTTGCCAACAATGCTGAAATGGCCAAATTCATTTGAGAACTACAAAATACATGAATGTGAGAGGAAATAGAAAAATACATAATTTCTAGATTTATTAAGGAAGTTGAATTGGTAATTAAAGACTCCTTGCATCCTAAGAAACAACAAAATTGAAGGCTCAGATGACTTTGCTGGTGAATTTCCCTAAACATTGAAAGGAGAATTAAAAGACTTTTCAAGAGGAAAGAGTAAACAATTCCAAACCTTAGAGTTTTATGAGGCAAGCATGACCTTGATGAAAAACAACAATGAAAAGAAACTTCCAAGGACATTTTAAGAAAGAAATCTTGTAGGTCACTATGTTTTAAGAACAAAGACATTAAAGTTCCAAACAAAATAATATTAGTAAATTGAATTCAGTGATAAATAAAAGAGATTATACATTATGACCAAATGAAGTTTTACAAAATTACAAAATTGATTTGTCACTTGAAAATCAATGTAACGTATTAAATTAATAGCATATAGGAAAAATCATAGGATCCCTTTAATATATGTAAAAAAAAATCCACAAAATTTCATAGTTTTTTGTGATAAAAACAATAATAAGGATGAGACAAGAAATGTTTTAATGTGATTGTTGGAGTTGAGAGTATGAAGAGCACAGAAAGCTTGTTGTTCCAGGAGGTGGAATAAGGACTCTAAAGAATGTGATAACAAAGGAATCAGAGAGGGAAAACTGACCATTGCCCTTGCCTCCAATCTTTAGGTGAGGATCAGAGCAGAGGGAACTTGGTTGCAAAGTAAAACAATGTACTTATAAAACACAGGAGGCACGCAACCCATGGTGTTTCTTTCCCTTGCTTGTAGGCATAGGGTGGCTCTCTGCTTTGTCCTGTCCTGCTGTTGCCTGAGGAGCATATGGGTAATAAAAAGTCCTCTCTTTTGAGTCCTCCAAGCTCTTTCTTGGGACCAGTAAACCATATCCTGGAGTTAAACACACATAAAGAGTACCTGTAGTAAATATCCATGACTAGTGTCAAATAAATGATACAATGGTGAACTTATCTTTTATGCTAGAAGTGAAACAAGGAGGTTCCTATTAGCACTTGTATTAAACGTTTTGTTGGAGGAACTAGCTAGTGCTCTAAGGCAAGAAAAAAATTGAAAGTTTAGAAGTGATACCATTTTTATTCACAGATGATATGATTGTCTATAGATAGATTTATGTAATGACTTTGTCAAATTGTATTACACAATATTTAATTTCTTCCCAAATTGACCTACAGATTCACTGGAATCAACATTAAAGTTCTAGTTGATTTGTGTGTGTGTGTGTGTGTGTGTGTGTGTGTGTGTATAAATTTGTAACATTTATATAGACATGCAAATGACCTAGTAGTCAAGATGATCCTAAAGAAAAACACAAAGTTGGTGGATTTATACACCCAAATTTCAAGATTTACCATAAAGCATCAGAGATTCAGACACCTTAGTAATTCCTGAGGATAGGCAAGTGAACCAGCAAAATAAACCACAGAGCCTAGAAATAGACCCACACATATATAATCACTTGATTGGCAATAACAATACTAAGGCAAAAGTGGATTCTTTTCAATGAGATGATACCAAATACCATGGGAGTGCTTACATTGAAAGAAAAATTATACAAATTACTGGTTGGGATTTTAAGCAAGTGGAAACTTACACACTGCTGGTGAATGCATGCATTCCTACGAGCCCTAGAAACCTGTTTGGGCTTGAATATGAATGCAAAATATACAACTATTTTTAGACTCGGCAGTCTTACTCTGGAGTATGTAACCCAGAGGAATAAGGCAAGCTTGTAGCTAGTAGAAGACAAGAATGTTCAAAGCAATTTTTTTTTTCATAAAATCCCAAATTGGAAACAATCTAGATGTTTATCAGTGAAAAAATAGGTAAATAAATTCTGGCCTATTTATACAGTGGGATACAAAATACAGTAACTGTTAGGGGACAGTCAGATGAGGATGGTGGGAACCCAAGGTTAAGAGATCAATTCTATAAGATGTGCCTACTGCGCTAACCCCACATGCTTTCTTTGCAAAAAAGCAATTTACCTGCAGCTCTGCCTGACCTAAGTGGACAGGGTATGTCACATTCCTCAGCAAATTACTGTTATCTGTAAGGAAATGCAGGCAGGCAATAACATTGTTAAGAGGAATCCAAGCTACTTTGAAGGGAAAGATTTTGTGACCCTTTTCACAGAGCAGATTTCAGAAGATAAAGATAATTCTATGGTTAAGAATCCAATTAGAACCTCTCAGCATGGGCCGAGGTAACATAGAGTTGCCATAGCAGTGGGGACTTGAAAGTCTGATGTCACCCTGCTGTCAGTCAAAAGTCAAGAGGTGACCTGGGCTGAATGCTTTGGCATCTTCCCTCAGACCCCCAATGAAACTGGAATGCAGGAGAGGCATGTTGTCTCTCTCCTCCCTGAGAGGACCCGCTCTCTCCCTTGAGAGTGTCCCCTTCCCCTTTTCCTGTCCCTTCAACTCATGCCTGTTACTCCCAAGCACAGGTCTGAAATCTTTCTGACTTGATTGCAAGAATCAGGGTTTGAAGAGGGGTCTCTGTGCTGCCTCAATGAGATGATACCAGGCTGCCTCAGGTTCTTGGAAGGCCCAATCTCCATAACAATACAAAACACAGAAAACACATGACTGGATCCCACAAATTTTAAGATTAGCAAAAAAAAAAAAAAAAAAAAAAAACAAAACCAAAAACACAGCCACAGTATGTTTCCGTTTATATGAAATTCAACAAGAGGAAAATGGTGATCTTGGTTCTGAATCAGTTGATCTCAAAGGTTGCATTTGTACAGTGCATTAAGATATAGCAATCTTTTCTCTTTAAATAAACAGACATAATCAAAGAAATAATTACACTGAGCATTGCCAATCCAAAGCCTTATAATCTATTATTATTTAATTGTTCTTGGATATTTATAAAGTGTCCAAAAAGGCCCTTAGCAAAACACTATATATCAGACCCCTATGGTGGAATAATGTTTTAAGACATTAACCTTGGGCCCCCACCCAGGCCCCAGGATTTTCCTGGGGCTCTTCCTCCCACACAAGCTGGGGAGGCTCAATTCACTTGGCCTCTGGGTAAGAATGGCACAGCGGAGAGGCTAAGAAGCCTTTTTAGTTTTAAATGCTTAATCCACAGCAGGGACCAGAAAAAGCACAGGACAAAAGATGCCAAAGAATGCATAATGACTCAGAGCCTGCATTTCCACCTCAGAACCAGCTCTCTGGAGTGGCAGGAGAGGGGCCTGAGGGGGAAGTACAGGAGCTGAGCCCTGAGGGGTGGCCTGTAGGCTGCATTCAGCAGAGCTTGGAGGGGTTGAGGGAAATCCAGGAGGGCCTGAGGGACCCAAGTGTGAGGGCATCTATTCTTGCTTCCCAAGTAGGACAAGAAGGGTAGAGAGGCCCCCATCTATCCCACACTTGGCAGGAAGCAGGAACAAGTAGCAATGGGGATGTGGGATGATGGGCTGGAAACAGCCTCCTGGGATTCCTATTTGGTCCCGAGCAGAGACAGAGGTGCACAAAAAAGTGGACCCAAGGGTGGGCGGAGAGAAGCAATCCCACCACAAAGGGAGAGGCCAGCGGTCAGCAGTGGGGGTGAGATGACAGCAGTGTGGACCCACGGGAAGAAAAAACACTGCCTCTCAGCTGATGGATGATGGACGCCTGCCTCACCAAGAACCCAAAGTCCTTTCCCAAAGCCTACAGGAACCTAAATGGGAGCTGTCCTGAGGGCCCACTTTGGGGTGTGGAGCTCCAGCCCTCTGCTGGTCAACCCTGAGTGGCTGTGGAGATTCTGGCTTTCCCACCACTGCTCGCAGGCAGAAGGCCCTGTGACGCTGGGGAAGGTGGGCCAGCTGGCCCTGTTCACTGTCAGCAACCACAAAAACATCATGAGCCAGGCAATTTCTAGTTGTCCCCTCCCAAGCTCTCGGACTTCTGCCTGTGCCTGGTTACTGACTGCACCATGCTCCTGGGGCAGCCGAGTCCTTGCCAGGGAGATTCGCCCCTGCTTTTCTACAGCAGTGGACACGGTGGCGGGGGTGGAAGAGGGGGAGTCCAAGACATCCTGGGGAAGCAGTGGTGACAGAGGCAGAGCGGCTCTTGGGCCTTAATCCATAACTTGTCACCCACTGAAATCTTTCTTACCCACCCCTTTCCTACAAGGTATGGACTGAGCCGCTCCCTGCAACCCTTTTCCTAATCACACTGACCACAGAGAGCGGTGCAGGATGGCTCAAAGGTGCCTCCAAAGGTCTTCCACAGAGAAGAAATCCCTTTTAAAAAATCATCGTACTCGGGACCAGAGGGAAAATACGAGACCCCGGCGCACCTTGTCTGTGCCTTCGCCCCCGCGCCTCCAATCTGGTCTCTGTTGTCATCAGGTCCGAAGTTCCCATCTCTTGGAGGGGTCACATGTTTGCAGGTGCACAGGTGTGGTCAAGTGGATGGAGTGGACAGAAGACTCCCAGCATTGCTGTAGGCTAGATGTGCCCAGGACAAGCCCACAGAAAGGGCAGGGAAACAGGCGAGCTGGGCTTGGGGCTAATTACTTCCAGGTGGTACCAAAACCTCACCAGGGGACTTCTCCATTCTGTCACTGGCCCCTCGGAACACAGGCTTTATCCCAGGATGCCTCCCAGCTCTCTGTGTCTTCCCCGCTCACTTTCATTCCAGTCCAGAATGGAGGTGTCGGAGGGGTCAAGCCCAGGCATCGAGCCCAGGCCATTTGCCTGTGATCTGGGAAAGTGCACGATGGTCACTTTTCAGCTTCTAGGCTCAGTAGTCATAATCCTGACCCCAAAGTAGGGGAAATTTCTCTAAACATTAGAGGAAGTCATGGGCAAGGGAGACTGAAAGATGGTACTGGCTGTCACGAAGATCAGCTACTGCCAGGACTTGTGGGAACAAGTTTATTCCTTAGTATGGGTTTAAAATGTGGATTTTCAGTATCTATGAGAATGTGGTTCTGGAACTGAGGTTTTTAACCATCACCTCCCAGGAAATGATTGTCATGTACCTCAAGCTCTAGCATAGATGGACTTCATCAGCTCCTGGATACGTTGATAATTACTCTGAAAATCAGGGTATGTTGCAAGTATTCCCACGGGAGATCCCAGGAAATGAAGATGCTCCTTTATGTGAGGCTGTGCCTTGGTGGACTAGGGCACATCAGGGATCAGTTTAGGCCCAGTTCTACCTGTGTAGCTCTGAAATTTTAGAAAAGTTGCTCATCTCTTATTTGCTTCATCTGTAAAATAGGCTAATAATACTATGAACCTGTACTAGTTAAGGTGGGGCAGGCCATGCTGTTGGAACAAACCATAAAGTTTCCACGGCTCAACACAGAAAAGCACCCCCTTTTCTTTTCCTCTCTTAATAGACTGTTTTTAATACAGTTTTAGGCTCATAGCAAAATTGAGGAGAAGATGCAGGGATTTTCCTTGTGCCCCTGCCCTACAGATGCACAGCCATGTCCCTCATCAACATGCCCCATCAGTGACAGATCTGTCACAACTGATGAGCCTCATGACTGCCCAGTGTCCACAGTTACTGCCATTGTATGTTCTAGCAGATATTTTTACAGATACACGATGGCTGTATCCACCACTACCATATTGTCTAGAGGGCACCCACTGCCCAAAGGCTGGCTGTGTTCCATCTGTTCCTCTCCTCCTCTTCCTTACCCACCCAGCGGCTGATCTTTTCATTCCTCCACAGTTCTGCTGTTCTAGGAGGCTGGGAAGTTGGAATCATGCCCTTTCCGTTTGGCTTTTCACTTGGTAATATGTGCTCAAGGCTCCTCATGTCTTTTGTGATGTGATGGCGCATATCTGTTTAGCACTGAATAATGTTCTATCATCTATATGTTCTGCTGTTTATTCCTCATGTGCTGAAAGACATTGTGTTTGCTTCCAAGTCCTGGCAATTATGAAAAAAAGCTGCTATAAACATCTATGTGCAGTTTTTTGTGTGGACGTAAGTTTTCAGCTCCTTTGAGTAAATATCAGGAAGTGTGATGGCTGGATCATATGTTAGGTGAATGTTTAATTTCATAAAACTCTGCCAACAGTCTCCCAAGGTGGATGGCCCATCTTGCATTCACACCAGCAATGCATGGGGGTTCCTGTTGCTCACTGTCCTTGCCAGCCTTTGGTGATGTCAGTGTTCTGGATTTCAGCCATTTGGATAGGCGTGTAGTAATACCTCATCATTTGAACTTGCATTTGCAAGATGCTGCATGACCCAGGGGATCTTTTGATATGCTTACTTGGCATATGAGTATCTGCTTTGATGGGTGTCTGTTAAGGGCTGAGTCCCTGTTTTAACTGGGTGGTTGAATTCTTATGTGGAATTTTTACAGTTCTTTATACATTTCAGATAACAGTCCTATATCTGGTATGTCCTTTGCAAATGGTTTCTCCCAGTCTGTGGCTTATATTTTTATTCCCTTGACAGTGTCTTTTGCAGAGCACAAGTTTTAAATTTTATGTATTTAGTTTGTCCTAAAATATTTACACCTTCTGGGGATTAGAAATGGACGTCTTGGGAGACTATTCTTTTGTCCTCCAGCGTCACCAGACTTGTAGATTTTTAAATTACATCCATTTGTAACTGATATGTAAAAACATAAACCTTGTACACATTTATGGAGTACCCTGTGATGCTCCACTCTGTGTACACATTGTGTGATATCTAAGTCATGGTAAACATATCCATCTCCTAGAACATTTAGAAGCCTTTGATTTTAGGGTGATTCAGTTTATCAAATTCCTACTTTGTGGGTCCCAGTGATGCAAATAAGAAGTCATCACCAAACCCAAATTGGTCTAAACCTCCACCTATGTTGTCTCCTAGGGGGGTCCATATTTTGCATTTCATATTTGGGTCCCTGATTCATGCAGTGTTAGTTTCTTTAAAAGGTGTGTGTTTTTGTTTGTTCTGTGTCCAGCCAGCTACATCTTTCCTTTTGCGGGGGGATGTGCAGTTGTTCCAGTCCCATTTGTTGGGGACACTTTTTCTTCTGAGTCTGGCTTATCTTGACTAAAATGATGATCTCCAATTCCATCCATTTTTTCTGCAAATTATACAATTTAATCTTATTAATGGCTGAATAATACTCCATTGTGTATACATTCCACATTTCTTTATTTGTCTGTCAATGGGCATGTTGGCTGATTCCCTACCTCAGCTACTGTGGTAGTGCCACAATAAACATGAGTAGCAGGTGTATGCTGACTTTGATTCCTTTGGTTATATGCCCAGGAGAGGTACGTCTGTTTAATATGCCAATTCTGTTTTTAGTTATTTATAGTCTTTTCCAAGGTGGCTATACTAATTAATACACATCCCCACCAACAGTGTCTAAGGATTCCTTTACCCCAAGAATTTGTTATTTTTGTATTTTTGCAAATAGCCATTCTCAATGTAGTTTTGATTTGCCTTTCCCTGATGGCTAAAAGTATTGAGTGCTTTTTTCATGTATTTATGGACTACATTTGACTTGTTTTGAGAAGTATCTATTCAGTTCATTTGCACATTTATTGTTTGGATTACATATTCTTTTGGTGTTGAACTTTTTGAGTTCTTTATTAATATTAATCCTCTGTCTGAAGAAGACACTAGAAATTGAAAAGACCTACTGTGTTCATGAGTTGGGGAATTAATATTATAAAATGGCCATACTACTGAAAGTGATCTACAAATTCCATGCACTTCCCACCAATGGCATTCCTCAAAATCCTACAACTCATATGGAAGCATAAAATACTCAAATAGCCAAAGCAATCCTGAGCAGAATGACCAATACTGGAGGCATCACAATACCTAAAAATATATTACAGAGCCACTGTAGTGAAAACAACATGGCATTGGCAAAAAAAAAAAAAAAAGATACATAAACCAACGGAATAGAAGAGAGAACCCAGGAATAAACCCACACATCTACTGGTATCTGACTCTTGGCAAAGGAGCTAAAAACACTTATTGGAGAAGACAGCCTCTTTAGCAAATGGTGCTGGGCAAACTATATCCCCACCTGTAGAAGACTGAAACTCTCTCACCCTGTACAAACTCAACTCAGAGTGGATCAAAGACCTTAATGTGATACCTGAAACTTTGAAACTATTAGAGGAAAACAAGGGGAGACCATTCCAGGGAGTGCTGTAGGCAGTGATGTCCTGAACAGAACTCGGACAGCTGATATATCCTCAATAGAACTCCAAGAGCCAGAATTGACAAATGGGGTGACATCAAATGAAAGAGCTTTTGCATAGCCAAAGGAAAAAGTGCAGAGAGCCTGCCGAAGGGGGGAGACCTTTGCCAGCTCTAGTAAGTACTGACGTCAGGTGCCCCCATCTTCTGACTTTGCTCCTTTCCTTTGATGATGAATTGACTAAATGGGGTCTCTGTCTCTCCATACAAACCTTAGAATCAATCTGTCAATATCCACAAAATAAGAATTTTGATTTTGATTGTGTATAAATCATCTTGGGAAGAACTAATGCTGACATCTTAACAATATTGAGTTTTCCTAGCTATGAACATAGAATACTTCTTCTTTTATTTATCTCTTCCTTGAGTTCTTTCATCAGGGTTTGTGATTTTCCTCATAAACATCTTACCCATATTTTGTTAGATTTATAGCTAAAGATTTCATTTTTAGGGGCACTATTGTAAGTGGCAATGTGTTTTCAGTTGCAAAAATTCACTTATTAATTACTGGTTTATGGAACAGTGATCAACTTTTGTCTCTTAGCCTTAACTTTGTATTCTGCAAAACTGCTATAATCACTTTCTAGTTGAGAAATTTTTTTTGGTGGACCTTTCAGATTTTCTCCATAAATAGTCACCTAATATGTCAAAAAGACAGTTTTATTACTTCTTTCCCAATCTTAATACATTTTTTTCCTTTTCTTTAATGCATTAGATGGAACTTCCAGCATGATGTTGAAAAGCCCTCACCTCTGTGAGGGAACGTCACAGCCTTGTTCCTGATCTCAGTAGAAACTGTGTCTTTCTGTGTGGGTTTTTATAGATATTCTTTATCCAGCTAAGCAAGTGCTCATCCATACCTAGTTTACTGAGTGTTCTCACTGTGATTGGAGAGGTTGCTTTTTATCCAATGCTCTTGGCATCTATGGTATGATTGTGTCTCTGTTCTTCTTTATCCTGCTGAGCTTGCGGACCATCACTTTGGACCTGAGGTGAGCCTGAGCATGGGGTGGAGCACACTGCTCCCCTCATGGTGGCCAGAAGACAGAAAGCAAGAGAGACAGAGACTGGGGGACAGGGCTGGGGCCAAGATGTACTCCAGGGCATGCCCCCAGGATCCCACTTCCTCCAGCTGAGCCTATCTCCTCCAGTTCCCATGGCTTCCTGATGGTCCACTCAATCGTTATCCATCAGTGGATTAATCCATAGGTGAAATCAGAGCCATCGTGATGGGTTCACCTCCAGAGCCCATCTCTGAACACTGCACAGGGGACCAGGTCTTTGAGGGAACATTCCAGATGCAAACTATGACACTTGCCCTGGAAGCTGTAAGATTTCAATGGACTCTAGAGTCCCCAGACATCAGAGCAGACAGACTCTGCCAGTGTCTCAGATGTCACAGCAGGCACACTCTGCCAGTGTCCCCAGACGTCCCAGCAGACACACTCTGCCAGTGTGACTGCTGTTAGGCAGAAGGAGTTTCTTGGTGCATTGGGCTCCACCATTTCTCAGACCCCTTCCCCACAGTTTCCTGGCTCTCCTCGGGTACCTTGGCACCTGGGGCTTGGCACTTGAGGGATGGCTGCCTTCTCGCGACTTGACCCCTTTGTCATGTGCAATGCCTGTCCCTCCCTCTTCTCACAGTCCTCTGTCTGTCCCACCCCTGCTCTCTCCTCTCAGTGTCAGCGTGGTGTCCCTTCCTTCACCACTGGCTTGTAATCAACATGGGATTTTATACTTAAAGTAAATTTCTCGTAGATAAGGTACAGTTAGGGCTTGTTCTCTGACTGGCCCTGACAGTCTGGCATCTAGTGGTCTATGTTGTGCCCCGCCCCTTCCACATGTTACAATCCACCCCTCATGGTGATAATATTAGGAGGTGAATCCTGAGACAAGAGTACCAGGGTGGAGTCCTCATGAATGAGATGAGGGAGCTTACAGAAGAGACCCCAGAGGTGTGTGTGTGTGTGTGTGTGTGTGTGTATGATTGCCTCCCTCCCTCCCCCTCTCTCTGTCATAGGAGGATACACAGGGCAGATGGCCATCTTCAACCTGGAAGGGATCCTCACCAAGACCCACCCATGCTGGAGCGCTAACCTTAGCCTCTAGGTCTTAGAACTGGGAGAAATAAATTTCTGTTGTTTATAAGCCACCCAAAGTTTAGTAACTTGCCATACAGCCCAAATGGACTGGGAAGGTGCATTTAGGCCTCTGATATTCAGAGTGTTTATTGATAGAATATTAAATGTACTTATTATTTCCTATTTGCTGCCCTGGTTCTTTGTTTATATTTTGTCTTCCACACTTTTTCTGCCATTTGTGGTTTAACTGAGCATTTTCTCTGCTTTACTAGTTTTATCAGTTACAAGTATTTTGAAAGTTTCTAGTTGCTCTAGAGTTTGTAATGGGTAACGACTTAATTCAAGTTCACTTTCAAATGACATTATTCTGCTTTATGGGCAATGCACGTACCTGATAATAACAAAACATGTTTCCTGTTTCACTTACATGTAAGCTGATGTGTGTGTTCTTGGTTTCAATTATTATTTGAACAAACTGCTAGAATAAGAAAAGTGAAGGTTTTGCTTTTATCCTCACCTATTCCTTCCCTAATACACTTCTTTTTAAATGTAGATCCCAGTTTCTCATCATTTTTATTTTTCTTCTTTCTGAAGAATGTTCTTCACATTTCTTGCAAAGCATGTCTACATCTACTAACAACAAATTCCCTCAAGTTTGGGTTCCCCTTTGAGAGTCTTTTTCTTTCCTTCACTCTTGGAGAATTTCAGAGGGTTCAAATTTCAAGATTTTTTTTCTCTGAATAAATAATTCATTCCACTCTGCCTGCTGACAGTTTCTGAGAAGACGTATGTAATTCTTACCTCTCATTTCCCATAGGTAAGGTTTCTCTTTTTTTTCTCTTGTTTCTTTCGGGATATTTTCATCTCTGATATTGGGAACAGTCTGTTGCTGTGGTTTGGATATGAGGTGCCCCGACTCCGTGTTGCCGGAGGAAGGCTGAACTATGGGAGCTGGACCCGCCGTCCTTCCTAGTTTCACTGCAGGCTGGCAAGGTGGGGCAGAGGAGGTGGCCAGCTGGGAGCTGAACCTCCAAACTGTGAACCAAAATAAACCTTCCCTCCTCTCAGAGTGACCCTCTCCGGTGTTTTGGTCTCAGCGCCTCCAGGCTGACTAAACAGCGGGGGGTTTTGTTTCTGTTTTCATTTGTCCTACTTGGTGTTCCCTGAACTTCCTGGACATTGGTTTTGTTCTGGGGAATCTCAGTCACTATTGGTTGAAGTATTCTGTTCTCTTCCCTCTCTTTTCCTTCTTCTGAATTCCCACTTTGTGCATTTAGATCGTTTATATTCCAACAGGTCTTTTTTTAGTCAGCATTTTCATCGCTGTGACCAAAAGAACTGATGAAAACAATTAGAGGAGGAGAAGTTTATTTGGGGCTCACAGTTTCAGAGGTCTCACAGATGGCTGCCTCCATTGCCTGGGCCTGGGGTGAGCTAGATAGAGCATCTTGGTGGAAGAGTGTGGGGAGGAAAGTGGCTCAGAACATAGCACCAGGATGCAGAGAGACAGAGTCCCCCACACCACTGACAAAACACACACCCCAAAGGCATGACCCAGCTCCTCCAGCCACATGCCACCTGCCTGCCATCACCACCCAGTTAACCCTATCGGGGGCT
The DNA here is from genome assembly GCF_052094955.1 of Ictidomys tridecemlineatus. NCBI lineage: Eukaryota > Metazoa > Chordata > Mammalia > Rodentia > Sciuridae > Ictidomys > Ictidomys tridecemlineatus. Next base: position 667,232 of record NW_027522913.1, read on the forward strand.
GACTTGCTGATTGGGTTCAGGCTCTCTTGACCTAGTAAATCCATCTCTAAACCTCTTGCCTTGTCTCACACATGAGCTTTTGGGGGACACTTCATAACTAATATGATTATTCTGCTCTGTCTTTTCACTTTTTCAGCTTTGAAAGTTTCTGTTGATAAATCCTCTAGTTCAGAGATTCCTTTCTTAGGCATGCCTACCCTAGTATGAGACGATCAAAGGCACTCTTCATTTCAGTGTTTTTGATCTCTAGCATTTCTTGGTTTGTTCTGTTGTTTTGAGACCAGATCTTACATAGCCTAGCCTTGAAATCCTGGGTTCAAGTGGTCTTCTTGCCTCAGCCTCCCGGTAGCTGGTCCTAAGGTACTTGTCACCATTGCCCAGCTTTCTAACATTTTTTTTTCTTTTTATTTTCCTATCTTCCAAATCTCTTCTTACGTTACCTGTCTGCTCTTATCTATTCATTGCCTATTTTTTTTCCATTAGATCCCTTAGCATCTTAATCAAATATTTTTAAGCTCCCAGCCTGTTAACTCCAACCTCCTGCCTTATCTGAGTCTGGTTGACTCTTGCTCTGTCTCCCCAGATCTTACTTTTTGACATTTGGTGTTTCTAATGACTTTTTCTTGGTGGCCAGATGTGATGTACTAGGTAAAAGGTCTTTGCGACAAGCAGGCCAGTAGCATGTGCTGGGAAGGAATGGGCAGTGGGAGGTCCTCTGCAGACCTGTGACAGTGAGCCTGTCACCTGGACTGGACTCCTGGGTGGGACAGATGGCAGAGTGGGGGAAGTGGGCGTTTCCTTCCCAAGATCAGTTAGGCTCTGATAAACCCCAGCAGGTTAGACAAGCAGAGTCTCCCGAGGACGACCTGTTCGTGAGGACAGAATGCCTTGGTATATTTCAAGGTGGTGCTTTTCCCTCCCATGGACCTGAAGAGACTTTCACCTGATATTCAATGTGAGTGAGACCTGGTAGAGTTCCAGGAAATAAAACTCACAGAGGGAGGGGGCCTCCCGTGCTCTGAGCTTTTGCCTCCCCACACGTCCACACTGAACCCCGTGATCCGTCAGCTGCCATACCTCCCTGTGCAGCACCAGGGCCTGCGAGGTTTTGGCTTCTGGACTTCTGACCCAGAAGTCCACGATTCTCTCATTGACCTGTTGGTCTCTCCCTTTCGGGAGGGCGGGGGTTAAGATTTGCTCTGTGGCCCGCCTCCCTGAGAGACCCATGCAGAGCTACTGATGTTGAGCCTGTCCACCTCGCTGTTCTGGTGAGGACTGAAGGGAGATGTGCGGCTTTGTGCACACTGGATGGGAAACCAGCCCTGATTTTTTTCTTGGAAGGTGGGTGCAGGTGGGTGACCTACCTGAGCATCTGGACATCTGACTCCTTTTGTCTAGCAGCAGGTTGGAGCCCTAAGCTTTCACTGTGTAGAGAGGACTGGGGGACATTGCCCAGCCAGACTGGAAGGGCATGTGTAATGCATGATAACACCCCACTGTTGGAGGCCATTCTACGACGGGGGAGACAAGGAGATTCTGGGAAACACATGAATTTGGGAGATTCAGCAGCTTCAGCCACACCGTCTCATAGGATTGCTGTGGGAACTAAAGGAACAACATTATGCGGATCTACAAATATTATTTCCATTCCATTCTATTTAGATTTTCCTTGTGTGTGTTTGTTTTTTGTTCCAGGATTTTTGTGGTTCTGTTTAACATAAACAACGTGAGCCAGAACTGTCAGTTTTTCCCCTGGTTGTGCAGCCTGGCGTCAGGGCTGCTGGCTCTGACCACTGACCGGCTGATCTCCCACGATGGCCCTGGCTGTTCTGGGAGGAGGAGCGTCAGTCAGCCTCAGCATAGGGACTCATTGCCACAACAGCACCCTCCGGCTCTCAGAATCCTGGGCCAGGAACTGCTGGAAGCCCTGGACAGCGCGACCAGCGCTGGGCAGCGAGGCCTGGCTCCTGACCGTCTCTGGAGCCTGAGTCAGCATCTGCTTCCCGCTAGCTGCACTCTACCTTGATGGATGAGCCTGATGTTGGAGGGTGAACCCCAGGCCCAATGTCTACATTCTTAGGACCTGAGAATGCCCTTGATGCCAAGTAGGAGGTTCCCCCCTCCTCTGTGGGGGGCACCCAGGGAAGAATATCTTCTTTTTAGTCTTCCAAATAAAATTTGTATGCAAATTAATAAAAACTTATTATGTAAAAATTACATAATAAACAAAAATGAAACAAAAATCACCTATAATTTCACCACCTAGAGATAATAGTTATTATAATATTTTTTAAACAAAAATAGGGTTTTATTGTACATGCCACACTCCAAATTTTTTTTAAAAAAACTTAATCATAGCAGAAAGATCAGTAGAGTAAAGGGAAGGGATTGGGGTGGGAGGAATGGAGGGAAGGGGAAATACTGGGGACTGAATTAGAATAAATCATTTCCATGCTGTTATAAGTATGTCAAGATAAATTCTATTGTCATGTATAACTGAAAGATCCAATTAAAAATGAAATGACTGTAAAAATGCCCTATAAAATAATCTTTGTCCTATCTAAATTTGTCATTTCAGTTTATTGAAATTTAGGGAAGTTAATTATACATATTTTTCTGTCAGCTATTTTCCATTTTATTTTTATTTATAATTTAAATATTCTGCACAAGTTCCTAAATACACAAACATGAATGTAATTAATTAAGCAAAGTTCTTTGAAAATACTTTCTTGGCAGGCATAAGTTGACCTTCAATGTGAAAAAGGCACTTGAACAATAATCATGAGTAATGGGTCAGTGTCCTAGGGTGTCTTTCAGGGTGATCATTTATCTGTGTAAAAGTCTGCTGTAAATTTTGAATGAAAACAAAAATCTTAAATGTCTGGGTTAAACACTGACTTCCCTGGAGTTAGGAGCGCACACCCACTGCTTTTGGCTGCTGGCCTCCCGTTCAGCACGCATGCACAGTTTTCTTAATGTGGCGGTCCAAAGCAGACACAGAATAGTGGGCACCAGCTTGGAGAAAGCAAGGTGACAGACAGCAGGACCTGTGCAGCCAGGGTGTCCAGAGTGGTGCAGGCCAGGGAATATGAAGAAAATAAAATACAACCATGATCTTCCCCTGTGGCCCCTTGGTCGTCATTGCTCCTTGCCCTCTTGCAGATGAGCTGTGATTTTTCAGGCACGTCACTGATGCAGGGACTCTCCCTTCACGGTCCACACTGGTGGACATCACCTGCCTGGCTCTTGGCTCCTTCTTTGCTCCCCTGTATTTTTCCATTTCCTTTGTTCTGTGTGTTTGAACAGGTTGCACAGAGCCAAGAACACCCACCTGTTCAGGGTAGTCACTTTACCAGATGGGTGTATTAGAAGTGGTGGGTGGTTTGGGTTTCTGGTGTAAAAACCAGCCAACCCCAGCTTTAGCTCAACATGCTTCCTCCCCTGGAGAGCAGGCCCCAGCTCAGACCTTCTCTGGCCACAGGCGAAGAGGACCGGCTGGGAGGACGCACTGCCATGTGGAGTCATTGGCCCAGCAGCAGGCTCTGTTGCCACGTAGAAAGCATGCTTCACATGTGAGGGCACCACCTGAGCAAGATGCATATGGGCTCAGGATAGAAAATGATTTAAAATCCTTTTTTAGTAGAGAAAATATTTTTATGTTATATAAAATCTACCATCAGCTTGCAAACAGAATTTTTTTAAAAATCTGATGCAAAAAAAAAGCAATTTTATAAGGACCGCATACCTCTTGGCTCTTTCCTTGCATTCACCTCTGATCCAATGAGATTAGACAGAAGTGAGCAAGGCCTCAGGGATTGTGCCACCCTGTTTTTAAAATACTTAGCTGCTAGTTTTCTACACCGCAGGAAGTGCCCACCCCTGAGTAAGCATAGGCGCCTTCTAAGTCTGGCCAAAATGTCCTCTTTCCGACTTGTTTCCTGCCAGCTGCATTTCAGGTTGTGATGTCAATGTTGAGGCTTTTCTCTTACTGACTGTAATGCCCAGTCCCACTCCTTGGCCTACGTGTGGGAACCCAGCATCCAGCTTGCTCCTATGGTTCAGTGTCCATCAAAGCTCCCGGGTTGACACAGGATGGTCAGGGAGGAGCGGCTGGGCTGAGGGAGCCATGACCAGCTCAGGCCACCCTAGCTCACTGGTAGTCACTGGAGGCAGGCAGGGGAGCTAGAGGAGGTGTTCCCCTGAAACCTGTCCCCTCTCTCTCCCTCTACGGCTGGCCCTCCTGAGTGGGGCACCTTCCTCTGCCACGCTCTCCCACCATGACCTTCTGCCTCACCTGGGCCCGGGACCATGGAGGGAGCCCACCATGACTGAACCCTAAACTGAGCCAAAATAAGCTTTTCCTTCTCTAGGCTGTTCTTGTGGGCATTTTGGTCAGAGTGATGAAGAGCCGAGGGACACACAAGCATAGGTAATCAATGGACGCGGGCTAACACGGTAAGATGGGCTAGGAACACTGTTCCAAGAGTGCTCCTTTGCTATCTCATGAATCTTCACCGTGAATGTGTGAGGCTGATGTTAGTGACGTCCCCATTTTACAGACAGGTAACTGAGGCACAGAGGCTAACCACATGTCCAAGTTCACAATGACTGGATGGCAGCCCTGAGACCTGAGCCTAGGCAGAAAAGTGACACTCGAACTCTGTTTCTGAACCCACGCTGAATACATTTCACTGCAGAGAAAGCACATTCTGTGTGTCCCTAAGACTCTGGAGAAGCCACATGGGGGCCTGATGAACCTATGACTTCCACTTCAACTCTGCTTTCGCTGTCAGCACCTGCATGGCTGTGGAAGAGTGATTTAAATATTCTAAGCCTCTGTGTCCCCCCACAATATGCAGCCAGCCAGGCCCCACCCTGACAAGATCGGAGTGACCTTAAAGGGCACAGTCCCTGGCACAGTCCTGTTAAGCCCTTAGGATGGCACATGGTGCACCCCAGAGCTCCGTTGAAGTGGCACCCCCTTTCTCCACTGAAAAGTCTTAACTGGGCCTCTCCAGAAATCTTCACCATGGCTGATTTTAGGAATGTCAGCAAAAGAGTCTCTGCAAAAGAGTTCAATGTAGATAAACTTCCTATTTTCATGTCACCCTTACTTGGCCACTGGCCGAGAAGATACCAACACTCCAGATGCTGGACACCCCCTTACTCATTTTTCACAAACATATCCAGTATAGTACTTTGTAGAAATGTGCAAACAAGGCCTCTGGCCTTGAGCTGGGCTTCACAGAGATGTCTACATTTTTAAGATAAGTTACAATTGGGCTCCATGGTAACAGCTGGCAGGGGGAGGAAAGAAAGGGGAGATGAAGCTCTCCCCTTCCCAGGTGTTGTCCTTGAAGAGTTAACTTGCCCAGAACAGTGAAAGAAAAAGCTGCTTTTATGTGAATTTTTGCAGATTGTGAATTTCTGAGTGCCCCCCCTCACTTACATGCTGGGTATAAAACTCTGAAACTCCCTGAACTCGGGGTTCAGGGGATTAATTGATCACAGCAAAAGCTGTGCCCTCTGAACCTGGCTGCAGCCAAATAAAACTGTTTCCTGCTATCTTCAGTGCCTTGCCTCATTTGTCCCTACAACATCGTGGGCATCTGTACACAGGGATATCGTCACCACATCACAGGGGCCAGACTCAGGGCCAAGTTCCCACTGACCCACAGTGAGTGTTTCCAAGGCCTCCACAAACAGGCCCCTTCCCTCCAGCCGCCTGCTTTATGCACAAGTCTATGTGTGTGTGTGTTTGTGCACTCACTCTCACACACACACGCACACACATGCACACGCACAGGCACATACCACTAATGTGAAATTGGAGGGTCTCCACCCAAGGAGTCGGCCCCCTGCAGTGTGTTTGCACCCACCCTCTTGGGTGGTTTTCAGGGAGCACCAAGGGGCCCTGCCTCCTGGGAAATCTCCACTGCAGCCTCCACAGGTCAAAGATCTAGGCCTCTGGCAGCTGTGAGGATCCAGGGAAAGGAAGCTCCTTCCAGAACTCAGAAAATCTCCCCCTCAACCCATCCACCATGCTCCAGGCTAGGCATCCAGCCCCCTGCCCCCAGGATCCACCCCACAGAGTCCAAATCCTCCTCTGCCCTTCCCCACCAGGAGAAAGCCAGCAGGACTGTCCACGGCCTAATATCACCTCCCGCTTTATTCCCACTGGGTCCAGGCAGCTGTGCCCTGAGAAAACAGCCCTGACTAGAGGAAATAGGATCTCTCTTAGCAGCAAGCTCTGGGCTAAAGCCAAAGTAAACAGAACTTCTGAGGAGGAAAGAGGGAAATCAACCAGCACAATTTAGAAGGGTGGAAAAGAGAAAGTGCAAAGAGCTCTGGAAGATGAGGTGGCAAGGTCCTGTGGTGTCCACACAACCCACACATGCAGGGAAGCCCTGGCCTGCACAGGCAGGAGCTCACTGCTCACCTCCTGTCCCCCAACTCCAGGCAGATTATTGGTTGACTTCCCTAAGCAGCCTGAAACCAGTTATGCTATACTGAAGGGAGGGAGCAACAGCTGGGATCTTGTGGGCGGGCAGGGCTGTGGGGCCGGCAGGGCTCGCTGTCCTTTCAGAGGACCTGGTGCATAGAAGCATAGAATGCTGGTGTTGGGAGGAATGTACCTGGCTCTGCCTCCTCATTTCATCTGGCCAGGAACTAAAGGTTAGAGCTAATCCACCCTTCCCAAGGACACAGAGCCAACCAGGGCAGAATGTGACTGCTGGCCTATCATCCTCTCCTGTCCCCTCCTGGTGACCACCCCCCCGCCTTCTGCAGCTGACTCTACCTGGCACTTCCCTCCCACCCCCTGTGCTCGCCCAGTGCCACGTGGGCAGCTCTGGTGTGCAGCAGGTGCAGGAGAAGGCCCAGGGCGGCACATGGGAAAGCCAGGCGTCTGGGCTTTTTATTCTCCCCATCTGTGGAAACTGACTTCCTCCTGGATCCCATATGTGGAGGTAATTTTCCATCCAAAAAAGATACTATGGAGCTACCTGTTAGAGATGGGGATCCTCCAGGATCACAGCACCCTCGGGAAGCTTTTGGTAATCAAAGGATGAAGGGGCCATTTGAGTGTCCCCCCCTCCCCCCAGAGACGGTCGGCCCCCTGCTACTTGGGTTAATGCTCATCAACCTTTTCTTAACAGGAAAGGAAAATAAATCAGTGTCAGAATGCTTTTAACTACGTTCCTGGCCCACGCACTCTGTGCCTGGCATTATTACGTCATTCTCAACAGCAGGGTGATTTTAAAGAAGAGGAATCTAAGGCACAGAGAGGTGCAGTTCCCAAACCCTTGCAGAAGGCAGTCTGGGTCCAGAACCTGAGTCCTCCAAACTCTTGCTGACTGCTGTGAGGCCATGCATGGCCCTCGGTTCACGGCACGTAATTCCCGCACGTCCTGCCTCTTGAAGTGGTATTGATCAGCATCTGACCAAATCCTCAGTGATAGTTGCACTGCCGGTGTTCAGTTCATTGAAAGTTCCTGCAAAGTGTTGCTTTGACAAGACTGTTTATTACATAACCGCTGCTCTTGTTAGTATGCGCCTTCCTATCATTTCCCTCTTTATTTAAAATGAGGAAAACCACAGAGCAGACACATTCCACTTCCTGGCCCCTCCCTCCTCCTTTGTTAGGCAAGGGTAGACTTTGTGGCCTGCAGTCTTTACAGCCCTTTTCCAATGAATGTATAATACTTCATTGAGCAGCATTCATTATTTGGCATAATGATAAATAAATAGGATGCATAAAACCCTGAGAGGAGATGTCTGGACTGCTTCCAAATTCTTCATGATATCAATAACTTCAATTTGTTGTAATCTCAAGTTACTGTCTTTCTTCTAGTTTAGCAGAAGGTTGTGTCTTTGAGAGATTAGTCAGGGAGAGTTCAAGGAACTGTTGGTGGGTCATGAACCAAATAGAAGTTTCGGGAAGCTCAGTGAGTCACGGAAAAGGCCTGCAAAAATCAGTAGCAAGCAGGGAGCAGGAGCATCACCAACTAAGAGAACTCGGATCAGAGATTGAGGAAAGCCAGCAATGTCACCAGGTCTCAAAGTGCCATGTGGAGAGAAAGTTCTCCCATCACAGGACTCTGAACGCATCTCCTTACGGAGGAAACTCCTCTGAAGTGCCACATTCATCATGATTCCCAGATCTTGGAGGCAGTCATGAGGGTTCACTCCTCTGCACACACACCCAGTCCAGAGACGACCTTCCCATACCAGCCTAGCCCAAGTGGAGGCTGGGCCCGGGAGGCAGGAAGGCTGCATGGGACCTCGGCTGCTTCCTTTCTGGCAGTTCAACTCTCCCTGGATGAGAGAACTTCTCAGTTTTCTCACATGTAGGATGTAGGATGGGAATCACATTAAAGGGAATGAATGATTAAATGGATTTTTAAAAAGCACTTTAAAAACCACAAACACATAACATAAATGTTAGCCACTATGTATTGTTAGGGCGTGTAGAGATGCTGACTTACTATAGAATGTCGCCCATCCTGGGGCCCCAGGGTACAAGAGGTCGCATGCCCACAGTCTGCAAAGCAATTTATCTAATAGGGCAGCTTGAGATGTTTTAGAATGTGGGGAATTGATAGATGCTTTACTTCCCACATTGTGTTTGCCCCTCGCCTGTCCCGGAGTGTGGGAGTCTGAGCAGCTCTGCCATTGCTAGGCACCCAGAAGGCCCCGTTTCCTGCTGGGGAAGTGGGAGCCCACTCCTCTGCCAGGCCCCTGTTACTCCTCTGCTGGGCCCCTGTTGGCTTTGGGCTGGTCACCTCTTTCCCCAAAGCCTCGGATTCCTTGATTCTCTCCTCTCAGTTGGTGTCTGCTCCTCCAAGGCTGCTGCTCCGACTGTGCCAACACAGCTTCTTGCTTTGTCTGCGTGAGCTCAGAGTCTCCTGCTCAGAGTCTCTCTTCATTTTAATCCATCCTACACATCACTGCCAGATGAATTAGAGTCCCCAAATAATGTCACATTTTACCTCAAAAAATAGTTTACTGTCTCTAGATTCCCCCATCAGCTAACAGAGTCTCCCATCATGATGCTCAAGGCCCTCTACATAGTGTCCACACCATGGAAACCAACTAGGTCTCTCCCTCCTTCCTATTGATATATTCTCATCTCTGCTCAGTGTCAGCCAGACACAGGGCTGTTCCCTCCATGTACACATGACCTTCCCATCTCTGCTCAGTGTCAGCTGGACACATGGCTGTTCCCTCTGCGTACACATGACATTCCCAGCCTGCCTTTTAAATGTTTCATGTGACCTGATTCCGCCATTCATGAGTTACAGTAGGGGTGACTTATGAAGGTTCTGGAAGGGCTTTGGGGGAAGAGTAAGGCCTGTTCTCCTTCCTGCCAGGTAGAATATCTGAGTGGAAGCTACCTAGTGGCCTCCTGGACTGAAGGTGGACGCCTTAGACTGAGGACAGCAGGGCAGCCATGCCGCAGGAGCCTGGTGTCCTGACCCTGTGCAGCACCATGTAGTTCCTTGCAGACACTGTGAATTTTGCTGTGGGTTGGGTGACATTCCCCAGTTCCTATGTTAGCCCCCCACAGGTTGACCTCTGAGAGGCCTGAGGATTGGATGGGTCAGAAGGGTGAGGCCCCATGATGGCCATACTGGCCTCTGAGAAGAGGAAGAGACCCAGCAGGCCCACGAGCAGAGTCTCATCATGATGCTGAGCCTCACTGTGACGCAGCAGGAGGCCCCAAGCCTGAGCTGATGCTGGCCGCTGCCCTCAGACAGATAAACTTGTGTTTTCTAATTATCTGGTCTCAGGTGTTTCCATACACAACAGAAAACAGAAGAAACAAAGCTGTCCCGAAGTACGCTTCTAATTGTGCCTTCTCAATAGTGGGTTCACCAAGATCCGATTCACATGCTGTAAATCTCTCCCGTAGTGTGTCAGCTTCTTGTGGCATTATTCTTTGGACCCATGATGTGATTATTACATGCCTCTCATATTTCTCCTCCTCATATTCTATAGCATCTGGCCCATTTAGTAACTCAAATTTTTATGTATTAGCTTAATACTTTGTGTACTGACTATATTTATGACCACATGACAATATTGGTCAAGTTGAAATTCCAAAATGAGAAAAAAATTAAATATATTTGAGAAATCCATATACATATTGCCTTATTCCTATAGAACAAGGAATCTAGTTGAGGCAACACATTGAATTTAAAGCAGTTTAGCAACATTAACATCAGAATTCCACTAATTATGTGGAGTTGAGGTTCTCCAACTTCAGTGTATATAAAAATCATCTGAGGAGCTTGTTTAACGTGTAGATTTCAGAGCCTATCCTCACAGGCACAGGGTGGGGCCTCAGAATCTGTATTTTAATCAAATCTCCTATTGTCTTAATAAATTTGTCAGGATCTTAATGAATTTGTCAATCACTCCCGCATTGCGTAGATTTAGTCAGAGTCCTGACACAGGAAGCAAAATGAAGCATCTCTTAGGTCAGCAAATCTTAGCAATCTTATGTGCAAACCAGGAAACTAACGTCCAGAATAAGCAGCATTTTTTGGGAATTTGTGCTCATTCTTAGATATTATATAGATGGTCATCATAGCCAGCTTTCTGCTATGAAGATCTCACTTTCTCTTAAAATGCGCTCTGTAAAAGACAACAGTAGATGGGGTAGAGAGAGAAGATGGGAGGGGAGGGGAGGGGGGATAGTAGAGGATAGGAAAGGTAGCAGAATACAACAGCTACTAATAGGGCATTATGTAAAAATGTGGATGTGTAACCAATGTGATTCTGCAATCTGCATTTGAGGTAAAATTGGGAGTTCATAACCAACTTGAATCTAATGTATGAAATATGATATATCAAGAGCTTTGTAATGTTTTGAACAACCAATAAAAAATAAAGAAGGAAAAAACAAAACAAAAAAAAAGAGATTTGATTACAATACAGATTCTGAGGTCCCACCCTGTGCCTGAGAGAATAGGGCTGTGAAATCTACATGTTAAACAAGCTCCTCGGAAGATTTTTACATACACTGAAGTCAGAGAACCCCAACTCCACACATCAGGCCAGAGGACCCTCCCTGGCAGAGCATCTGAAGCTCGCTTTGAAATTAAGTTACCCCATTCCCAAGCCCCCCCTGGAGTCTCTGAGATAGTGACTCTGAGGGCCACCATTCCCTCTCAGCTAAGACACACCATCCAGAGTTGTGGAATAATTGGAACTTTAGTGGACTAGACAACTGTATCCAGAATACTAAATAGAATATTAGAATATTAATTTAATATAATCTTAAATCAATATTTTAAAAGATCACCAGAGGCCCAAAATGATATCTGGAAACAGAGAGATTCATGTGATTTGCACACTTGGCTATCTTGTTGTGGAAGAAAATTGCAAAAGCATGTTTTGGAAGATTTGCATCAGGACCCTGTTTGCTTCCCAAAGACCACCAGAAAACCCAGTTGATTGGCAAAGCTAGGCCTCTGCCTCATGGGCAGCCTTGGCAGAGTGTCAGAGAAGCACATTTGAAATTAAAATAAACAAAATGTATAGCTTTCTTTTACTAACACCATTTTCCAACAGATTAGAATATTAGAACCACTTTTCTTTGATACTTGTGTGGAAATAAAATCTCTCTAGTTAGACTGAGGGATTGACATGTGCCAGTGGATCCAGTGTTCATTGACAAATTAACTTTATCTTAGAATATAATTTATGAATTTAAGCATAAAATCAGGAAGTCAGAAGTTAGAAGGGGAAAAACCCTTGAAATGAATATAGATAATATCTACAGGAAATTTAAAAATTTACATTGACTTTTTTTTTAAACAAATTGAAATCATGAAAAGAGGTTATTTTATAGAACACCACGAGTAATACTGTTAAATAATAGCAAATATCTTCACATGGGAATGAAAAAATTTTAATCTGAAAATAAGATATTGAAGACACTTCCAATTTCTTTAGATGCTTCCGTAAAATTTCTGGTATATAAGAAAATATAACTTATTAGCTAAGAAAATAAAATGTTTATCTGTAAAATGGGTCACTGTGCTTGACTCAGAATGAATGAGCACTGAACTTTCATGGCCTCTTTTTGATATATCACAGGGAGAACTCATGACCTCAGTCTGTGTTCAGGGTGTGTTTGTGTGTGTGTGTGCACATGCGTGTGCATAGTGCTGGGGATTGAACCTTGGTAGAGAACACTGCTCTACCACTCAGCTACATTCCAGCCTTCTTATTTTTTATTTTGAGACAGAGTCTTGCTAAATTGCCCATGCTGGCCTCCAACTTGCGATCCTCCTGTGTCAGCCTTGGGATAAGCTGAGATTGCAGGCTTCCACCACACTGCCCCAGCTGTTCTCCACCCACTACCTTCTAGCCCATAGGCAATCAGTAATGGCCATCATCTCACACACCCTATTTTATAGGTGCACAGGGTCAATTTTACTTTTAAAATGTTTAGTAAAGAATTGACTCCTAAAATGCTTATGCAAGAATTTTACCTCTGAAATAGAAGGGAAATATTTTGGTCTGAATTGCTAGAGAATAACTTCAATTACTGTTTTTCCTTTGTGTGCACAGAAATGGCCTTCTAATGGAATACTTTGCACATATTGAATTTCACTTAACCATCTCTCATCCTAAAATATTAGTAAAACAATTGAAGCAATTCACTGGATAATAGGAAATAGATTGTTTTAGTTACTCATTTGTCATCTCTTTGCTGAGAAAAGCATTTGAAACACATAAAATTTAACATTCTACTGTTTAGAGTCCAGAGAATAATTTGATTAGATAAGGCAAAATTTCATGTTAAATATTACATTTTAGAGGAAAAAAAGTGCACAAAAGATTCATAATCTGATTTCTTCTTTTACAATGCACATTTCACACACATAAAGCAAGTTATCCTGAATGAGATTTTAATTTATCTCCTAGCAATTAGAATTGAAGGAGTCATTCTGTTATTGGTTACCCTATATTTTTATACGTGGTGCTGAAAGTAATTTTTGATTTAAAAAAATAGTTTTCATTGGTAAAGTAATTGAAAAAAGAAAACAAGACAAAGGTAAATGCATTCTACCATTATCATTTAAGTTCATCTAATATCATATAAGCTTCAAAGTATCATTCTTTAAAACTGAATACAAAGTAAGCACTAAGAATGTACTAATAGATTATAGACTTGTCCATATCTTCCTTTAAAAATTCAAATATAATTATGTATTATCCTGTTAAAACACTTAACTGATTTCCATCTATCAGGACACAAAAACCAAAATTGCTCACTTGACTCCAAAGACTGACATTATCCAGCCACTGTCTCTGCTTCCTCTTGGGCCATGCTACACTTTCTCCTTTGAGTCACCCTCAAATTCTTTTGACTTCTCTTAGGCCAAGTTCCTCTTTCTTCATTTCCTTGGTTTCTTTGACTACCAGCCTTTTTTCTTTCTTTCCTTCCTTCCTTCCTTCCTTCCTTCCTTCCTTCCTTCCTTCCCTTTCTTCCTTTTGCAACTACTATATATATATATATATATATATATATATATATATATATATATATATATATATATAATATCACTCCTATATAATATCAACTGTTTGTCTCCTAAGCACATTTCTCCTATTCATCCCAATTTCTCAGAAATTCAGTTTTGCCTAATCCTCTAATCTCAGCAGGATTTCTCAGTCAGTTGCAAGGAATGATACGTGTAATGCATAAAATCCAAATGAACCATATAAAGCAAATCACTGGTTCTGTGGCCAAGACACGATTGGGGAATGTTGAGATGTTAGTCAGGTTTTCCCCAAAGCTGGGTTCTTCACGACATATGTGAGAGTAAAAGGAGGATACAGTGTACAATTTTTTTTAAATTAATTTGACATGAAACAGACTCCCATGCTGACAAAGCATTCAGAAATGAGTATGCAAGGTAAAACAATGGCTTTTAGCAAGGAGATGATTCTTAGTTATGATAAATAATATTATTTAAATTTATAATGTATTTTCTGGAACAGAGGCTGAGCACCAATCAGAAAAAGATCCCTAACAAAATACCTTTGAGTTAGCAATTCGCTTAAATGAAGAGCCAACTTCTAAATAAGATGTGCTGCAGATTGAGGGAGGTTCCTGGACCATCTTGTCAACAAATCACAAACTAGTCTCAATACTTTTGAAAAATTAAGGTATCCCAGGCAGCTTAAGGGAGAAAAACAGAAAATCTTTTTCCTTGGTAATCTCAGCCAATTACTTATTCCTCAGATATCAGCCTACCATACTTCCCGTACCATGTGTTCTGGAATTTTAATGTTTGGTTGTTTCTTTCATTTATGGTTTAGTAAAAAGCTTCATGTGGATTTAACACATTAAGCTTTCTCAGCTTTTAAAAATTTAAAGAGTTTATCGGAATCTTTTCATTTGCTAAGGAAAGTAACAGCCCTAAAAATGAGATAAAATTTTAGTACCAAACAATAATAAAAAAGTGAGAGTGGACGGAAGTCAGTGGAAGGCAGTAGATATTTCCTGCCTGGTGATTCCTGGGATGGCAGTGCTGGGCAGAAACAGTCAGGGAATTGGGTCAGCTGAAGAAATGACAGGATGGTAAGAGGACTCTGGGTAGGTAAAGGTAAGAACTGAAAGAAGATGTAGAAGGGCATCAGAAGCAAAATAATGCTTCCTATTTATTTACTTTTTGTGCCAAGTATTGAACCCAGGACCTCTCACAGATACCAGTGCTATTTTGTGCCACACATTTACTGCACTATACTCTTTATGGTGGAGAAGAGGGACATGATAATAGATTATACATACTATTGTGGGAGAAAAAAAAGGAGGAATCAAGGTTGCCTACAATATCCAGAAGAATTTTTATGGAATCAGTGATATGTAACCTAAGTGTTGTACCCTGAATAGGAGTTTGCTAGGTGGCAACATTAGGTAGTGTGTACAGGAGTGAAGAGCTAACAGCAGAGGTGATTAAACAAGGCTAAACCTAGAGTAGGTAGGGAGAAGTGTGTAATCCAAAATTCCTATGTGAGTGTATAGCAAGTGATCATTAAAATATAGACAAATTTAAAAAAAACTAAATTATCCACAGAAACTTGGGTAGGAATTGAATAATTTTGTTTTTAGTAGTGGATAATCTAAACGAGATCATTCTCAGGCTCCAGCAAGTATTTATTTCTTGTCTATGCATTATTCTAGAATTATGTTTAAAAAATCTTCTGATTTGGACCTTGCTGAGTATACTTGGCAATGGTTCTTAGAGTGTGATAGCAGTATCAGTATCACCGAGAACTTGTTGGAAATGCAAATTTTTAGGCTGCAACTCAAAACTACAGAATCAGAAGCTTTGGGAAAAAGGTTCAATTTGCGTTTTAACAACAGGATCCAATTTGTGTTTTAACAACAGGATCCAATTTGTGTTTTAACATGCTCTCCAGATGATTCCAATTATGAGAAGTACCATAGCAGGATGTGATAAATGACAGAGTATCAGTAACATCTATCTGTATGAATCTAAAAAATCTTCTCCATGTGAGAATAAGATATTCATATATATTGCACAGTAGCTAATTGATTATAAATTTCTCACTGTATTTTGAGTTCCTTACAGGGAAATCCCTTAGGTAACAGAGAATTCACAGTATGAACAATGTAGACTTTTCTGGTCTTGGACTTTAATCAACAAATATGTGCTTGTGTGCAAGTTAGTTGTGAAATGGAAATAATAATATCACCCTCTTTCTAAGTTGATTGTGAATATTATAAAGCACCTGGGACATACTAGACATTCTAAAAAAAGTTTGTTGTTGTTACTAGTATTTGTAAATTACTGTTATAATCACCATTGTTTCTATGACATGATGAACAAAGGTTACCTGGTGAATCTGAAAATTATGTATGACCTCATTCATATTTCAAAGCAAGGTGTAGCACTTGCTTTAAAATATCAACCCTACCATCTGTTGGAAGGTATTCAATAAACAACTATTGAGAGTATTTACATGTAGCTGAGTGCAATGGCACACACTTGTAATCCCCACTGCTCAGAAGGCTGAGGCAAAAGGATCCTAAGTTCAAGACCAGCCTCAAAAAGTTAGTGAGACTGTCTCAAAAAAAAAGGGCAGGATGGAATAGATGGTAGGGATGTAGTTCAGTGTTAGTTTGCCTCTGGGGTTCAATCGCCAGTATGTTAAGTAGATAAATAAGTAAATTATGTTTACATATACAGAAACATTACATGATAGCCTCCAAAATTTGTGTAATTTTTATGTTTTTATGTATCAGTTAAAATAAATTTAATGAAAATAAAACAGAATAAAATCATGGTAACCAGATTGTAGTTGGAGAGACCTTGCTTTGTAGGATGCACACATCAGCTCATCATAATACTTGGCCCCACACAGTTCAACAACTAGTAGCAGAATATTAATAATCAGACAGGTGAAAAGGATCATGAGAGAAGTGTAAAGTAAGCGTCAGTGTGAGGGGGTTGCTGGGGAAGAAGATCACAACCAAGTATGATTATAACTATTAATGTCATCAAATACCATTAACAATAATGAACATTTATTTGCTAATTCTAATAAATATACTTGTTCCACAGCTAGTCATTTAACATGCCTGATCATCTCCACAATGACCAGGGTGGTAGTTACCATTACCATTATCCTTATTTAACATATGAGTAACTTTGAAAAGAAAAATCTAAATACTAGGGTCCAGCTCAGAGTTTAAATGTCTATTTTCTCTGTTGTTACAACTTTTCTCAAATTCCCTTGCCTAAGTGTATCATTTTCGTTATTACATATATTTATCTTTCCTATTCAGGATGCAGTGTTTCTGCCAAACTTGTTTGCAGTGTTTTAAATCTTCAAGACTACTTTATACTGATTTGATTCTCCTACAGAATTGATTGGAGGCAGTAAATAAATTTTTCAATGATATACAAAAATTAACAATTCCCCAAAGGAGAATTTTTAAAGTTTTATTTAGTCATAAAGGGCACATAGTGGTTTGTTTTAGCTATAAATGTCTAAATGTAAAGCAAAAGGATTAAAGTCTATGCATGTGTATGTATTTATGTGAGTGTATGAACCTGTTGTGTGTGTATATGTGTGTAAATGTATGTGTAAATGTGTGAGGAAAATTGTTATTTTAAAGCGTGAGAGAATATGGTAATGACATTAGCTCAAAGGTATCATGATTCTGCTACAGTTCCTAAATACACTGGTTATTTCGGGTATGTTTTATGTATTTTTATTTGCTTATTTACTTACCAAGAGAAATTATGTGAACTTTTACTTAATACTTTTACATGATAAATTAATTTAATTACATAATAATCCTACAGTAAATAATCCTGGGGTAAAAAGGCAGGTAAAAACCTGGCTTATCTATTTTGAAGAAGTATCAGGCTCCCTGTCTTAAAAAGACTTCTATGAAAGTAAATATATTAGTTTTCATGCATCTCTGAACTTTGAAGTAGATATCTTAATAGTTAAATCATACTCATAGAGAAGTTTAACATATGTTTAGCTCTTTTTAAATGAATTCAGGCACATCAGTTATTGTTTAAAATTCAATATAACTTGGTTATAATAATTTGCCTAAGTAGAGTGAGTTTATTTTGGAGTAAGTGTTGTTTTGTTTTTATTCCTTGCCTTTGTGCACATCTTATACAATAAATTGTAAGACTTTCCATCATAACTTGGTCAGGTCTGAATAAATTAATAAAAAACAAAGAGCCATTGAGAACCAAGGCCATTTTCATTCTTTTTTATAAAGAAGGCATCCTTTCATTTTTTTTTCTTTTCTTGTTTCCTTGGTATAGTTGAATGCCATTTTTCACAGAAGTATCAAGGGTAGCTGGATTCTTTCAGAGGATGAATAAAAGAGGAAGGAACCCCATTCATAGTACTCCTAGACTCTCTGTATTCATCAATCAATGGCAATTGTAAATAGAGACACTGAAATTTGTTTCTTTAATCTAATGTTTTCTTCTTGCACTTGCAATATTTTCTATTTTCTTCTTTTTAATGCAATCTCAGAATGTGTTTCTATTACCAATTGTCTAAAGTTTAAAATTATTTGAGCTTGGAAACAGCAAAATTTACTATTCAATAATATTCTATTTAAAAACTTCTGTTTAAAATGAGATTTTAAAGTTGAAAAAGTACTCTAATAAAAAGCTCATTTCACTGTCAATATTGTTTAATTTTGCAAACGTTTATCACAGACTTCAAAATGTGTTAACCCAAATTTGGGTGTCCCTGGGCTAAATAGTATAGGCAGGTGCATCATCTCCAGAGTGCTCTGCAAAACATGACCATCCCACCCCATAGCCTTTCATTTGTGCTTCTAGTAATTAAAAACCACTGCTAAACAGAAGATAGGGTATGAGTGATAGAACATCTTCTGAGTACATGAAAAATAACTTTTCTGTTTGTCTGAGTGTGAGTTTTCTCAGGACCTGCACTCTTTTGCATGTTAGGACCTTTACATGCCTGGTGTCATCCAATATTTTTGGATCAAGACATTATAACTTACTGTATCAATTCCTCCTCTTCTTATGGTAGAGAAAATTAGCCTAATTCTGAAAATCACAAGATTTTCTAAATTCATGGACAATACATTAATAAAAAAATTGCTTAGATTTCTGAAGAAATTTATACTATTTTTTAATAGGAAATTTCAAGAGAAAAATGCTTGGTAGGAAGGCTTTGCTCTTCTAGGTTAAAAGCACAAATGGTTTTATAATGTTTCATTTTCTTGGATATAGTTTTGTTCTTTCACTTCCTCAAACTATATTAACTGAAATCTTACTGGGGGTTGGTAACCTGACCAGTGAAAGATAAACGTGGTCCCTACCCTCACTGTTTGGACTCCAAATTATATTCTGTGACTGGATATAAAGGATTATAAATGAAAATGACTGAGTCTGTCCATCCTTCTTTCTTTTAATTTGCAGTTAGAATTCTGTCCAGTTTTTATGAGAGAATGAATGCCAGCATTTAAATGAAAAACTCTTAAAGTTTTAAACATTCCTGGAGAACATTTACTTTTTTATAATTTCTGTACTTATAAAATTACTCAAGAATGTCACCATTTGAGGGAACAAAATAAATTACGCTATTGGAAGAAAAAATTATTATTACAGACATTAAGGGGTAGTCATAATTGCCTGAATATGAACTTTGTGACTAAAGCAACCACTTTAGGATCTTATCTCCAAAACAAATCCTTTTCAGTGTTTTGTCCCCCAACAAATACAAACGTTGCTTTTGTATTTGTTTCACACCTTTATAATTAGATGTTCAGTTTACAAAAATTAACAAAGAATAGTCATGACAATAAGAAAAATAAAATGAAGACTTCCTGACTGCTGAGCTAATGCTCTTTAAGGAACCATATCATGTGACTATATTCTGATTGTTTGGCTTCTGTTGCCATTGTGACAAATTCTATTTTATGCCTGTAAATTCTATTTCCTAAATTTGCATGCACAAAACACCATTTATTACACCAATGATATGTTTCCTGGTACTCTTAATCTAGGTTGAATAGTTAGTTGCTTTATTTCAAATCTTCACATAATATATATGAAGTTACAATCTTCAAAAACATATATATTCTAAAGCTTATTAAAGATTTTTTGCCTCAAAAAACATCCATATATCTTTAGTCAACAGACCAGGAATTGCTAAAGTTAAAAGTTTAATTATGTTTTTAATTTCTAACACATTGACTATTTAATTCTTCATTCAATCAACATTTAAGGAAAGCATCTACATGAGATATAGATTCATGAAAAGTTCCAAACATTCCCTGGAAGAGCAATTAAATAAATAATGACTTATAACTTCTGGAATTCCTCTGGCAAGTCTTCCTAAAATCTCTAATGTTGAGTTCATAGAATATTAAAAAGAAATACTCTGTTTATGTGCTCTTTTAACTAATGTGTCTATCCCAAATACAGTACAATGTTGCCAAATACAAATTTAGGTGCATTAAATTAAACTATTGGAGAGTTGTGTTTGTTCAGTGTAAATCAAATCACTAATGTGGCAAACAGAGTAAAAATGCACTAGGTAAAAAACAATGAATGCTTGCATTTTCCCTCAAATAATTTTATGTCTTTTCCTGGTGAAACAATACAAGTCTTAAAAAGTAAACTCAATGTTAATTAGATTAATTCTTGGAAAAGTTTAATAAACAAGACATTAACAATGAGATAGAATAGCTACACTTCATTTCATAGACTCAATGAGAAACTAACCTTTTTGAAGAGATATTAATTCAAGAAGAAAATTAGATTAATGGTCTTTGGAATGGAGAAGTTCAAATGTGTCTCCATCATCTGCAGGCATTTTGTTTTTTTTTGTGAACAGACTTTACTATATATCATTTGAACAAAAAACATTTTATATATAATTGTGGAATTATGTGTTGTAAGAAAACCACTTGATATATTTGATTCACATTCTGATTCTAGTTTCAAGTTTAAAAAGTGGATAAATTGGCTTAAAGCATCTCAATTACAAAAATCTGGAATATTTATTCATTATAATTTTACTGTAAGGCATCATGCTCTCTCATACAAAGTTTGACTTAGAAAAATTTCTGACATCATCTAGAAGAGTGCACCTTCATTTTCCTGCTTTGTGTATAACATGCTCCTGGGTCATAGTCTAAGAAACTCTGGAATATAGGTCATCTATGTGGAACACTCAAAATTTGATGCATCTTGCCTTCTGAATATGACCTTTTGTGTTATCGGTGAAGCTAGCATACAATTATTGTGATCACTTGATAATGTGATCACTTAGTTGGTTTAATCTGTTTTTTAAATGAGTGTAATCTCTGTGATCAATTGTATTGTAAATGTAGCTGTCGTGCTTAGATGTTGGGAAATAAAGCAAACAAGATGAAACTAAGAACAGCAATGGTGATGAAAATGATAAGGCATAGAAACCTGAAGGATGCTCTTTGTGAGCCATCTTGATCAAGCAAGATATATTTGAACCTAACATATATATATAGGCTCATAAGCATACAGTGCACATTCATCTTAAGGCAAGTTTCACAAAATGTTTACCTTTATTTATCCCACTAAATGCAAAACATAGATTCTATTCTTCTATTCTATTATTCCACTCCACTGCACTCTACTCCACTCCATTTAGTTTGTTCATATTACTTAAAAATATAATGGGGCTGGGTGCCGTGGCACAGACCTATAATCCCAGCAGCTCCAGAGGCTGAGACAGGAGAATCTTGAGTTCAAACACATCCTCAGAGACAGTGAGGTGCTAAGCAACTCAGTGAGACCCTGTCTCTATATAAAATACAAAAATGGGCTGAGGAAGTGGCTCAGTGGTCCAGTGCCCTTGAATTCAATCCTTGGCAAGTCGTCCCCCCCCCAAATAAAATCAGTCCCTATGAAATAAGTAGACTTCATTTTACTAATGGATCATGATATGTAAGTGGGGGAAAATGTGACTAGTGTCAGTGAGTGACTCTTGATATGGAGCACACAGGTAGTTTTTCTTTTAATAAATTATTTTTTTTTCTAATTTGTTATATATGATGGCAGAATGCAATTCATTTCATATTACACATATAGAGCACATTTTTTCAAGTCTCTGATTGTACACAAAGTTTTTTCATGCCATTTGTGTCTTCACAAATAAACTCAGGGTAATGATGTCTCACTCATTCCACAGTCTTTCCTACCCCCATAGGTTCTCCTGTTCCCTCCTTCCCCTTTGCCCTATTTAAAGTTCCTCCATTCCTCCCATGCTCCCCACCCATCACCATTATGAGTCAGTATCCTATATCAAAGAAAATACTTGGCCTTTGGTTTTTAGGGATTGGCTTACTTCACTTAACATTATATTCTCCAACTCCATTCATTTACAAGAAAATGCCATGATTTTATTCCCTTTTATTGCTGAGTAATATTCCATTGTGCATATATACCAAAATTCTACCCATTCATCTACTGAAGGGCATCTAGGTTGGTCCCACAATATAGCTATTGTGAATTGTGCTTAGATAGTTTGAAGATCTTGCTAAAGCTATGGAATGATGAGGGGATGATGATGGGATTCCATTAGATTCTTTAATAGATTCATGACAGCCCTTTGAAGTAATAAAAGCTAAATGGTATAAAGCTATTTACAGTTATTATATTATCAAATTTATTTGTATTATCTCATTTAATCTTTACAACAGTGTTTTTAGATTGGTCAAATTATACCTCAGTGTTATAGTTAAGGGAATTAATGTTCAATGGGAGGAAATATTGTTTTTTATTCACCAACATCATAAAAATAAATAAAATCTTAATACAGAAAGTTTGACTCCAAAACTATTTTTAAGCTTGCAAAATCCAGTAAGATACTTTATTTCTTTTCTTTGTTCCAACAAAAAGATTTCTTCATGACCTTCTCTGTGCCATGCACCATGAACATAAAAGTAACTGACTGCTCTGATAGCATTCATTGTAAAGAGAATGATAAAAAGAAGTCAGGGTTGAAGGGCATTCCAAAACTAACAGAAGAGGCAGAAAAACATATTCAGTTACACATTGACTATGGAAATAAGGTAATTCCTTTCTTCAGAATTTTTCTTACAGAAGAAATCTGTAAGTTTATCAACAGAAGAAAAAACCATGCTGGATTTGATGTCTTCCAACTTTATACACTAGGAATCTGCCACATTTTTCCTACTGTGAAATTTTTGGTTTGGAGTGGTGCACTATCATCTGGTCACCTGTTAGGTTTCTGGCCTCACATACATTCTCTTGAAAGTCAACATATTAATTCTAGAGTTACTGTTTGTAGTAAGGAGATTAATTGCTCTTGTTGCAGCCTGTATGAAAATCTACACAGTCAGCAGCAGTGTTCTGGTTATGGGAAATAAACTCAGGTGATGCAGGGCTGTGATTCATTGCTACTAAACAATTTCAGTAAAGTTCATAGTCTTTAGGTCTAAGTGTAACTCATGAAACTTACCCCTTACCTGTCAGCTTCTCTGACAATATAAATAAAATTTTAGAATTACAGCATATACAGAATCACGTGAGGCTGAATTACTTATTATAATAGGCAACAGAACTCAACCTACAAGGTAAAAGCTTACTTTCCTTCTGTAATTTCACACAAATTTTGATAGAAACACCTTTGCAGCAGAATGATGCCTAACACATTATTATTATTATTATTATTATTATTATTATTATTATTATTATTATTATTATATGAATACAATGAATGTAGGTAAAGAAACTAAGAGTAACTGATTCCAGTTAGTGTTATCTGCTAAAATGTTTGATATGATATGAAAGTACTTAGATTTTAAGATAATGTCAAACTAATTATAAAAGCAAAGTTATTATGGGAAGTTACAACTGATTTCAACTATTCTAAATGTTCTTCTTGAGTTTTCTTTACAGTCAGTTAAAAGCCATATGGGAAATTATGTCTATTGATTTCTAGTCCTTTCATAACCTTCGTCTAGTTTTGAGCTCAAATTTATATAGCATACTTTGGTTTTTGGAAATTTAGTTACTGCTAAAAATTAATTAATCTTTATAGAGCAACACTTGTCACCATTCAAAAATCTCCAATAAACTCTGAAAGCAATTCCAAAAGAAGGGCCTTGCAACATGACAACAAAGTATGGTTCACCCGAGGCAGATTCCCAGAGCCGCCCTATTCCCTCCCCCAACAGAGTCCATATACAACTCAATCAATCCAGCATCACAGCAATTATATACAGCTTAACTCAAATCATCATCTCAATGGTTCGCTGGCCTCACCTTTCAACCATTCCCTCTGGCAATATGCCAGGCATCATTCTGACTCGGCTGTGGCTCTCAACAGGTTCCAAAAAATTTGTGCTGTTTTAAGTCACTACCTTTGTGCTAATTTGTTACATGGGGGTTGAAAACTGACAGTTACTGGCATTCTTCTTTAAACACGGGGAAAATTGAATCCAATGGGGGGAATTCCTCTAAGTTAGGTCCCCAGGCCAGGAAGATCCCACCTGGATTATCTCTGCCCTCTGGGAGCTTCACTGTGTCTTCTTGCTTCTGCATGGAAGGGAGCTTGTGTTAGTAACCGCATAGCTTGTCCAGCCCCCACCTGCCAGAGATCTGGATAGTTCTGAGCATCTTCCCCTGTCTTGAGGTTTGTCCCTGTCAGTTCCCACAGACAGCTCTCCTCCTGATGAGACAGCCCACGTCCTAGTGGGCCCCTTGGATGCCTCATGAGACAAAACATGTGCTCACATCTTGCTGAGGTAATTACTTTTCCATTTTCAGCTTCTTCTGGGGTGTCTGAAGGATAATTCCAAGAAGCTCCCTGGTGGCTGTCTGTCCTTTTAGGTTCCATATTTATAGCAGTCTTTCAAAGCAATCTAGGCTTTTAAAATTATTATTAATCTCCTCAAAATTCCAGCAGCTTTAGTTTACCAGCAGATTCCAAAACACTTTGCACATATTTGAGGTTTTGTTATGGTAGCATGGCTGGTACCAGAGTTTATATCAGTGTTCTGTTGCTTCCATACCTATGATCACAAACTTAGAAACTCAAAAAGGACCCACTCCTTACCTCCCAGTTTCTGTGCACCAGACATCTAGCAGGACTCAACTGGGTTCCCAGCTCAAGGAGTTACAGCAAGAACAACTGAGGTCCTGCTGGTCTGTTTCCTTCAGGAATATCAGGTCCTCTTCCAGCACCATTTTTGGGACTGGCGGAATACAGTTCCTTGCAGTTGCAGAGGGAAGTTCCCGTGTCCTCCTGGGTATTTGGGCAGCAGTCACTCTTGGCTCCTTGCAGCCATTCTCCAATCCCTACTTATGGTCCTCTCCATCTTCAAAGGCCAGCAACAGTGGGGCAAAATACAGTTTAACAAAGATTCTCCCGGACAGTCACCCCCAAGGTGGGGCTTAGTTCTATAATCTTGCTTGAACTGGGACTTTTCTTCATTTAGTTTAGTTTGTGATAAGTGAGCTCCTGATATCACTCCCTACAATAAACTTTACCATGACTGTCCCTGCTCCCATCTGAGCATATTTTGATTATGTATTTCTCTACAGGTTGCCGTGTGGCATCCAATGGCAGCACCTTGGTTTTCCTGAAGTTCAGGAACTGTGCCAGGGTTTCTTTTATGTAACTTTTGTACATATCGGAAAGTCCTGCTTTTTTCTTATCCATCACAAATTACAGACTGAAGTGCTAGACACTTATGTAATTGGCATTTCTAAATTCTTCTGGAAGCAAATAATGAATGCACATAAAAAAAGTAATAAAATATTCTTCATTAATTTCACTTTAAAGTTAGCCCAATTAAACTAACAGGGATTTTCACAACCTCCTTCCCCACTGCTCTTGAGGAATTCTGGACCCCCAGGAAGAGAAGAAGTCCCAGTACCGGATTTTAGGGTCTCTCAGCTCCTACACTACACATGCAGTGACCTCCCCCCACCCCATGGAAGCTGCATGAGGAAGCCCAATAGGCATCAGAGCAACCAGTTGGACACAGCATTGTGAGAAATATAGGTAAGGGTTGTTTTCAGCCACTAAGCTTCAGGTTAAGGGATTCAGTGCAGCCACAGAGTCCAAAAATCTAATCCTCCACCAAAATCTGGTACAAAAAAAATGAGTCCTCTTTCAAAAACTCCACTTAAGCACAGCCTTCTTTACAAACTGCTATATACAAAGAGATTCTGTACCAACATTTTAATGATCTTTTTCTATTCAATGTGTCAAAAGGAGGTAATATCACATTCATCATTTTCAGAAAAATGCATTAGAGAATAATATTAATAGAAAAGATTATTTTTATACTTTGAAAAATTGTAATTAATTTCTCCTATTCAAAAATTATACTTATTGTATTTTTATTTTTAAATAAATTAGAATTTACAGTACGTTTTATCAGTGTAAGAGCTCGAAGGCTTCAACCTATCTTCAATTTCTCAAGGACAGGCAGCCAATTCTGCAGGTGATATTTCCTCCATTGTATTGTTATCTGATTTCTTCTTTTTCTTGAGAATTTTTTTTTCTCCTTGGCTTAGAGGAGTGAGAAAATCTATTGGGGTAAAATTCACCTAGACTAATGTGAGAAATGAAGCCCGCATGTGGAAATCTAGGCTCTAGATTGAGAAACAAAATCATTGTGACAGATAGTTTCATTTTAGCACAAAAATTTCATCCTTAAAGTTTAGATTTTTTTTCACTTTATTTTTATCACACACACACACACACACACACACACACACACACACATGCATACACATATATTTATTTTTATGAGGTGCAGAGGATCAATCCTAGTGCTTCACATGTGCTAGGCAAATGCTTTACCACTGAGCTGCAACTCCAACCTCTAAAGTTTAGAATTTTTCAATGAGCAAAGCAGAATTACTTGATGAATCTCAAATTAAAGACAAACATGCTTGCCATAGGCTAAAAATAAGTAATATTCATTTACCTCTTTGAGATCATTGATTTTCTCAGGTAGAATTTTCCCCCAGTATCTGAAAGTCCGAAAGGAACCTTGCTACCTGTCCTACTGCCTGTCTCACTAGCAGAGCCCCACCTGGCCTGGCTGTCTGGCACTCCTTTCCCAGGATGCACTTCAGGATGGATAATTTGGGGAATCATATGCATGCACCACAATCCAGTTCCTCAGCCTCCCACTGTCCTTCCCTGGGCAGTCCCAAGCCTGGCTTCCTCTGGCTCTCCACTTCCCTATTTCTGCTCCACCATGCTGAGCTACATAGAATGGCAGAAGAAAGACATCAGGGTGATTTCTGATGGCTTTGTACACTATATAAACTAGGCCTCCCTAACTTTTTGATGCCCAAAAGAAACACCCCCTCATGATCAAACCATTGTTTGGGGGCTTTGTTACCCATACTCAACATAACCTCTAACTATGTTCCCAATCTGATGCCCTATAGTCCCTGAGAAGTGCATCACAGTCATTTGAATAATGTCACCTGAAGTTGTGCAGTACCGAGCCTGTGCAGTTATCTGTGGTGACCCTACAATGTCCTTAAACCATGAAGCATGGAAGTTTACAGTTGTAGTGTCATGGGAACAGTAAAAATTTCAGATGTGGAACATTTTGGACTTCAGATTTCTGGATTCAGGATGCTCAGCCTATGTGTGGACCGTGAAGTTGTTTATTGTTTCCATTTGACAGTGTTTAACTTACTTACTACTATTTCACAACCCCACACCCAGAGCCTCAAAACATCACTGGCCTTGTCAGCCCCTATATTTCTGGGGTTCCTGGGGGCTCAGCTGGACAATTTTTTCCCTGGTCTCTCTTGGGGTTCTTCATAAAGTTACTGCTCATGGTGGTGGAGGCTGGAATCATCCCAAGACCCACTGGGATGTGGGCTGGCTGGGCCTCTCCCTGTCCCTGTGATGGCCTTTTGGGGCCACTCTGCACTGCTGCTGAAGGGGGCGGGGCAGACCTTTGGTTTAAGAGGGAGCAGCTCAAGGCAAGGCCTGAAGCTGCTGTCCTCCTCTCATGGAAGCCTGAGTTGAGTGTAGGAATCTACACACGTGCTTCTAAGAGAATAATTGCAGGGTGGCATTTTCAGTGTTCCTGGCACAGCAATCAATTCTGCCAAGGCACTGTGCTGTTCAGTTAAGTCACCGAGTGGAGAGTACAGTGAGCTCTTCAACCAACTTTGTCCAGACACCTTCCTTCCTTCCTTCCTTCCTTCCTTCCTTCCTTCCTTCCTTCCTTCCTTTCTTTCTTTCTTTCTTTTTTTCTTCCTTTCTTTTTTTCTTTTCAGAAAGGCTTAATCAAAATTAAATTTAAAAAAAGAGAAATTTTAACTCCCCAAAGGAAAGATTATGAATTAGGCAACTGACAGTGCTAAGAAATATGGGAACCTAGAAGAAACTGACCAGTAAAAAATGGACATGTTACACCAGGGGGCCATGTAACATCCAGCCTAACTCAGACAAGGTGAAAGGAAACATTCAGAGAAACTGAGGACCCTGCATGGGACTCTTGGTGCTGCTGGGTCCTAGGCCCCATCTGAGCCATCACCACATGGAAATGTGACAGTACCCTGCCACCTTTGTGGGATGGAAAACATGGTCTCCCAGGAGCCTCTGTGACCTTAGGAAAATGTCTCACCGCACAGACGCTGCTTCCAAATTATTTTTGCGTTTTCCATAACATTTTAATAATTTCCAAATGAATCTGATAAACCTTCTTGAGGTCAACGGTGCTAAGGCATGCCTGTTGAGCAAGTTACGGAGACTTTGAAAAAGAAAAGAAGGAGGTATGGTTTTAGAAGAGCAGAGACTGAGGACAAAAAATAATCCTTTTTATTTTCTTGGGAACTTGTCAAGTTAATAATAAATTATGCACAACAAGTGAGTAATTTATCTGATTCACAGAAATCTCATCAAAGAATGCATAGTGGACATAATAAATTATAAATGTCACCTTAACAAATGACATTTACCATTAGATTCAAAGTAGTATAATTATATGCAATTATTGTTATTATTATGTATGACCACATGACATGGGAGTCAGGAAATCAACTTGTTACTAAGTCCGCTTCTGCTAGTCTCAGATACTTCAAATATAGTTCAGAGAATACTCATGAGTGACATTTATCAGTATGAGGCGCCTGAAGACAGGCTGAGGGAGACGGCTGGCATTAATAAGCTGCACAGAAACCTGTAGTAGAAGAGGTGGGAAAATAAGTTCTGAGAATCCAGTGAATAGACATACATTAGAGGATTCTATTTTCCTTTTTAAAATTCCTTGATATATACAAGGAATGGACAAAAATGTGAATTCATGTTATCATGTGTACTATAGATGTAATTTTGGGGTTTGACTGAGTTTTTGCTCTAGCTTAGGGGTCTAAGGAACACAGGTAAAACGTTGTAATCAGTTACTTGATAATCATTGCTAGCAAGTCTTCATCTTGCTTAGCTGGTAATTCTGCAAAATGAATCATATTTGTAGGTTCTTTTAATTTCTTGAAGGAGAAGCTTTTGTCTTTCACATTTTATAAGTAAAGACTATTTTAAGACATGCTTTCAAGAACAGCACTGAATAAAGCTGGCACCTAATTTTTTTTTAAAATGGTGAATGTAGTTGTTTATTATACAGTATGTCATGTGTAATATCCCATCTAATATCCAAAGCCTTTTGAAGGTCTTACTTTGTAGTATGTCCAATCCAATATATAGACTTTTGAGTTTGTCTTTTTATCCGTTCTTTCTTTTGGTACTGTCTTTACATAGTGGTCATTGCACTGGAAAAAAAATATTTGTTAGATAATTTGAGATTTTATGGTGATATCTTTCTCCAAAGAACATTTTTCTTTGCTCCAGCAAGACACATAGGAACATTATCAGTACAGTACCTCCTTAATGAGATCTAAGACTGGAAGTTTCCTGCATCATAGTGGTGATGTAACCCCTGGGCTATAAGTCTGTGAGGAGTCTGATTTAATTTTGTGAGGGTATAATATTATGGGACTCTAGCTTAAAAAAGGGTGGGTTACCAGTCTTCCCCACTCAGGCAGACTTTGGGGTTTGACTATTGATTGGTTCCCTGCCTTTTCTAGATTTTAAATTTGCCTTTTCTTGATTTTTTTAAATGTCTTAAAGATCTTCTCTCGGGCTGGGGATGTGGCTCAGGGGGTAGCGTGCTCACCTGGCATGCGTGCAGCCCGGGTTCGATCCTCAGCACCACATACAAACAAAGATGTTGTGTCTGCCGAGAAATAAAAAATAACTAATAAAAAATTCTCTCTCTCTCTCTCTCTCCCTCTCTCTCTCTCTCACTCTCTCTTAAAAAAAAGATCTCTCATTTATACTCATACACATACACAAACACACACACTTGTATACATATATACATGCCCATATTTATATTTATATATTTTAGCTTTATTAGTTGATCTCAGCAAGATGTTGTCATTGTCAAAAGCAGGCTATTATCTTTTTAAATCAGAGGTGTTTCTGGCTTGTTTTTACTATGTTCTTTGCCTTGAGTTATCTGTTTTATGCTAGAACTTTTAAAATAAATTTTAGTCTCTTTTATTTGTGTAGGATTTCTTCAAATTCTCAGTGATGTTTATTCTTTTTAAGAATGATAGAATGTGAAGACTGGAAGCTGTGTGTAGTGTAGTGGGAATGGTTTTTGCCTGGCAGGTTTGCTTCAGAATGAGCAGAGTTGTGGTTAGATGTTAACCTGGGGCTTCCAAAGGCCAGTATACAGAATGCTGTGTTGTGGGAGCAGTGTTGGTAGAGGTGCCCTAGTGTCCAATGATGGTCTGTCTGGCTCTTTAGAAGAGAGCCCTGTGACTCTCCCATTCAAGTTAGGTGTAAATATCTTCACCACATAGAAAAAGTTAAGAGGGACATATGAGGGCAATAGTTTGTGATAGAGAAACATGGGTCATTATCTCATTTTCCTCTCTGGTCTTTTATAATTCTTGTTGACTGAGTCTAGATCCTCCCTATGGTTCTAGGCAGATGGGCTTCCTATTCAGCTGCAGCCCCCTCTGTGTTCCTTCTGGGCTCATTTTCCTCTATTTAAAAACTTGCTTCAGCCATATTTTGATAATTCACTTTTTTTGTTGTTGTTGTTGGAATCTGTTAACTGCTCATAGGCCCCTATTCCTTTTTGCAGATTTATATCTTTTTTAAACCTTTTTTTTCTTTTGAATGTAATTTTGGGTGGCAGGGCATATAAATTTATGGGCTCAGTCCCACATCTTAAGTTGGAACTATCTAAAAGATTATAAACTCTTTTAGCTTATCTCATTTATTTTATGTCACTTACTCCTTGTATGGTTTTCCTGTATGTTTAGTTACACAACAGTTTTTTAAACCTTACCTACCTAATTCTAATTCTCTAGATTGGTATGCTTAATTTCCAACTACCCACCCTCTTTAGTATCATATTTTTCCCTGAGGAGCTTTTGGATAGATATTCGTCAAAATTAGAATTGCTGCTTGTACCAACATCCTTTCTATTTTAACTTTGCTCAATTTGTTACACTAATCCCGCTCTCAAGGTACCTTGCTTTACATATTGCTCTTTGTATTTTTAGGTACTTTGGATTGATTGCTGAGCTGGGCAGTTTTTGAGCCTTCACTGCATTCTTCATCTTGCCTCTCTGCAGGCCTCAGCTTTGAAGAACAGAATCTCTGCACATATGCACATCTTCCTGCTCTACCTTTACTTGAGCTGGGATAAGTAGAGCTCTTACCTGATAATTTTTCTTTATAAGGTCTTCCACTACTTATGTCTGTCTTCCACTTTAGCTCTGGATGCAGCTATTGCTGCTTGGGGCAGAGATGAAGAAATTATTTGCATAGGTGGCTTAATGAATGATGAGGACCAGAATAAAGGTCTTTGATCAGCTTCATTCTAGTGTGTTCCATGATCTTGCCTTTGTTCTTGCCCTGTGATTGGAAAGCCACCATGCCCTGGTACAGACCTTCCTGGTCTTCACTGCCAGCCATTTTAAACCACAGTCCTTTTATTATTATTATTATTTTTGTTCTTTGTTCACTTTGGCACCATAATGTGGTTCCAGAATTTATAGAATAGTATTTGTCTTTAGCAGTCATAGATTGAAAACGAGTTAGTTTTTTTTAATTGAGAAATAATTCATAAACAGTTCACCAAAGTGCATAATTCATTGGTTTTTAGTATAGTAACAGATGATGTGCAACTATCACCAATGAATTTTTGAACATTTTCAATGATTGGAATCACATAATATGAAATCTTTTGTGCTTGTGTGGCTGGCATTTTTCATGTAGATTTTTTTCTTTTTTTTCTTTCAAGTGGTCATGTTTATTTATACCAATAGGTTATATTAGATCATTAGTACCATAACTATATTATTGTTCATGTAGATTGTTTTTGTTTATTTTTTCTAAGATTTGTCCATGTATCAGTACCTTTTATAAAAACTGTGGTATACATAATATAAAATTTACTGTTTTAACCATTTTTAAATGTATTTAGCTCAGTGGCATTAATATATTTATATTGTTGTACTACCCTTACCACCATCCTTCAGAATTGCTGACACTTTCGGTGGGGAGATACAGGGAAACAGTATGGTGAAGGTTTTATTTATTTTTTGCAAATGTAGAACTTTCCCTTAGATGTTAACATAGTGGGTATTTAAATTCCTTTAAATTGTGTAGCTTGTATTCTTAGATTCTGTTTCCAATTCTAAATAATGGCTGAGATCAAAAAGTGAAAAAAATTAAACTGAAACTTGATACCCATTAGATACCCATTAAACAGTAACTCCTCTTTCCTATCTCCCTCAGTCACTGGCTAAATTTTTTATTTTTGTGAAAAAGTGTGAGTGACTTAGGAAACAGGCAGAGGACTAGAAAGCAGTGATAAGGAAAGCAGCAAGAAACCTTGGAGAGCAGTTCTGGAGTATTTTTGGTTGTGGACCAGTTTTAAGATACAAAGTCCATGGCTGGGTGTGGTGGTGCATGTCTATAATCCCTTTGATGGAGAAACTGAAGCAGGAAGATCACAAGTTCAAAGCTAGCCTCAGCAATTTAGTGTGGTCCTGAGAACCTTGAAAAGCCTAAAATAAAATATGAAAAGGGCTAGGGGTGTGGCTCAGTGTTTAAGTGTCCCTGGGTTCAATCCCCAGTACTAAAAAAAAATAAAATAAAAAGATACAAAGTCCACAGGATCTTCCCCTTAGAGTATCGATGAGATGCTCAGTCCTATTGCATTAAAAAAGTAAACTTTATTTCAGAATAAGATGATTCCCAGAAAGTTCTTGCACATCCTATACCTAGTTCCCCCATTGCTAGCATCTTAAGGTTACTAGGTACATTTGTTAAGAAATGGCATTTATGGGTCACTATTAACCACACTCATAGTTTTTAGGATTTCACTAATTTTCCCATTCCAAGATCCAAACCAAGATACTATATTGCACTTACTTGTCATGTTGCCTACTCACTGGTTTCTGACAGTGTCTAGTCTTTTCTCATTTTTTTTTTACTGCTTTGACATTCTTGACTAATTCTGGCCAAGTATCCTGTAGATTGTGCCTCTGCCTGGGTTTGTCTGTCTGTCTTGTCATTAGTTAGCTCCATAACTTTGCATATAATTTTGGATGTTTTGCATATAATTTTGGATGCCCGGGCTAAGACCATAAAACAGGTCAAGGTCCATGGAGGAACAACCACAGCCATGATTCATTCCAAAGTCTTAGAGGCTGATAAAACTGCCTTATTCAATAAGGACCAACCCCAGTTAGACACCATCTTGTTTTTTGACAAAGCCAACACAGCAGAAGCTATAAGCTGTATTAAGGAAGTCTTATGTGACCAGACTGTGGATGGCCAGTCCCTGGAGGAGGACTCAGGCTTTCAGATACATCATACCTGCCTGCAATCCTTACAGTAAGCACTCCCAGGAGACCATCTGGCATTTGGAGTCAGGTAGTTTGGGATACAGGGTCAGTGCAGAGGATACAGCATACAGGCTGTGCTCTATTCCCCTCAGGCAGCTGGTGTACCATGTCCACGCTCTGCCCCTGAGGCTGATTCCTCTAGTGTGGGATTTCAGGCAGCTGAACAATAGTGCTGAAAAGCTCTACATCCAGCAGATTGTGCAGAGACTGTTGGACTACATCAGGATCATTGAAGATGGGACTCATGTGATCACAGAAATGCTCTCTGCCTCTCAGAGGTTCCTGAGGAACACTGAAAGTAAGTACAGTTTTGTCAGCCTCTGGGATGTGGAGTGCTGTGTGAAGGTGTTCACTTGGTTTCATGGCCGCAGCGAAATGCTATTGGTGAAACTGAACACCTTTCTCTGTGAGATCTGTGTCAGCAAAAATAACTTCAGAAGAGACCCCATCATCTGGTCTCTGGTGCTGGATGAATCCATAAAGGAGAAGAAATCCTACTGCAGAGCCATTTGCAGGTATTTTCTAGAACCATATGATGACAGCAGGGTCATCCTGGATGAGATCATGCATGCACAGGATTTTTTCCTGAGCGAGATGCCTCTGAGAAAAACCATAGCCAGAAACTTGGCTCTGAAGGAGAACTTATTCATGATGATCATCTACCCTGAGCTAAAGATACCCCTCTTCCTGGTGGGAAAGACTGGCAGCTCCAAATCTCTTGCTAAGACTATCATGGCAGATGCATACAGGGCCAGGCCTCACACTCCACTCTATTTCGAAGCCTGAAGCAGGTCCACCTGGTGTCATTCCAGTGTAACCCCCATTGCATCCCCACATGGCATCATGAACACCTTCAAGCAGTGTGCTCACTTTCAGCAGGGGAAGGACCTGCAGCAGTATGCATCTGTGGTGGTGTTGGATGAGGTTGGCTTGGCAGAAGCTTCCCCGAAAATGTCCCTGAAGGCTCTTCACTCACTGCTGGAAGATAGGTGCATTGAAGGTGATCCTGCCCCCCACCAAAAAGTTGGCTTCTTGGGTATTTCCAACTGGGCCCTTGACCCTGCCAGGATGAACCAGGGTGGTTTGTGTCCCATGGCACCCACAGTGAGAAGGAGCTAATAGAGAGTACCAGAAGGATCTGCTCTTCAGACAGTCTGATACAGGACAGGATCCAAGGGTACTTCACTCCTTTTGCCAAAGACTATGAAACAGTGTGCAGTAGGCATAACAAGGAATTCTTCGGGCTTTGTGACTACTATAGCCTCATCAAGATGGTCTTTGCCACCGCCATAGCATCTAACAAGAAGCCTTCTCCACAGGATATTGCACAGGCAGTCCTTCAGAACTTCAGGGGCAAAGGTGACATCCCCACTTTGGACATCTTCATGGCCAATTTACCTGAGGCCGGGTGTGTGGGAGAGGTCAGTCAGCATCCTGGAACTCATCAAGCAGAGTTGGGGAACTGGAAGAAGCTGAATCCCACTACTTGCTCATACTGACCAAAAACTACATGGCCCTGCAGATCCTGCAGCAGTCATTCTTCAGTGAGGACCAGTAGCCCGAGATCATCTATGGTTCCAGTTTTCCCCAGGATCAGGAATACACCCAGATCTGCAGAAACATCAACCAGGTGAAGATCTGCATGAAGACAGGCAAGATGGTGGTGCTGCTGAACCTGCAGCACCTGTATGAGAGCCTGTATGATGCGCTCAACCAGTACTACGTCTACCTCGGGGGCCAGAAGTACATGGACCTCGGGCTCGGCACCCATGGTGTCAAGTGTCAGGTCCACCCTGACTTCTGCCAGCTTGTCATCGAGAAGAAAAATGTGGTGTATGATCAGTTCCCCATACCCCTTATAAACCAGCTGGAGAAGCACTACTTGGACTTTAGCTCAGTGCTGCAGGGGTGGCAGAAGAGCATCGTGCAGGAGCTCACGTAGCGGGCAGAGGAGTTTGCTGATGTGAAGGCCTATCAATTCCTTGCTGGGCACAAGTACAACCCTGCTGATGTCTTTATCAGCTTCCATTCCGACGCCTGTGCCTGTGTGGTACTGCATGCTGTGAAGAGGCAGGGCCCTGGGGACCTGATGGAGGAGATGTACCACAGGGTGTCTGAGGAGGCCAAGCTGATCCTATTGTACTGTGCCACACCAGATGCTGTGGTGCAGCTGAGCACCTCCACTCTGGGCTCATTTGTGGTGCAGGCGCTGTCACACAAATACTGGAACAAGTAGCAACACCACTCATTTGCAGATTTCCTCCAGGCCCATCTTCACAATGTGGACCTGGAGTGCCATGCCATCTTCACAAAGGTGACTACCCCCACAGCCTTTCCTGTTTCTCTTTCACCCATGAGCCCTCTATCTCCAGTGCCAGAAGGTCTCTGTTTAAGGCACTGTTCAGTTTGGGAAACCCGTATGTCCCTCCATGTTAGGCCCAATGAGGATAAGTCCATTTTGGCCTCTCTCACCTGTTTGTCAGCAGAGCTCTATTCTGAGAGCAACACTGAGCACAACGTTCAGTTCCCAGAATAATGGGCCCACCTGAGATATAAGTGATTGGCCTGCTTCTCATTATTGGACAGCCTAAGAGTAAAGGATGAGGATGCCTCCCATTCAGATGCCCTTAGTCTCATAGGTGAAACTTGTGCAGCTAGGTGGGGGAATGAATCATAGTTGGTTCTCCTTAAAAGACATCTCCTGGGCTTGCCATGAGGGCTGGCTGGGTAGATGTCAGAGGCAGAGGCCTCCTTGAGGCACAGGTGTTGAGTCTGAATCTGCATCTGTGCAGGAGTCTAGGAAGGGACCGCTGACAGAGCTTGAAATTCAGGCTGTGAGTGCTGGGTTGTGGAGATGGGATAGGTAGAGAGACATGTGGAGGGGCTTGTGGACAGCCTTGGACTTGGTCTTGACTGCGCAGAGAGGAGCTATGAAGGAAAGTGTATGTAGACATGCCCTAATGGCTGGGTGATAGAAAGACAGTGGAGTAAGAGAGTGACATTGAGAGGATAGATCTGTCAGGAAGCTTCTGGCATGGTGCAAACTGCAAATGGTTAGCAGGCAGTGTGGCTGGGCTAATCATCAATTCCACGGAGGGGTGGCAGGAGGTGGAGGACAGACTTCCTGAGCTCATTGCAGCTTTGTGCAATCATCATGGAGACCCCAAGAAAGAGCAATGGGTTTGGGAGCCAGTGGTAACATCTGTTTTGGATAGGTTTGGATGTCTGCTGTGTGGTTTGATGTAGGAATATGAAGCATGTCAGTAAGGACAGGTTCAGAGAGGGGGTCTGGAGCCAGGTGGAGTGGCACATACCTGTAATCCCAGTGGCTTGGGAGGTTGATGCAAGAGGATTGAGAGTTCAAATCCATCCTCAGAACTTATGGAGGCCCTAAGTAACTTAGCAAGAACCTGTCTCAAAATAAAAATTAAAAGGAAGGGCTGGGTTATTGCTCAGTGGTTAAACCCCTGCATTATTCCCTGGTACCAAAAAAAAATGGGGTCTGGATAGCTGAGGTCCTATGTGCCTGGGAATGTCTGGGTTTTCACCATGGGATATGGTCCATGGCAGAGAATGGAAAACTACGGAGGGGAAGGAGAGTAGCCAGTGGCTAACTCCATTTGATAGCATGAAGTCAGATTACAAGATGTAATGGCATTGTGCTGGGCCCTAAAGGGTCAGAAGGCTCTCAGGTAGGCTCCAAAGCTGGAAGAGAGACATTGGAATCTCAGAAGGAGATAAAGGCTTCTTTTAGTCAGGGCAAGTCTTCTTTCTGCCATCTATTGACCCTGAAGGTCCTGCTTGCCTCAGCCACTCCTTGTATATAAAAACTGCTCTGGGTTGGGCTTCTTTCTGTCTGAGTGCCCACTGGCACTGGATTCTGATCTGGTGCTCTGTGCCCTTGCTTGAATTCCAGCTGATGACTTGTGTGCCCATGTTGCATGCCCATGTCCAGATGCCCTTAGTGTCATAGGTGAAAGCTGTGCAGCCAGGTGGGGGCATGGATCATAGTTGGTTCTCCTTAAAAGACACCTCCTGAGCTGGCCTTCTCTAGACTGCTGATGAACCATGACTGCTAGGCCCTATGAGTAGAAGTGAAGGGCTTGGCCCTGAAACCTGTGATCTTGTCACTACAGCAGTTTGACACTGAGTACTCATTCCTCAAGGAAATTTGTTGAGATGTCATACCTGCCCATTATCTTTTGCCCCTGCCCTGGGAATGTGGTGTTGCATGCCAGAGTGTGGTAACCACCAGTAAGGAACTCTGAGTACTATGAGATGGTCATTGCTCAGCCTCCTGGTATGCCCCTCTGGCCCCAGTTATAAGACAGCCATGTCCATCTGTCTCCTGAGCATTGTGTGGCCCTTTTCTTCTCCAGTGGATTGCATCCTCACCTTGTGGAGGGAGACCCAACCTGGATGCTGGGTTCTGCATGGCCTGTGATTCCCTTCATTTTGTGGAGTGTTTTGATCAATGTTTTTTGTTTTGTTTTGTTTCACTTGTGTTTGGGATTGAACCCAGGGTTGCCCTACCTCTGAGCCACATCCCCAGTGCTAATTTTTATTATTATTAATTTTGAGATAGAATCTTGCTGAGTTGCTGATGCTAGCCTGGAACTTGTGAGCCTCCTACCTTAGCTTCCTGAGCTTTGGCTGCCCATGTTTTTGGACAGAGGACTCACTTGGGTGATTCCCTTTTTCTTTCAGAGGAAGCTTAATGAAGACAGTCAGATGTAAAATTCTTATTATCCAGATGGATTTTGATGATGGTACTCATAGTGCTCAGCTAATTGTGTCAGCTAGTAATTTTCTTGGAAAAACATACGAAGCCAAAATGTGCCCAGGACATCCTGAAGAATTTTTTCCATGAAAACAGTGTGGAAATATGAATGACTCTCCCTCCCAGCTCTTGACATGGGCTAGAAAACCTAGAGAGAAAAGGATCAACAAAAAGGCCATTAATGGCACAGAATTTGTGGAATGCAAGATGTGTCAATAATGGAATATTTGTAGTGTGTAGGAGACTGTGTTAAAGCTGCATTTGCAGTCATTTGCAGTCTTTTTTTTGATCATTTTTATTTTGAATCATATAATTCAAATTAAAGTTCAGTCTGGGATGTAGCTTGTTGGTAAAGCACTTGTCTTGTATGTCTGAGGCCCTAGATTTGATCCCCAGCACTGCAAAAAAGAAAGAAAAAAACTTATCATAAGTTTAAGGGCAGTAAGACTATATAAATAAATTAATATTTATTGGATATTTTTATGATATCCATAAATCTGTTGCTTTCATAATTGCTGTGTTCTGTTACCTCATGTAATATAAAAGTGATTTCTGCCCCTTTAAAGCATGGTGAACCTGTTATAAGTTAAGGCCCACCAGATCCTTTAAGGAGGTGGTCTTTGGCCACTGGGTGTTCAAGGGGCACCATACCACACTCTACTATCTCAAAATGGGAAGGCCAGTAAGCCCCATCCTCTGGCATATGGGTGCCCTGAGACATTCAGGGTAGATGGGGGTTCTGATCAGGAGTGAGAGGAATTAATCCTATGAATTGGAAGACACCCTCCTCTTATGAGAGATGTGGTGGCCCCTGGCATTGTGTGGAATGTGGTAAAGCCTCAACAGCTCCTGGGACACCCATCAGCCGTCGCACACATTAGATTTTGCTCCATTACTTGCTTTGTTTTCATTTTTGTTTTCTCAATAGGTATTCTACTATTAATGAAATCAACAAAATACAAGGAACTCAGAGCTGTGTCTTTGTCTATTTCATCACAAAATGTTGACAGCCACAGCGAGTCAGAATGACACCTGGCATTTGCCAGAGGGAACGTTTGAAAGGTGATGCCAGCGACCCATTCAGATGATGATTTGAGTTATGCTATACATAATTGCTGTGATGCTGGATTGATTGTTGCCAAGGCCAATGTCTCGGCTTGGCACCAGAATCACGAGGCACTCACAGCTTTGTAGGTTCAAACAGCAATTCTTTATTCCAGCTCTCACACCGCCTCCACACAGGTCCAGGGGCAAACACGTTCTGCCGTCTCCCGCACCAACAACCTACTCCACGAGGCTCTCTCCAAATCCCATTTTAATCTCAGGAGAACTCAACGGGAACAAGCAGCAGGAACACCCTAATCCCGGCAATAATCTTCAACCACCAACTTCCCTAAAACCCATTATCTTAAACTGGCAACGCCTTAAACTCAAGGAGCCGGTTACTTCCTCAAACCTGATCAGCTCTAAACCCGAATCTGCCTTGGTCCTTGAGCAAGGTCACCTTATTAAAGCATGCATGCAATGTTCCATCAAATGTCCTCTAAGCAGCATGGGGTACGCTTGGCAAGGAAATTTCGATGCGTCATTCCTACTTGGTAATGGCCCTCAGCATCTCCCCCCTTCTGATTAATTAAACAACAAGCAATGCGGCTTAGGACCGTGCCTGGTAGGTTGTCCAATTCAACATATGGTTCTTACCCGTCATCGGATGAACTGACCTCTAGGCGTCAGTCCCCTGTCTTAGGTTGAATCCACTGCAATCAGATCAACCCGTCGCTGACTACCGGTCCAGCATTCAGCCATGCTTGTGGATAGGCCTAAGCACCAGTGGGGGGGTGAGGTTCTTGCCTCACCTCTGTTGGCCCCCAAATTTAACCTTGGTGCCAGTGGGGGGGTGAGGTTCTTGCCTCACCTCTGTTGGCCCCCAAATTTTAGACCATCACTAGTAGAAGGGAGGAAGATACAGAAATGCCACGACACCAAGCCAATTGACGGCTCCTTTGGAAAAATTGCATCACTGGTGACACCATCAGCAAAGATGTCAGCATTACCACAATTAACATGGGGTGCGCTGGCAAGGAAATTGCATCACTGGTGACACCATCAGCAAAAATATGCCAGCAGTACCACAATTCGCTGCACCAGACGATAGTTCACAATGCATGCAACTGATATATAGTCCAGGCAAGTTCTGCAGGCAGTTCAAATCGGAGGAGTCTATCAATATGTCCATTTCCTCCCAAAGTAAATCAAGTCCTTGATTGAGCATTACTTGTTGAGTTATATTCATTGATGCATCAGTTTATACAGTTTACTGTGGTAGCTATCATAGAAGCTGTAGTTTGGTTTTCTTAGTCTTCACCGGCACTGGGATGGAGATGGGAATTCTGGTAATGATGTTAAAGAGACATTATCCTGAACAGAATTATTAAATATAATGAAAAGGAAAAGTGAAAGTAAACAAACAGATCTGTTAATCACCTTTAAAAACAATAGTAAGCAAACAGATCTATTAACCACCTTTGAAAACAATCATTAACAGCTGTTTACCTAATTAGATTAAACCACTTAAATCACGTGAATAAAAAAAAATTCGGATCCATTTTTTCATGAGCGCTCCTCATATAAAAATATGGACATACACACATACTGACATGCAACACAAAACAGGGCACACATAACATACAACATATAAGACAATAATAACGGCCTTGTAGCTTTACCTAGGTAAAATCTCCATTGCAATGTTTAAAAACTCCACAGTCAAAAAATAAAACACAGTCAAAAAACAAAACTGATCAGAAAAACATTAACCTAGGTTTGTATGAGCTCAAAAAATAAAATAGAACTTTACGATGTGGGAAAAATGCAATAATAAAATAGATATTGAAAAAAAAGGCACTGTGGTTAATCACTGTCGCAGATGTAAGAA
Source organism: Ictidomys tridecemlineatus (assembly GCF_052094955.1). Lineage (NCBI taxonomy): Eukaryota > Metazoa > Chordata > Mammalia > Rodentia > Sciuridae > Ictidomys > Ictidomys tridecemlineatus. The sequence goes on from NW_027522913.1 coordinate 708,429, forward strand.
TAGCCAAGCTGGAGCTCTGGATTTCAGCTGTTATGGATTTCAGTCAAATCATCTTCTTTTTCTGTAGAAATTGTTTTGGTTAACCTCTCTGGAATCCAAATCGGCTGCTGTTCTCCCTGTGGGAACACACAAACGGAACCCCGACTCCAGACAATAACTGGGTCGGGACCTTTCCATTGTCCTGTTAGAATATCTTTCCAAAGTACCTTAGGCTTATGTACATTTTTCGGATACATATGTCTTTCCGCAGCAGTAAGTCCTGATGAATCCAAATTTAGAAAGTTTAGAGTAAAAAGAGTTATTTTAAGTTTATCTTTGGGGGATATATACCCCTTTCCAATTCCCTCTTTTTGCTTTAATAGGTACGTTTTAATAGTTTGATGAGCTCTTTCAACTATGCCTTGTCCCTGTGGATTGTATGGGATTCCTGTTATATGAGTAATACCAAATGATGAGCAAAATTGTTTAAAAGATTTAGACGTATAACCAGGACCGTTATCAGTTTTTAACTGTTTAGGAACACCCACAGTGGCAAAATTTTGTAAGCAATGAGCTATAACATCTTTAGTTTTTTCTCCGGCATGAAGGGAGCCCATCAAAAATCCGGAAGAAGTATCAACTGTAACATGTAAATATTTTAATTTTCCAAATTCTGGCAAGTGTGTGACATCCATCTGCCAAATATGGTTAGGTATCAATCCTCTAGGATTGACTCCAAGATTAACTTGTGGTAAAAAGGTCACACAATTTTGACATTGTTTTATTATATGCCTGGCTTGTTCCTTAGTTATTTTAAAATGCTTTTGTAAAGTATTAGCGTTAACATGAAACCTTTTATGAAAATTTGTAGCTTCTTCTACAGTAGAAAAAATATGTATATCATGTGTAGTTTTATCTGCTAAATCATTGCCCAAACTAAGGGCTCCAGGCAATCCTGTATGTGCCCTGATATGTCCTATGAAGAATGGATCTTTTCTATCCCAGATTAGACTTTGTATAGTGGAAAACAAAGAGAAAACAGTAGAGGAAGGGGAAATCCTACCAGCATCTTCAAGGGATGTTATAGCATTAACTACATACTGGCTATCAGAGAATAAATTAAATACAGAATCTTTGAACATCACAAAAGCTTGTAGAACTGCATTAAGCTCTACCTTTTGAGCTGACTGTTTGGGAACTAAAAATGTAAAAGTTTGATCAGGGGTAACTACTGCAGCTGTACCATTATTAGACCCATCAGTGAATATATTTGGAGCATTCATGATAGGTGTTTTTCTTGTCATTTTAGGAAAAACTACAGGATGCTTAGACCAAAAAGACAACAAAGGATTAGATGGTAAATGATTATCAAATGAAACATTCGATTTACACATGATTATTGCCCAAGTATTTAATTCATTAGCTAACTCATCAATTTGCTCCATAGTATATGGAGTAATAATTTTATTGGGAGAAATTCCAAACACTGTCTTTGCTGCTCTTATACCTTTGAGTATTAATTGTCCTACAGCCTCAGGATACCTAGTAAGAATAGTGTTAGGAGAATAAGATAAATGTATCCACAATAATGGACCTTCCTGCCAAAATACTCCTGTAGGAATATTTCTTGTTGGTAGTACAATAAATAATAAAGGCAAACTTATATCAATTCTATCTAAATGCATATTTTCCATATATGTCTCAATAATTTTTAATGCCTTTCTAGCTTTAGGAGTTAACATTCGGGGTGAATTTGGATCTGATGGACCTTTTAGAATATCAAATAAAGGTCCCAACTCTCCTGTTGGTATGCCTAGATAAGGCCTTATCCAATTTATATCTCCCAACAACTTTTGAAAGTCATTAAGTGATTTGAGTTGATCTACTCGTATTTGAATTTTAGGTGGACGGACCATGGTTGAGGATAATAGAACTCCTAAATAATTAATTGGAAAATTTAATTGTACTTTGTCTATTCCTATCTCTAGATTATAATTTTTTAATAAGTTTGTAAGTGTGGCATAACATTCCAGCAATATGTTTTTATCTTTATGTGCCAATAATACATCATCCATATAGTGAAATATTTTTAGTTCAGGATTTTGATTTCTAAGTGGCTGGATTGCTTTATTAACATATATTTGACACATAGTTGGACTGTTAGCCATTCCTTGAGAGAGTACTTTCCATTCATATCTCTCATCAGGACCTTCATGATTTAATGCAGGGATAGTAAATGCAAAACGTGGACTATCCTCGGAATGAATTGGAATCGAAAAAAAGCAATCTTTAATGTCTATAGCTAAAACATGCCACGTTTTTGGTAAAGCAGACAATTGAGGAATCCCTGATTGAGCAGGTCCCATAATGACCATTTCATTATTAATTGCTCTTAAATCTTGTAATAATCTCCATTTACCCGATTTCTTTTTGATAACAAAAATGGGAGTATTATGGGGAGATACGGAAGGTTGTAAATGTCCTTCCGCTAATTGTTGTTTGACCAGATCATGGGCTACTTGTATCTTTTCTTTAGTCAGGGGCCACTGAGGAACCCACACTGGTCTTTCTGATTTCCAAGTAATTTTGATTGTCTCAGTGGCCCTTTCTGAAAATCCAACCCATGTCTGTCTGTTCCTTGATCTATTTGAATTGGCGCTGCTATACCTTGTTCTTGTTTTCCTAATCTTTTTTCTTTCCTGATACCTTGTCTAGCCCTAGTAGTGGGCACATTAGGATTGATGTTATTTGTTAACATCAAACCTAGTTGATCTAGGACATCTCGTCCCCATAAATTAATAGGAAGGTGATCCAAAACATATGGCTGTATAGTTCCTTCACATCCTTCAGGATCCTTCCAATCTAATACCATAGCACTTCTATGGGGATTAGTCGCCACTCCTAGGCCTCGAAGCGTTTGAGTGGCTTGTTGTAATGGCCAATGTTTTGGCCATTCTTGAAGAGATATGATGCTAAGGTCAGCACCTGTGTCCAGCAGTCCATTAAAGTCACGACCCTGAATATTTAGTTTTAACATTGGGCGAGAATCTAAATTTAAAGACAACATAGCCCAATCTACACCTGTGGAGCCTAATCCCTTGGAACCTCTTTCTACATTAAGACTAGAGAACTTATTATGTAGGCTGGGTAGTATTAACAACTGTGCTATTCTATCTCCAGGTGAAATTACTGATATACCTCCTGGAGAACTAGCTATAATTTTTATTTCACCTACATAATCGGGATCAATTACCCCAGGACTTATCATAAGTCCTTTTAATGTAGATGAACTACGTCCCAACAATAAGCCTACTGTTCCTTGGGGAAGAGGTCCTTTTACTCCTGTGGGAATGATTTGAACTCCCATCTCTGGAGTTAATACTGCTCTGGCAGAGGCGCAGATGTCCAACCCTGCGCTCCCTCGGGTTTGTCTGATGAGGGATTTAATGGACAATGTGTCCTGGGCACCACCCTGATGGGGTTTCTGGGTTCCTCCACTGCCCCGTATATTTGTGGTTGTGGGCCCCGGAGCATTGGGCCCCCCGGTCCGTTTTTTGGCAATGAAGCCTGATGCCTTTCTCCACGATATCGTGGGTAAATACCTGATCCTTGTCCGTTTTTTGATAAGGGAGTACCTTCTATGGTGGTTTGAGAACGGCATTCATTAGCCCAATGTCTCCCTCTACGGCATCGTGGGCAAATACCCGGTATTCTATTCCTTTGATTTCTAGTTTTGTTAAACCCTCCTCTTATGGGGCAACTCCTTTCAAAATGTCCTGTTTGTTCACAATTATAGCATGTTTCTAGCCTGGCATCTAAAGCCTGTTGTACTGCAGCTGCCAAGACTTGCCCTTGTTCATTAACATCTCTACATAATTTAATATATGTGTTTAAATCTTCATGTCTCCATGGTCTAATAACCTCTCTGCAGCAACGATTTGCTTGGTCATAAGCCAGTTGTTTTATTAATGGCATTGCTTGTTCTGTGTCACCAAAAATTTTGGCAGCCGTTTGAATAAGCCTATCTACAAAGTCAGCGTAAGGTTCATTAGGTCTCTGTATTACCTTAGATAGCTGACCTTGTAAATCTCCATGTCCTTGTAAAGTCTTCCATGCCCTAACTGCGTCTGCAGCAATCTGTACATATACAGCAGGATCATATTCCATTTGTTGCCGCTGACTCTCATAAGGTCCCTTTCCTAATAACATTTCAAGACTTCTTTGAGGGTAACCGGCTGCTGCATTTCGCCTAGCTGTCTCCATGCAAAATTCCTCATTGGCAACCTTCCATAACAAATATTGTCCTCCATTTAGCACAGATTTACACATGCTAGCCCAATCTGCTGGCGTCATGTCCAAGTTAGTAATGGACTCGACCATACTTACTGTAAAGGGAGCTTGAGGACCATAGGTTGTTACAGCCTCCTTTAACTGCTTCACTGTTTTAAATTCTAAAATACGGTGAATTCGCCGCCCTCCTGCCTGTTCAAATACAGGGCATGCTAATCTTTGAGGTCCTGTCTCAGGATCCCATCTATCAACTACGGGGTTTGAGGGCCACTCAGCTGTCTCCATCGGTGGGGCTGTTGGTTGAATTACACCCTCTGGTAAAACGGAGTTAGTGACAGCCTCTTGTTGTGGCCTTTTTTCTAATAACCCCTTTTCCTTTAAATTTTCTCCCTTTCTCTGACTAGCTTGAGAGACCTTCTCTTTTGCTTGACCTAAAATGTCTTCCTCCATGGTCTGAATCTCTAACAATTTACTTAACACTTTTTCGGCTTCTTTTTTAATAATTTCTAATTTTCTATAAAGATAACGCAATCCAATAAGATAACACAAAACAAAACCACAACTGAATGAAACAAAAACTGAATAAAAATTCACTGTATCAATTTTCTCTTTCTCGGGGCTAACAAACTTCAAACCTTGAGCCAACCATTTTTCCCAGTTTGCCTGAGAAATTTCTAGGGATAGGCAGCTTGAAACAAAAATGAAATAAATCAAAACAAGAACACATTGTTTTTTGAAATGGTCACCCATTCTCTCGCCTTCTCTCAGGGGGGAGCGATTTTACTCACCTCCAAATTTCAGACGTTCCGCGTACGGGCCACCAAAATGCCAAGGCCAATGTCTCGGCTTGGCACCAGAATCACGAGGCACTCACAGCTTTGTAGGTTCAAACAGCAATTCTTTATTCCAGCTCTCACACCGCCTCCACACAGGTCCAGGGGCAAACACGTTCTGCCGTCTCCCGCACCAACAACCTACTCCACGAGGCTCTCTCCAAATCCCATTTTAATCTCAGGAGAACTCAACGGGAACAAGCAGCAGGAACACCCTAATCCCGGCAATAATCTTCAACCGCCAACTTCCCTAAAACCTATTATCTTAAACTGGCAACGCCTTAAACTCAAGGAGCCGGTTACTTCCTCAAACCTGATCAGCTCTAAACCCGAATCTGCCTTGGTCCTTGAGCAAGGTCACCTTATTAAAGCATGCATGCAATGTTCCATCAAATGTCCTCTAAGCAGCATGGGGTACGCTTGGCAAGGAAATTTCGATGCGTCATTCCTACTTGGTAATGGCCCTCAGCAGATTGTATTGTATATTTGACCTTTGCTGTCGGGCAATGGGGCGGCTCTTGCTTCCTCGGCGCCCCCCCCCTACTTTGGAGTTTTTGCATGGAGTTCTCTTGGGGATTCCTGGAGAGTTCCCATTGGTTGGGAAAGTGCTGTAGGAGGGATTTCCACCAGTGTGGGGTTTTTCTGGAAGCGCCGCGTGAGAGTTGAAATAAAGTAGTTGCTGTTTGAACATACAAGGCTTTGTGGTGGCTCAGTTATTCATGCCCATCCAGACTGCAGCAACAAAACTCTCCTGGATGAGGAGCAGAGCATCCAACGTGGGATTCCATGGAGGTAGGGCCAAAAGACGAGTGACTGTCTTTAAATATGTCTCGGCTGCTTCTTGAGGTCTCATGCTGCCCATGTCTAGGTATGACACCAACCCCAGCTTTCTCTGGGCTTCTCTGGGCTCACTGTTCACAGCCATCACCCTGGGACTTGCTGCTGATATGTCAGTATGGCCTGCCCTGCCTCAGGAGTGCACAGGATTCACACCTGCTTGTACTCTTTATTATACAAATGACTCAGAGATCTTCCCCTTGCACTTAGTGTTAACTCTTTGTGCCTGCTCCTTGGGGAAGTACTGTGTTCAAATCAGTCCATCCCTTTTTCTATAGAAGGTCACCAGCTGGATTATATAAGACAAATGGTATTTTGGAAAGAGGGAAACAGTTTAATAATTTCATAGATAGAAAGCAAAACTGTCAGCACCTTGCAGCACTTTCTAATTATGGGACAGTGAGTATGATAAGATGCACATAAAAAACTGTGGGCAGGACCCATGTCATGTAGTCTTTGCATGGCAGTTAATCAGCCTTGATACCCACGTTGATGGTGTGTGGGCTGATGTGATGCAGGGGGTCTGATGGGTTTTGGTGTGTTTGGGGATGTAGACTTTGTGAAAGGAAAGTGACCACAACACTTGGAGTGACCAAAAGATCTTTATTGCAGCAGTGCAACAAAGAGAAAAGAAAGAAGGAAAGAGAGAAAAAGAGAGAGAGAGAGAGAGAGAGAGAGAGAGAAGAGAAGAGATGAACAGGGAGAGAGCAAGAGCAAGAGACAGAGAGCACGCACAAGAAAGATAAAGAGAGCAAGAGAGAGAGAGAGCAAGAGAAAGAGAGCAAGAGAGAGACAGCAAGAGAGAGGGGGGCCTGGCAGGAGGGAGATTTTATAGCCCAAATCTAATGGGGCCTCTGGGTCTGCAAGCTGCCTTGTTGGCCCAAGGGGGGTTGAGTGCTCAGCCTTGAGCGGGACTTGACACAAACAGGTGATAAAGGACCAGATAGAGGGGGGTTTGAGTGCGTGGGCTATCTTGCAGCCAACATCTGTTCAGCCTGCCCTGCAGACAACACAGTTCAGCCTGCTCTGCACCCAACACTTTGAGGTACCAATCATCCCTCTGACAGTAGTGTGATTAAACATCTGGACAGAGGTGTATCCCTGAATATAACAAGAAGAAAGCAGACAGATGTGAGAAGACTTGGTGGCTTTGTTCTTCACTGGGCTATGGTGGTCTGTGCACATTGATGACCTGAAGAGGTCCACAGTCATGGCTGCTGATGTGACTAAGCTGTAGAGTGTCACCATCAGCCAGCTATTCATGCCAGGAGGCAGCCTAAAACATGAGTTGCAAGGTGGAAGTCTGCAAAGGTGGGGGCAGAAAGGCAGGTGAAAAGTGCCAAGTTAGGCAGCCTCCTGTGAAGCTGGAATCATGGCTGCCACATTTGAGTCACTTTTGAGTCTTGACACCTGCCCATAGTAGGAACTCAGGATGTGGCACTGAACTGCCTGGTGCATGGTCAATATAACCAGGGCCTTGGGAAGGCCAAGAAGCAGCATCCAGTATATTAGCTGGTGTTCTTTGGATCATGTGCCAGGCCCTCAGCCTAGGCTGTGGGGCACCTGACTAGTAGATGACCGATGTCCCCTTAACTGGGGCTGCCACTGAAATTTAGGACAGAAAACCCTGGTGAGGCTCAGCCTAGGCAAAGACCGGTACCACCCACCCCCTTCCTTCTCCAAGTGGTGACTTGATTGTGTTCCCTTTGCTTGCATCAAAAAGCAACCAGGAAGAGGTGATGGAGGCAGAGACCAGTAAGTCAGGGAGGTGGCAGGAATGGAAATGAAAGAGGAAAGTCCAGAGGAGATGGAATGAGAGGCCACCAATCTGAGGGGAGGTGATGTGAGTTCTCCTCTGTTCCCCTGTTGGCTGCAGATGGCTGAGCTGGAGGAGCTCAGGCAGCTGTGCCAGGGTCATGTTGAGCCCTGCCTTCTCTTTATGCTAGAAGTGTTGGGGGTTTACCAGGACAAGATCTTCCTTTTCCTTCTTTATGAAGGCTTCTAGTTAGCTCTGCCCTGTCCCTCAACCACTGGCCAAATCCGTGACATCAGCTACCACCTTGATAGTGGTCCTCTGGGAGTTGTCCAATTCACAGGGATCAGCTGGGGGAGGTCAATAGGTCAGCTTCACTATGGAGACTGGCCACTGTTGCTTTGTGCATGTGGACACAAGGTCACCTTCTTGTGTGGGCAGCATAGTTTTCACCCATCCTGGACATGGCAGCAGCAGATGATGTGCTGTCTCCCTTGGCAGGCACAGGTTCTGGACACCACCAGACTGTTGAGGAGCTGTGTGCAAAGTGCCATGGGGATGCTCAGTGATGAGGAGAGCTGCACACACAACATGAGGACAGTCACCATCCTCCTCAGCCTCTTGAAAAGGGACATTGTGGCAGTAGTAGGAGACATGTCCCTGCTTCTCATCCTACCCCAGCAGGCCCTTCCTGAGCAGTGGGGATAAGGTGGCTGAGTGTGGCGAGCTGCCCTTCTAGGTTCTTGTGTCTTGGCAGATGCAGCTGGCATAGCGGGAATCTAAGGACATCTCTTGAATTCTGCTCTAGAGTTGGCCTGGCCAGGGGACCTGTGGCTTCACTCTGCAAGAGAACTGGTCAAGCAGCACAGCAGAGCCTCCAATTTGGTGCTGACAGGTGACCTAATTATGTACCTTTTGCCTTTTCACAGCCTTGTTTTTGTGGATATCCAAGATGCACCTCTCCATCCTTCTAAAGAAGCAAGAAGAGAACAAGCTCTGCAGTCTGAAGGAGTGGGTGGGGAGAGAAGCTGCAAACCAGGATGCACTCCAGGAGGCCGGCACCTTCAGGTTCTATGAGCAGTGAGCAGTGCAGGGACCTGCTATACCATCTCAGGGTAAGGAGAACACCAGGTGTATTTTTCTCTACCTGAGGAGGGCAGAGCTATGTTTTTGCTCCAAGATCCCAAAACAGACCTGGATGGTGGTCATGTGTGGTTGTTGGCCATGCATGTGGTCTTGGGGTGTTTATTGACCACCTGAATTTTGTCATGGAAGATTTTTGGCCACCTGAATGGTGGTCATGGGGATTGTTGGCTTCCTTTCTCTGCTTTTGTGTGCTTTACTTTATTTCATTATAGAGAACTTAAAAAATATTGTTCTCATAGGATGTTGGCCAGCATGTCATAAATAGCAGCCAGAGTTGCCATTCAAGGTTATTAAAATTGAGATGGAGATGTGCAGAGAAGTAACAGAAATTATCTTCTCAGGCTACTGCTTGAAGTAACAGAAAGTACAAAAATAGGAACCCAGGAGTGTCATTTATTATCCATGATCCTTTTTTTACAAAACCATAACCCTTTTATTCAGACTTGAGACAATCTTTAAAGAGCCTGTGCCATGGGGACAGGAGGTTTGCTCAGGGTCTCAGATGGAGAGTCTAAGAGTCTGAAACTACCTGTGGGCAGGGTGATATTAGGCCAATGAGGTCCTCCAAGGTCCCTCCAGTTCTGCTCTTCTGACCCCATGGCTCCAGGTCTGCTGCCTCACATGGTTCACAGGGGGAATGTGGGTGATGGCAGAGTCCTGGGCAGCCAGGGCCCATGGGTGCTGGCTTCCTCACCACAGGATCTTTTCCATTTTGAGTTCTCTCTGCAGTGCTCCTTGACTTCTTTCGTAGTTACACCTTCTGAAGGACTTTTGTGAGCCCAGAAACTGAGTATGCTTTTGTCTCCCTGGATGGTCTCCCTTTCTTAGCACATGTCCAAGCCATGTTTCATCGCTCCTTTGCCACTGTTGCTCTGGCCTTACTGGGTTTGCCAGCCTCCCTTTTCACTGTCCCATGGTCCACAGCACCTAGGACCAGTTTCTTCTGGTCACCAGCAACACCCAAGAACAATTGGACCTGTTTGCACAGTACCCTCAATGCCCATTTCTGGAGCTGGCAGGCCCTTGGGAAACTGCTGATCTGTCACAGGATCTTGTGACACTTCACCAGCACTGTGTGTCTCAGACTTAATGTCACATACTATTGGAGCTAGATTGCTGGCCTCCTTGGAGTCCTTTCTGGCAGAAGTCTTCTGGTTTTTAGTTAATCATTTTATATAGCCTGTTGCCTTCATTTGTTTTTGTTTTTTTTTAATTCTCAAATTATTTCAAATTTGGTCCCCTGGAGACCCTCTGTGGTGACTGCATTACTATGGATCCCTTTTCAGGGCTCTCAGCTGCTCCAACCCAGGGTCTTTTCACTGCCTCTCCTATATCCTCTGTGCATGTTCTAGCCTGGGGTCTTAAGACAAGAGATGTCCTTGACTAATGGGATGTTTGTTTTCTCAGTAGATATTTTTTAAATTCGCTGTAGAATCCTTTGTATTGTATACTCAGAAAAAAAAAATTCCCTACAAAGGGCTTCACTTTCTTTTTCAACATAAATATTTTTTAATTATACCTTTTTCCACAATAAATTGTGGCACTTTTCATTATGTAAAAAATATATCATTTTAGCATGAACGTGAGATGTAGTTAATTCAACCAATTAACCGTTGTCAGTCTAAAGTACTCAGGGTTAGTTACAGAAACACCTTCAAGAAAAGCTGAATTCTTGATAAACATATTTTCTTATTTAACTTTATCTGTATCAAATTTAGTTTGGTCTCTTCATCTTTATTATATTTTATCTATAGCTACATTTTAAAAAAAAATATTTATTTCATTTTATAGTGAAGTTGGTCATTATTCGATTTGTTTTTAGAACCTAGTACGCTTGTTCTGAAAAAAATTATATAAAATGCAGCAAATACTTCTTCATCTTTTCAAGGCACTAGTTACTATTACTAGATGTAAAATTAAGTTGCATACATCCTGCTTATAATGTTAAGACAAATGCATTTGTGAGTCTCTTATACTTAAAAGTGATGGAAACTTCAATTTGTAGCCCTGGCTTGTAGGCTAGAAAGCTTGTTGACACAGAGGAAGGAGGTGTCAAGAACAGCACTGGCTATGATGCTGAGCCACTGTCCCTGTCCCCTGTCCCACCCCTGCTGCAGACATACCCTTTGGAACTGGGTCCAAAGCACAGTCACCCCTCTGCTGGCCAGCATAATTTCTCTCATTGACAGAGATGGCAACCTGGAGCTTCTGATTGGACCAGACTCACCAACCTGGGCAGCTGTGGATGTATATTTTTAGTAACAGTAAATCGTTGAACATTCTGCTTTCCAAGAAATGTTTCGTCAGCTCCTTCTGCGAGGTTGTGGCATCCTGGCAGGTCTTTGTCCTGTCTCTCTCCTCATTTTCTCCTCTCAGTGCACCTGTGATAGTTCAGAAAGTCAAGTTGGATTCTGTGTGCAGTGGGGACACTTCCCTTTGGAAAAAATATGTCCTTGGTCATGCTCATGTTCCATTATACTGTTCCCTATTTTGTGTGGGGCCTCCCCAAGCTTTCTGTTCAGATTGCACAGACTTCAATTCTGGAATGTGGGCCAATAAGATGCAAGAGAGAGACAGGCACAGGCCTTAGAGACCTGGTTCTGCCTGAGGCTTTGGACCCCTCCTAGGCCCTGCATAGATGGCCTGCTTTCATTCTGTCTGTAAACAGAGGTTATGAGGTAACCCTCCAGTTCTTGTTAAGCAGGAGCCCTGGCCATAAAGGGAGACAGCAACTGTCTGTGCAGCTTTGTTTTATTTTTATGTGTTACAGGGATTGGAACCCAGGCCTTGCACATGCCAAGCAAGCAATCTACCATGGAGCCACCCCTGGCCCACAGCTCCTTCACCTCTCATTCACCTCACCTACCTGCAGATCCAAGAGTGAGATGTTTACCATCATGGTGTAGAACCATATGAGCCTTCCTGAGGGTACTTGTAACAGTGTCCCCTTCAGCTGGAGAATCAGGGACTATCTGGAAGAGCTCTTGGTCAAGGCCCAGTATATCACAGATGTAAAAAGTGAGCACTGCTCAAGATTGGCCTGATGCAGACTTTACCCACAAAGACACTGCCTGACCATTAGCGGGCAGACAGCAGCTAGCACCTAGTAAATTCTGGGACTTGTAGTTTTCACACTTTCCATGTGGAATAGGCTCAAGTTCATGTCCTGCCTTTATTCTGAAATTTCTGCTGAAGGAGTAAAAGTCTCCAGGAGGTGAGAAGCCTTTAATTCACACTCCATCAAGGGAGCCTGTGAGGTGATTCAATGGTGCACTGACCAGCAGTATGGTGAACTGGAGCATGTTCCAGCAAGTACAGGACTTACTACCTGCTGCAAGTTGACCATTCCAATCCTGAGGCTCAGACCCAGGAAAGGTCCCATTAAGCTTTCTCAGCAAATACTAGCAATGAAAGGAGTGTATCCCCTTCTTCCATGCTAAGACATTGGTCTCTCTCCTAGAGAGCAAGCTTTTCTTAGAGTGTGGCTTTAATTGTCTCAATCCATTCTGGCTTTCTCCCTAAATTACAGTCAGATAAGTTAGTAGAAATCTTCTAGCAGACTACCCTGGGCATGTTTCTTGCGCAGTTCCCTAGGGATCTGCAGCAGGAGCTGGTTCAGTACTATTTGAGGGACTTCCTGCTCTTGACTATGAGAGTGTCTACCTGGGAGGAGCTAAAGGCAGGTACCTACTGAAGATCATGTGTGGAAATTGCATGGTATTGACTAGGGGCAAACATGGGAACTCAGCTTCTGAGATCTAATGTTGCGGTGTGGGAGAACATAATGAAGCCATGCAGGATGCTAGGCTCAGAATGTCCCCTGAACAGAACACATGACCAGTTCTTATCACTCCCCAAGGCCTCGAGAAATGGGGCATACTAGTACCTTAAGAAGCTCTCCAGGTTCCTTGTAACATTCTATTGAAATTGTTGAGTTTCTCTTGACAAAATTAAGATACATATGTAACTAACCTCTTAAGGTAAAAATAATAAGTAAAACTCAGTGGAATGGTTGACACTTTTTGTTTCTAGAGCTGGGGAGGAAACCAAGAGTCTCAGACATGCTAGAGAAGTGCTAACTGCAGAGCTGCAGCCAAGCCTGAGATGGAAACTCAGATGCCTCGCAATCACATGCAGCACAGAAAAAGAAGGTAAAGAATGTGGGAGAACATACTCTAGCCAGCATAATAAAATGTTATCAAGGTGTTTCAGGGACTGAACAGAATATATCTTATTTTTAAAAATGGGTAGAAGTTATTAGTCAGCTGTACAGGCATAATTTTTCAGGCTTCAAGAAGGCTTTGCTCACATGCTCAGCCCAACCAGTCAGTCAAGAGAAGATAAAAAGTCTTCCGATGCCAGTTGTGCCTGCTCATCTGGCAAAACTGAGTTTTCCAAAAGAAGGGCAGGCTTACAGTCTTCCTGGGCAGGTGCTGAGCAGTGGTCACATGGCATGGTGGTTGGGAAGCCTGCCCCCTGCAGCTTTTTGCCGTGCTGTGAGTATCAGCTAAGTCCAGGCAGGTGCTCACAGCAAGGCTTTCCAGCTTTGTTTCTAATCAAGAAGAATTAGAAACAATTTAAGTGTCCAAATAAATGAAGGAGGGACATATTAAAGTAGGACAAATTTAAAATAGTTGTTTGCAACCATTTGAAAACAATATTTTCACAGAAAATGAGTGATAGAGGTATTCTTATAATCTAATCCTGAGTGGAAAAAATCAGGAACAGAGTGATTCTGATTTGAGGATGATTATGAGGAAAGACACAGCTGGGAAAATGGCTAGAGGCTGTACTGAAAAGAAGCCAGGAGATTGGAAGTCTGGCTTGTAATTTTCTTTCTCATGTTTTTTGAATAGTTCTGATTTCCCATAGGAAAATGTCGCGACCCCCCTTGCCCGCAAGGAAGACGCGACTCAGGAATCTTCTTTCAGCAGTTTATTCAGGCCCTTGATATTCTTCTAATAATTCTTCTACTCTCTCTCGGATGCCCCTCCCAGCCTTAATAAAGCACCGCGAACCCCAATGCAAAGCTGCCACGTGTACCCTTCTCACAGGGTGCTAGAAAATGACACGCCAACTTTCTCTGATAAGGAGCTGGGAACACGCCAACTCTCTTTGATATGGAGTTGTCCTTCACAGACCACAACGGAGCCAGCGCCATCATGTAATGGCGACCACAGTCCACAGGAACGGCTCACCACAGGAAAACACATCTTTATGATTTAAAAATACATATTGAAAAATTTTCAAAACCTCAATTTCTGCAGATGGTCCTGTGGTCCTGTGTCTGTGAGCTATGAGCAGCCTCAGGGAGGCCCAAGGATGGGCTCTGCTTGCTGTGGGTGCACCTTGCCTATCCACATTTCAGGACCTGGCTGCACAAATTCTCCAGAATTGTGACCATCCACCTGCAGGTTCTGCAGAGCCTCACTGAAGCTGCACAAAAGCATAACACGGTTGGCAGTGAGTTGGGATGAAAGCCCAGTCCCTGGTCTGTCCACGGGAGCACAAAAAAAGACCCTTCAGGGGCATGTGAGTCAGCATATCTGAGAGATTTTGGGAACAGCTGGCTAGTGCTTCCTGTATCCCAAGACCCAAAGGAGCAGGTTAAGAACCTAGAATGTAAGGACACACTGCCCCTGCCAGAAGCTCTGGCCTAAGGAAACCACAGCCAATGAAGCAGGTGGGTGGAGAAGCAGGGGCCCCGTGGGGTCACATGGTTGCTCTGCTCTTCTTAGACACTAGATGTGTTTGCTGCAATGACTTGTGCTGAAATTCTGACAAGAGACACCCTAAAGCCAATTCCCCAGGCCTGGATGCATCTGGGAAAGAAGCTGCTCATACCACTGGAGCTTGTCTGCTCAGATTGGTACTTTCAAGACAGCAGGAGCACAGCCAGAGCTGTCACTGAAGAGGTCAGGTGAGACCCAGAGCCCGGATCACCCTGGCATGCTTGGCCTGTGCTCTTCAGTGGAATCCAGGTCCTGGTACAGTTGGCAGGAGGGTAAGCAGGTGCTCCTGCCATGGGAGGGGCTTTTTGTGCACTCACTCTGACCTTGATAAACCATGTCAAATGCCAGGCATCTCGTTAGTGCTGGAGAAACAGAAAAACCACATTCAGGGAGGCCATGATACCCCAGGGCCACAGAAAGTCAGGCAGGTTATTAAGCTGCACTTTGAGAACCACTTTGGTGGCAGGGAGCCATGAGAACAGACAGAGGCAGGCAGGACAAGCAGAGGGGCAGGCCTTCATGGTTGGGGAGAGCCATGAGGATCAAGAGGGACTCACCATGTGCAGGATTATGAGAGAGTGGATACAGTGGCAGTACCACATATGCTGAGGTAGCAAAGTGAGACTCCAAGTCCTGCCTGCATGGAGAGCTGTGGGAGTGCTGAGGACAGGGCTGGTGGATAACCTTTCCTGTCAGTTCATCCTCCAGTGTTGCCTCACACCTTCCTTCTCATCCCCTCCTCCTGCCTCAGAGTCCTCTTTTGGAGCTGAGTGTGTAACACCCTCTTTTGACAGAACCCAGTGGAATCAGGTTTTCTCCATTGCACTCTTTGTGGAGCACATGCTTCTGGGGACCGAGAGCCAGATTCCTGAGCTGTGTCAGCTGGTGACCAAGTACATCTTTCACTAGACAATGTGAGCACTGGGCATTTCTCTTGGTGGAATGCAGAGTTTAGGAGCCCACTCTGCCCTTACCTGCACGTCAGTGCTGGGCCCTCATCCAGTCCCATGGGGGAATGTGGCTCATCAGCCGGCCATTGCATAGATAAGCTCAGTTCAAGAATTTGCCCTCCCTGATAGCTGAGTTAGGGCATATTACTTAGGGATAGGAATGACTGTACAGAAAGATACTTCTTCAGGAACTTGCTTGCAGATGCTTTGCAAAAGCTGAAGGATTAGGCTCCACCCACCTCCAGGATGACCTAGAGCAAGCCAGTAGCCTAGCCCTTGGGGGCAAAGTCACCATCATACTCAGCAGGATGACAGTGGTGGAAGAGAGTGCCACTGGAGCTGGGACGTCAAAATACATGCTATCCATGGGACCATGGAAACAGGAAACCATTGAGCCTCTGCTGCCAACACCAGATAAAGCCAATGATAGCATAACCTGTGCCCCTCAGAGAAAGCCACCATCTCTGTAGCCAGGCTATCCAGTAACAACGGTCACTCAGCACAACAAGGTTCCCACCTCTTTCACCCCGTGACCTGGGCTAGGGTAATTGTTTCATGATCTCATCCCATGGGTGGAATGCCATTGCCCTCCAAAGTGCCCACTGTCCAGGTGTCTGAGAAAGGCAATTATAGACAGGTATGTAGCCTTTGAAATGCAGGCAGGTTCACAGAAAGAGATGGGCATAAAAACTTGACCAAAATGTCAGAGGCCTTGTGCAGGACAGCCTGTGCAGGCCAGGGCTTGTTCACAGCTCCAAGGAGCCAGGTGCCCATATTGCTTCCCATTTGGCCCTCTGTCCTCCTTTACATCCACCTTCCAGCTGCTGGTCTTTGAAGCCTGTTCTTGCTGTCATAGACTGGAGACAAAAAAAAGGGAGTGGCAATGCCAGGGATGGAACCAAGGGCCTGATGTATGCTAGGCTGGCTTCCTGCCACTGAACCCTACCTAAGCTCCTGCAAACAGTGCCTTTTAAACACAGCCCAGTGAGCACACTTTTGCATGCATGCACACACACACACACGCACACACACACACACACAGAGAGACCAGCTCATATTTCATGGCTCTAAACTAAGTACCTTGGCCTCATCTAGTTGAAAGGCAGCGAGAAACTGTTTGCTTATGTACCATGAATCATAGAGGGTTTTATTTTTCCCTTGAGAAAAAGGAAAAACAAGTTTTATTACTCTGCTAGCAAAGGAGAAACACAAGGGACTCCTGTCCCAGAGGCATCCTTGACCACCTTCCCACATGGCCTGGACACAGTTCTCTCTAAGTTTTACTGTCCCATGCAGCACCCTCAGACCTCTGGGGGATGTGCTGGCCACTCATCCAGGTCCAGTGTGGTCTCCAGTGGTCAGGTAGCCTGCTAGCTGACAGACAGGTCTTCTGGTCCTGAGAGCCAGCATGTGGATGTTTATAGATGGTGGGAGACTTTTTCCCCAATGAAATCACTTCAAAAACTTCATGGGTTTCTGGATCACTTTCTTCTAGTCAGATCCCTGTGCAAATAATCACAGCCACAGATGGTACCCAGTTAGTTTACAAACTTAAAGTCTGTGCTGTACACTGGCCTCTGCTCTGTGTGTCCCCTCCAGCTACAGAGAAGCCCCAGGGCCATTCATTGGATACCTGATGCCTGGGAAGGGTGCTGTCATGCATTGATCTTTGCTACAAGTTTCTCTTCTCTGGCTGGAAGCTGAGGGATGCCTGGGAACTCCAGTCAAACCTCCTGCAGGCGGCCATTTCAGAGCTGCCTCCTACAGTTAGCCTATACACCCTGAGTATTGGTAAAAGCTGAAAATAGCCATCATGTGATGGGTATTCAAGTCTTCTTGTCAGCTCTGACAGGAGGGTTAGACATTGCACACAGAGGTAGCTGTTAGGCAGTAGGCCAGCTGCAGAGAAAGATGCTAGGGAGACCAATTCTTTGGCTCATGCATATTTTCTACAGGTAACAGGGAACTGGCTTTCCCTTCTGTCCTATCCCTAATGTTCCCAACTACAACCCCACCACTGGGCCACTGCTGCTTTTTTAAAAAAAATGTGCTAAAATACACATTACACCAAATGCACCATGTAACCCCTTTTAAATGTATTGTCACTGGCTTCAAGCATAGTGGTGTTACACAGCCACCAGATCCTGCTCCAGAGTGTCCTCACCTTCCCCACCCAACAAGGACTCCCCAGCCCCACCCCAGCCCCTGGAGATCCCTG
This sequence comes from Ictidomys tridecemlineatus, assembly GCF_052094955.1. Lineage (NCBI taxonomy): Eukaryota > Metazoa > Chordata > Mammalia > Rodentia > Sciuridae > Ictidomys > Ictidomys tridecemlineatus. The sequence continues at coordinate 726,167 of NW_027522913.1, forward strand.
CTCTACTTTCTGTCACTCTGACTGCCTCAGGTACCTCACATAAATAGAATAGCTCAGCATTTGTCTGGCTTGTGTCACCTAGCATGATGTTTTCAAGGTTCATCTATATGGTGAAATGTATCAGCATTCAACTTTCTTATAACTAGATAATGAATGCTACTATATGGGTGGATACTGAGACTGTCCACTCATATGTTAATAGACACTCAGGCTGCTTCCACCTTCTGCATCTTCTGGCTGTTATGATTGCTGTGAACTTTGGTGTTCATCAACATTTGAGATCTGCTTTAATTCTTTTGGATATATACCTAGAAGATGACTCACTGTATCAATTTATTAAATTTTTCTCTCTCTCTTTTTGGTGGTTAGTGCTGGAGATTGAATGCAGGGGTGCTCCACCACTGAGCTACATTTCAGCCCCTTTTAAAATTTTGAGTCAGGATTTGGCTAAGTTGCTGAGACTGGCCTTGAACATGTGATTCTCCTGCATCAGCCTTCTTTGTTGCTGGGTATGTGCCACCTTGCCTGGTTCAGAATTTTGTTTTGTTTTGTTGGTTTTTTTTTTTAAATAATGAACATTTCAATTTTTTAGAATACTTTTATTTATTTCTTAATTTTAATGTGGTGTTGAGGATAGAACCCAGTGCTTCACACATGCTAGGCAAGTGATCTACCACTGAGCTACTAACCTGGTCCTCAGAGTGTGCATTGCCATAATAGCTAGTTATGTTGAGCACCTTTTCTTGTGCTTTTTCGGTATTTATGTATCTTTGAAGAAATGTCTAAGTCTTTTGCCCATTGCTGAGTTTGTTTGTTAATTAACAAATCAAATTTATCAGGATAATTAACACACATAATTTCCAAATATGATAAATTCTGGGAATTCAAGGATAGCTCAAAAATATTATAAATATCATCAGTTATATAAGCTAAACAATAAGCTCTAAATGATAATTTTAATAGGTATAGAGAACATTTGACAAAATGTATAATTTAGAAAAAATATACCCTCAGCAAAATAGAAATAGGGAACAGTCTTTACTTGTATAATGCCCAGTGGACTACTTCCTATAGGAATATCTGTACTAACATTGATACCACAGGTTACCAGTGACAAGTTCTGCTTCCTCAAATGTTGAAGTTTGAACATTAGAGAAACATGCAGAGGCAAGTGTACAAAGCAGGGTTTATTTAAAAAGGGATAACATAGACTTCTCCCAGGAGGGACAAAGGGGGCCATAGCTGGTATCCTGGTATCCCAAGAAGTGAGGGTGTTCTGCCTTTTTATATGTCCTAGGCTTTCTTAGTTCTCCAGATCTCTTCTCCCTTATCTCTCTCCTTCCTGTATAAGTGACAAGGCTCTGGAGATGGATGGCCAAAAGGTGAGATGCAGATGGGCTGGAGGAGCCAAAGCAGAGTGATTTAGGCAGGAAGAGGGCTTATTAAATCTCCCTATATATCCCTGGGACGGGTTACCTTAGAAACAGGTTGGAACAGGGCGGGTTATGTTGATAAGGGTGGAAGAAGTGTTCTGAAGGAATTAACATTTCAATCCTTCCATTCTCTGGATTGACCCTTGCCTATCTGAGTGTCTAATTCTGGCTTCAATATTATACCTGACCACAAACTCTCAGAAACAGCCATTAAATCATTAAATTCACTATCCTGAATTGCTGGAAATGTGCATTTCTAAATGAATGTCCTGGAGACACTTTGGTTTATTTTGTGGTGCTCAGGTGGAACTCAGAGCTTCATTCATGCCAGCATTCCCCAGCCCAACTTCCTGTTTTTACTGAAGCAAACATATGCTAGAGTATTAGTACAGCACTGAAAATCGCTTTCAGAATTGTGAAAACCCAACAGGTATCTGAATTTTCATGGGTGCTGCCATACAGTGTTTAATGCCAGTGATCTGCAGGATGTTTACACAGGCACAGAAAACCTCAGAGAAGCTTAGGAATGTGATTACCTGGGAGCCAAGGGGGAACTTGACCAGAAAGGGCAGCCTGTGTTGCCACAGCTGGATTTATATGTGCTGTTGCTTTAAAATATGATCTAACCATGGGTGTAAGGACACACCTACAGTCCCAGATCCTCAGGAGACTGAGGCAGGAAGATGGCTTGAGTCCAGGAGTGTGAGAGCAGCTTAGACAACACAGCAGTAAATAAGTAAATAAATAAAATAAGACCTAAAGCCAATATTTAAAAAAAATGCAGAGGTCTCTCAGAGCTTAATGGTATATAAGTTTCTTTGTTTCCTTTTCTCCTTTTTGGTTCTGGGGTCCAAAGTTAGGACCTGGCATATTGCCAGGCAAGTACTCTACTACTAAGCCACATCTGCAGCCCACCTTTCATAGAATTTCATTAACAGGTGAGAAGTGTTTGAAAGGGGAAAAAATGAAAAGATAAAAAATTAATGGAATTCTGTGACTTTTAATTACCAACTCATGGTCTTTACCTCCACATATGGTTGTCAGCTTTGGGTGCTCACCTCAGTGACAGGCAGCACACACTCAGACCTGCCCAAGCTGCAAATCTCAGTCCCTTCTTGGATTCCTCCCTTCCTCTCACATCTTGTCTGATGTCATCTTCATATTTTCAGCTTTTTAAATCTTGCTGGAATATGCCCTCTTATCTGCCTCCCCTTACCCTCTTCCCTGTCTGTTCTGCCATCTCTGCTTCTGTAGGTTACTAAGGCAAATCGCCATGGGCTCCCCACCCCAAATATTACTCCTTGATACCCAAGGCTAGAAGTGATTTCCTTAAAAAAAAAAGTGGAATCATGTCACCATAAGTCCTCTTAACTGGACTTCAGTGTCCTTCCTGTAACCTCAAGCTAAATCAAGTAAACACTTATTGACAGTGTCTTGAAGCCCTTTGTGATCTGTCCCCTGTTTGATATGACCCTGTAGGCTGGGCTCCCACCACTACTATCTTTCCCACACCCTATTCCCTACACCTACAGTCCTCTCAGGTTGGCTTTGCCTGCCTCACACACAGTGCTGTGCCTGGCCACCTGGCCTTTCCAGGCACATTTCCTCTCTTGGACTAGTCTCCACCTGGCTAGCTCCCAATTCTCTCTTAAGACCTAGTGTAGACTTGCTTCTTTCAGTGATCCCCCTCACCCCACAAGTCCAGGAGTGGCCCCCTGCACCCTTGTCTTGGTCCATTTGAGCTGCTATAGCAGAAATTCTCAGACCAAGTGCCTTATAAACAACAAAAAATTATTTTACTCAGTTCTGGAGGCTGGAAGTCCAGGATTCCTGCTACATACACATTCTCTAGTAGGGTCTTGCCTGTACATTTATTTATTTTTGTTTTCAGGCTCTGGGAATTAAAATCCAGATACTCAGGCTGTAGCGAATTTAAGGCAAGGTATTCTTGAAAGAGTGAAATCCAGCCAACCCAGAAAAGCATTTGCATTTAAACTTGCATATGAGGCCTTTTGAATTTGTAGATTATATATGTAAATATATTATTTATTGATGGAAATAATACAGTGACAATCTTGTAAAATTTCAGTTAACTTCTCTTGTATGGAAAGATTGAACATTAAAATTATATAAGGTGGAAAGGTAATTATTTTTTACAATTTATATAAAAATAGTAAAAATTGAATTTTATAGTATAACCCATAATTTCCACTATGTGAAAATTACAATTATGTATTTAAAATATTACTAATAAAGTATATGTATTTTTTGGAACAGCACCCTCAAAACTATGTCAAGACTCCAGAAAATCTCAGTTCACAGAACTATATTTGAGAGTTATGCTTGTCCTGAGTTCAGGAAGTTAAAGGACATGATCACTTCTTTTTATGTTACAGGTGAAAGATACATTTATTTTTTTTAATCAATATTTCTCCTGAGATATAAAAAAACTAGAGAGAAACTGCCCTGAGTGAGGGCAAGAAGATTTAACCAGAAAGTGTATGGTGTGTGTGTGTGTGTGTGTGTGTGTGTGTGTGTGTGTGTGTGTGTGTGTTTGTGTGTGTATGTGTAATAATAATAATAAGATAGATATACATATGTTTTTCCCCAGATCCAAAGATTTGAGTCTATTATTAAAATTGATTAATGGTATATTCCTTATTTTATACCAGTGCCTTAGACCCAGTGGCCTGTCTATAACATTTTCTTTTTCTTTCTAGGATGAAAGCCCCTTAAGAAAGTAGGCTTGAAATGTACATAAATTGTGTTGCTATCATGATGTCATACACCTGTAATCCCAAGTAGGGGATTTGAAATTTTGCTTCTTTAAGAATACTACTAAAGCACAAGAAATAGAAACAAGAATAACTAGATGGGATGAATTCAAACTGAAAAGATTCTTCTCAGCAAAAGAAACACTCAGTGAGGCAAAAAGTGATACCAGAGAATAGGAGGAAATTTTTACCACATGCACATCAAATAGAAACCTAATTTCCAGGATATATAAAGGAGTTAAAAAAACTTAATAACAAAAAATAAATGTCCCAATCATTAAATGAAATGGGCTAAGGAACCGAAGAGACACACTTCTTAGAAGATAAACAATCAATCAATAAATAAAAAAATGTTCAACATCTCTAGCAATTAAAGAATTGCAAATCAAAACTACTCTAAAATTTAATCTTTCTCCAATCAGAATTGCAATTATTAAAAATAAAAGCTAAAATATATGTTGATAAGGATGTAAGGAAAAAGGCCGACTGTTACACTGTTGGTAGGACTCTAAATTGGTGACACCATTCTGGAAAAGAATAAGGAGATTCCTTAGAAAACTTGGAAAGAAACCAAAATTTACCCAGCTCTCCCACTCCTCAGTTTAGACGAATAAGAGGGAAAAACAGCATAACACAGAGGCATATCCACATCAATGTTCATAGCAAAGCAATTCACAATAGGTAAACTATAGAACCAATCTATATGCTCTTCAACACATGAATGGATAAAAAAAAAATATGGTCTATTTACACAGTGGAATATTACTGAGCATTAAAAGAGAATAAAATTATGGAATTGGGAAGTAAATGAATGGAGTTGGAGAATATCATGTTAAGGCAAGTAATCCAATCCTCCTAAACCAAAGACCTAATGTTTTCTCTGCTAAGTGGATGGTGATCCACAATGAGGGAAGTGGGAGGTAGCATGGAAGAAATGAAGGAACTTTAAATAAGACAAAGTGGAGGGAGGTGATGGGAGATGGTATAGAGGTAGGTAAGACGGTGGAATGAGATGAAAATCTTGTTGTACACAAAGTAGCATTACATGGGTTTTGTAACTATACTTTCTGAACAAGAGAAATAAAATTTTGTGCTCCATTTGTGTGCTATGAAGAGAAATGCATTCTGCTCTATTAGCAAGTTAGAACAAATTAATAAATTAATTGATTTTTAAAAATTCAGGAAAGAGACTTGTCTTTCCCTAGATCTATATATAAACTATATATATACATATATATACATATATATTTATATAACATTTAATGTATATAATTTATGAACAATTTTTTTTATATTTCTATTGATTGTTTTAAAGAAATGACAACAGAAGCATTACAATTCTTATTTCATGTATAGAACAATTTTTCACATCTCTAGTTGTATATAAAGTATGTTGATATAAATTTGTGTCTTTGTACATGTACTTTTGATGATGGTCTCTATCACATTCCACCATTCTTGCTAATCCCCTGCCCCCTTTGTTTTCCTCCCACCTCTCTTCTTTATTGAGAATCCATCTATTTCCCTCATGCTCCCCCTCCCTAACCGATTATGAGTCAGCCTCCTTATATTTGGCATTTTTTTTTGAATGGGCTAACATCAGTTATCATTATCTTCTCCAATGCTATCCATTTACCTTCAAATGCCAGATATGATTATATACCTAGAAGACTCAAAAAGCTCCACCAGAAAACTTCTGGAACTAGTAAATAAATTTAGCAAAGTAGCAGGATATAAAAAAGATCTAAACAAGAAAAACTACAGAACCCTAAAGAAAAAAATCAAAAAAGACCTTAGAAGATGGAAAGATCTACCTTGATCATGAATAGGCAGAATTAATATTATCAAAATGACAATGCTACCAAAGCACTCTACAGATTTAATGCAATTCTGATCAAAATCCTAATGGCATTCCTCATATAAATAGAATAAGCAACCATGAAATTTATGTGGAAAAATAAGAGACCAAGGAGAGCTAAAGAAATCCTTAGTAGAAAGAATGAAGCAGGTGACATCAATATACCAGACCTTAAACCATACTATAGAGCAATGGTAACAAAAACAGCATTGCATTTGCAAAAAAAAAAAAAAAAAAACACTGCAGACGAATGGTATATAATAGAGGTCACAGAGACTAACCCACAAAATTATAATTATTATGTAATAGACAAAGTTATCAAAACATGCACTGGAGAAAAGATAAACTCTTCAACAAACCACTATCTCTCACCATGCACAAAACTCAACTCCAAGTGTATCAAGATCCTAGGAATTAAACCAGATACTCTGTGTCCAATGGAATAAAATGGAGGCTCTAATCTTCATCATGTAGGATTAGGCCCCAAGTTCTTTAATAAGACACTGAAAGCACAAGAATTAAAACAAATAATCAATAAATGGGATAGAATCAAACTAAAAAGTTTATTCTCAGCAAAAGAAACAATCTGTGAGGTGAAGACAGAGCCTACATTTTAGAAGGAATATTTTACCCCTCACATATCAGATAGAGCACTAATCTCTAGGGTACATAAAAAACTCAAAAAACAAAGCAAATAAAAATAATAGTGGTTTATGATGATGAAGAGGATGACAATGATAATAATAATAATAATAATAATAATAATAATAATAATAATAATAATAACCCAATCAAGAAATGGGCCAAGGATCTGAACAGAGAGTTCTTAGAAGAGAATATACAATCAATCAACATTTTTTTATATATCTGATTGGTTATGATCCTCCCTTTTTCAGGACCATGAACAGTTCTGGTTCAGTTTCTAAGGAAGGGAAAGAGGAGCAAGAATTATTCTCAACTCTCCTTTATAAATTATCAAATACAATTATTTTGTCATTTTCTAAACATAGCTGGACATGGAAAATATAGGTTTGGAACAGAGAACATTTTTATTAGAAACACAGTGTAAAAGAAAGAAAAAAAGATAGTTATTTGTACCACATTGAACCACAAGAGAAACGGAACCTGGAATTCAGAAAAGAAAGATTCAAACTTTTATACTTGGGAATGTGGATGACATGGATGACTAAAGTGAAAAGGTTATTACAAGCTTTTGAAAGAAAATTCATATGAGTGGCAGATAATGGTTAACCAAATAGAATCTGCACAGTGTATTCCAGGGGCTTTGTCAGCTGTGCACTACAGAACACACAGGTATTCATAGCCTCATGAAGAGCATTATTCATCTGTGCCCTCTAAAATTATTCTCATAGTACAGATGAAAAAACATGGGTATCTGGATATTAAATGGCAATTCAGCAGCCCACATAAAACTACCCAGAGACAGAATGGGATAAAATTTCTTCAAAGATCATCAATGTATTGTTAGCTCCTGACACAGGGATGTCAGTCTAGGGAAATATTATTTTCTCTCCATTATGAAGAGAGTGCATTGAGAATACATTTCAGGGGCAATATAAATGATTTTTTTTTTGTTTCATGTTAAGAAACTCTTCAGAAACAGAACTCATAAGACAGATTTCTTAGAAGGGTAAATGCCTGGAGATTACAAAAGAAAAAAGAAAAAAAAAAAACATCAGTGGCCCTGAGTGACTCAGGAAGGAAATAAATCTAAAAGACTTATTAGAAACTCAAAAGTGAAAAAAGGAACTATTTCTAAAATTAAATATGTTCATTAGTTTCTATCTCCACAACATATCATTAAGTAAACAACAAATTATGTATGAATATTTCTAGTATTGGCCAAATTTTATTCCATATGATTTTATATTAAATCTCAAAATCCAGATAATAGAATTCATGATTCACTGCCAAAAATATAACCGAAAATTTTTTTTTTAAGGAGTGGATGTTTAGTAAGTATGTGATTTAACAATTTTATTACCATATGATTTTAAAGAAATTTATTCATTTTCCTGCAGCCATAGTGTAGAGAAATTTCTTATTTATTTTTCCTGTAGTAATTAACAAAGATAAGCCCTAGAATCCACTTTAAATAACCTACCCCTACAATCATACAAGAAACCTAAAATAAATGGTGAGTAAAGAAAAAAGTCAATTTTAAAAAATAATTTAAACCTTTTCCTTTTTTTTTTTTTTAAATCAATCTCTAGCTGCATTTTTGGATCCTTTTATCAAGTTTTAAGCCAAAAATATATAAAAGACAGAAGTTTGAACTTCAAATTTACACATGAAATATGCTTATTAACTATAAAAATATTCAAAATCTTTAGAAATTTAAAAAATACAAAATAAAAACCCATCATGGGAAAAATAAGTAATATTGATGAACATTTAAAACAAATTAATAATTATTATCTCAAAAGGAGTTTAAATTAGTATCTATTTGTGGAAACTATTTTGCTATTGAATATACATGATACTCCCCATCACAGAGACATACTGAAATTAGAGCATATGTGATCATGATAACATGTAAGTATGCAATGGCACTCATCCAAACACTTGAACCCCAAGGGCATGGCTCAATACAATATACGTCTTGGAAGAAATAAATAAAAATCTGTATGAAAAATGGTCACTGGTGCCAGTCACATTTCATAATATATCCAGTTTAAAAAAGAGCATAAAACACTATGTATAAATTTTACATAGGTGCCTTATGCAAGTGGTATTTCACATGTGTACATTTTTAGAAACAAAATATATAGAACTTATGATAAAATAAAAGTCACAAAAAGCACATAAAAGACTGAATTGTACATTCCATGTAAATAATAAAATTCATCATTACAAAGGTGATCATATTCCCCCAAATAAACCAACAATATATCTCACCAAAACTGCTATGTACAAATATGAATATATCTGAGTGAACTCTACGTTTATGTGTACTCTATAAAGCAATAATTTTAAAAAAACTATAAATAAATATATGATAGAAGAAAGTAGGAGAATAGGGAAAGGGGAACTACTGGATACTGGAGGGGAGCAAATTATATTTCAGGTTTTATGGTTATGTCAAAATAAATCTATTAAATACAACAATAATGTAATAATTAAAAAATCATCAAGCTTTACTTTAAATTAAGTAAGAAACCAAAGGATAATTTTTTAAAATTCATCTACAAAGTTATATGTAACTTTAGCCAAAAACCTTTTCAATTATAAGAGAAAAAAAAAAAGAACTTATCATGGCCTACTTTTCATATATATTGTGAAAATATAATATTACAATAATAAAGAATCACAATATAAATAAGATCCCCATATGAATACATATGTACGTAAAAACAGTATGCTTTATTGCAATAGCAAATTCTAGATAAATCGAACCATAACAAAAATAATCTCAGCAACTTAGCTAGGACCTTTCTCAAAATAAATGTAAACCTATGAGGGCTGTTTACTGGTGAAGAGTCCTTGCTTCCCCAATGCTGAAGTATAACACAAGAGAAGTGTGCCAAGGCAAGTTTAGAGTGGAAAGTAGAAGCATTATTAAAGGACAGTAGAAAAGACTTCTTCCCAGAAGAAAAAAGGGGACCAAAGAGGTAGAATCCATGAAAGGGATTTTTTAAAACTAAGGTCTTCTTAGCTTTTTTATAGCTAAGGTCTTCCTTCAGCTATCCTGCATTCCTGTCACATTGCTGTCATTTGGTCTGTATTCTTGCAGTGTTGAAATGTAGGTGGGAAGACGCAAAGTGTGGAGGACAGGTGGGCTGAAGGAGTAATCTTGGCAGGAAGGGCTTTTGGATTAGCATCTCCATGTTTGCTGTGAGCTGCTTCATTAAAATTTCCTTGGGATGGGCTCAGGACCTTGGGGACATTTTCAATTCCCCTTATCCTGGACTCCATCCTCAATATGGTGTTTATTCTTGATTTTACTGGATATTAGACCAAATTTACCTAACTACACTAACTAAATATCTGTAAATCTGGCTCCACTACCAAGGATATGGCTAAGTAGTACAGTATCCCTGAGTTCACCTAACAAAATAATAATAATGAAGGAAGTAAAAATGAAAATTAGCTAGGTAAAAAGGAATTTATGTAACCAAAAATGGCAGTTTCTATCCTGCAGGAAAATGGACCTTGGAGATTTGATTTTGATAATTATTCCACCTGTCAATCTCCAGCATCTGGTAAGACACTGGGCTGTGGGAACACACCTGCCACATAGTATTTTATGCAGATTCTGAGGATGTCCTTTGAGCATAAGGAAGGCAGCAAAGAGTCTCTGCCACTGACATGTTCCCCACCTGATTGGCCAGTAGGACTGAGGACATAGTGGCCAAGTGGAGGAGTTAAGCCTGCAAACACCAGAGACTGCCCAGAGACCCAATGTGCTAGCTCCTGTTTTCAACACAGGCAGTTTTGTGGTTCCAATAGTCTTCCTCCCCCAGCCTCCCTTGCTAGGCCAATGCACACTCACCATTTCCTGGTTCTCAGGAGTAGGGCTACTTGGGATCCTCTGTTCCTGCACAGCAGAACAACCTGTGACTCTAAAGTGTGAGACTACAGATCATGAACATTGAATCTGAGAGAAGTGAGCCTTTTTTTGAGTGACAGGGAATATTATCCAATCCCGGCATGAATAAGGGCTAGAATCTCAGATCATTGAGTGCTGTTTTTTTTTTTTTTAATTTATTTATTTTTAAGTGAGAAGTGTACCCCAGAGTCTCAGGCTGCTGTTATTTTAAGGCAAGGTTGTTTTCACATAAGTGGGAACTAACCCAACCAACAGAACATTTTCATATACATATACAGTCATTTCAGTTTATGGATTAAATATGCTTGTATATTATTCAGGAATTAATATAAAATAATGACAATAATTATCAAATTTTCTTTATTTATTTTTTGATCTCTATTCTTTTTAGGTTACAGATTGAACTTTGAACTGGGAAGAAAACCTCTAAAGTAAAAATGCCCAACAAAAACAACACATTAGGGGCTGGGATTGTGGCTCAGCAGTAGAGTGCTCACCTCCCATGTGCAAGATCCTGGTATCAATCCTCAGTACCACATAAAAATAAATAAGTGAAATAAAGGTATTGTGTCCAGCTACATCTAAAAAAAAAATACATAAAAAAACATAAGGTACAAGGTGAGAAACCAGCCTCTACCTCAGAGCAAAGAGTATCCAAGGAAGGGGGGCATGACTCTTGTCCTTAGAAAGACACACAGAGCACTCCTAGGCTTATACCCAACCTGCTGAGTTGTTTATCTACACATAACAGGAGAAATTTGCTGTGCCTGGTGTCCCTGACTTAGTCAGGCTAGGTGGAGACCCATAGCAAACCCCTAGCAGCCACCAATCAGCATGAGACAGGGAAAATTCCTGGGATTCCAAATGAAACTTCCAGTAGTTTATGATGGTTGATAAAATTTGGGGAAACCATATAGTTCAGCACATAATCCCCTCATGGCCTAAGTAAATCTGTTCAAATGAATCCCCATCTTATACTAACCAATCATGCTTACCTAACTTGTTCCCACCAGTGAATGTGCTAATCATATTTTAGAGTTATTTATGATTTTCCCAAGGTGTGTGATGATTGGCTAAGAGATGCTATGATGTATGTGGCGTTTCTGCCTTCCCCAAAGAATTATAAAACTGCTGTAAACCCCAGGCTCAGGGCCTCTAAGCCACCAGTTTCTGTGTGCGTGGAGGACTGAGCTAGCTTGCAATAAACATCTCTTTGGTGCTTACATCGATATTGGTCTCTAGTGGTCTTTTGGGGGTCCCACATTTGAGCATTACAGTCTCTCCTGAAACCCATGGAAAAATAATTCAGCACCCCAGTTCTCTAGGACTGTAATTTTATAGCACAAAAAGTTACAAAAGGGGGGTGACTTGAGAACTTACAGGAATACCAGGATTTTCACAAGCATAATACAAAGACACGTAGTAGGTTAATGGTCTAAATGGTTTAACACTTAGGGAGTAAATTTAGATCACAACATCAGAATTTATGAGTCATCACTAAAGTTTCAGGGAGGGTTGTTATCTCATCAGGGAAAACCAGACATGGGTGAGTTTAAGGCACTGGTGGGCAATTCAAGCAAATCACAGTAATTTATAATGAAGCAGAAATTAACTTTTCATGCCTTTGTGATGAGCTGGCTCCCAATTTTAAAAGGAAATTAGGCTGGATTTTTCATTTGCTATAGCCATAGCTTTTAAAGTATATGTTTCATACTTTAACAAGTATGAGAATTAAATTATTAATATTAATTACTACTAATTTTTTAAAAGACTGAATAAAATAGGAAATTAGATATTTGTCATTAAATGCATAAAAATTTTGATTAATATATTGATAATATAAATATGGAAAATTTTGACAATAATAAAAAAACATTTAATATAAGGGATTCAATATTATAAGTCCCTCATGTTCAGTGGGTCAGTCCTTCAATGATATTTTTTATTTTTTAGATCATTTTGAATTACACTTCTGCAGATATTTGTTAAGTATACAAATTTAAGATTTTGTATTTTGTAAAGTAGAAAAATGGCAGATTTGAGCTCCTTTTAGGACTTTAAAACTTATAAGCCATTTAGGGCATCTTAACAATTTTTTTTTCATATTTGCACACAGTCCAATTCTAGAGATGAATGAGTTGGAGATATAGTCTACTGTTCTGAGCAAAAGAGAAATTGCCTTAGGATATTTCTAAAGCTTTTAACTTTTCTAACTTTTCAGAATTTTTGGTGATTTGAAAAAAATTATTTATTTTAAGAAATGAATTGTTTGAAATTAATTATTTATCTTTCCTGCATTATTTTTCAGTTTCATTGATTTTTTTTAGAAGAACTAACAGAACAGAATTTCAAAAGTGTTCCATGTAAATTTAAAGGTATGTTTCTAATAATGAAAATAGAAAGCAGAAGCAAAACATCATCTAGTTTGGTGGTTCTGCCTCAAACTTAAGAGTTATTTATTTACTTCTGCTATTATTCACTGGGTTTCTGAGGTTGCAGAGATCATCAACCAACACAGAAAAAAGTCAAGGTAAAATATACCAGTATCAGGGCTGGGGATGTGGCTCAAGCGGTAGCATGCTCACCTGGCATGCAAGCGGCCCGGGTTCCATCCTCAGCACCACATACAAAAACAAAAGATGTTATGTCTGCTGAGAACTAAAAAATAAATATTAAAAAACTCTCTTTCTCTCTCTCTTTCTCTCTCTCTTTCTCTCTCTCTCTCTCTCTCTCTCTCTCTCTCTCTCTCTCTCCCTCAAAAAAAAATTTTTAGATTTTTTTCTGGATAATCATTTTGTACATACTTCCCTTTAGACAGAGTCCTGGGAACAAAGTGTCACAAATAAGACATAAATCCTACATTGCTACACAGAGTAATTAAAGCACATACTAAGAGCTTGGTATAAAACTTGGCATACAGACATAAATAACTAGAGAACATCATAGAGAATTATACCTAAGTGCTAAGTAGCAAATTCATAGTCTTTAAGTACATGAAGAGACAAGTGATCATAACAAATTTTATAACTCAGTTGCTGCTAATATACAGAGATAGAGATATTTATTAAGAAATGGATTTATGCAGATTTTTGGTTTAAAAAGGGAAAGATCAAATAATGGAAAACATGAGCAATAATATTTTTCTGCATTCAGTACCTTTTTTGCAGATATATGAATTATAATTAATTCCAACCAGTGAAATGCAGAAATAGTGTAAAGATTATTCACTAGGAGTAAAACTACTTAAAAAGAGAACCAAAGCTTCCATTCCTGTCAAAATGTTTATTCCTGACAAAAAGACTTCTTCTTTTGAATCATTTCTGTAGATATGATTTTTTGTAATAAATATTTGTGATTTTTTTGCATATTAATTAATATATTTATGCTTAATATTTTCTCTTTTGTCCTATTTTACTACCTATATTCTGAAAGAAAAAATTTCTAACTCCTAAACTCACTTGAGATATCTTTTAATTTTTAAGCTTATATCATTTCTATAATAAATACTGTGCTTTCAGTAAAGAATGACTATTTTTATGCACCTGGCCCATTTACAATAGTTTTGTTGTGTTCTTTGGTTTCATTTACAGTTATGTTAAAAAAAAAGTTAATGTCAAACCAAAACACAAAAGACCACCAGCTCAACTTTTAAATCAAATTAAATCAAGATTGTATTGTGTACACAAAAGCTGGCCAGGACTGTCTCTTACAAGATCCCATGCTAGAGATAATTCCTCTGATCTTCAGGAAAATGTTTTTACAGCACAAAAAGTTAAAAAGGAGGTGGGTGTCTAAGGTACTTACAGCTAACAAGATTTTGACAATCATAATGCAAAGGCAAATAGCAGGTTAAGGATCTACATGGATAACATTTCAAGGTGGAAAATAAATTCAGCTCCAGACATTAGAATTTATAATTTGCCACTTAGATTTAGAGAGAATTGTTATTTGGTAAGCAGGAGCCAGAATTTATGAGGCACCAGTAAGGATTTAGAGAGGGTTGTTATCTGGTAAGGGATAGCCAGGCATAGGTGAATTCAAAACACAGGTAGAAATTACAAGCAAGTTTAAAACATCAAAATATTGTCAGGCCAAAGAAAAATTTTAGTTTTCTTACACAAAACAGAAAAAAAAATTACCTCTAAAAGCTCTAAAAGAAGATTTTATTTATTTTTGTGTTTTCTCATATCTAGAGCTTCTGGCATTCCTTTGTTTGTGACCATAAATGCTTCTCTTCTGAGTTTATGGGGCTTCCAAAAAAAATAGATAAGCCCTTCCCATAGGGAAGATTTTTCAAACATAGCAAGTAACTACCCTTTAAAACACAGGGTATGACAACCATATTATAGGATATGAAAGACACTCCAATATGCTTGTTCTTTCAACCATTGTTTGCAAAGATTGACAAAAGTCAATTCATTGCACAGAATGAGTGAGGTGAGTCTCTGCTCTGCAGTCCAGAACAGGATGTAAAAGAGCCTGCAAGTGCACTACCACTTGAGCCACATCCCCAGCCCCATATTCGTACTTTAGATAATAATTTCTATCACATTCCACAATCCTTGCTAATCTTTACACAACACTCCTACACTAGCTACTTCACATAAACTTGCCTCAGGGATTCAATGCATTAATCAAAGAGATTTTATTCAGCCTATGCAGTGCTGTTGGAATGGCTATTATAAAAATCTAAAATTGTCATGTGTGGTGGCATATGCCTAAAATTCTAGAAGCTATGGAAAATGACACAGAAGAATTGTTAGTACAAAGACAGCCTCAGTAACATAACAAGGCTACAATCAACTTAATGAGAGCCTGTCTCAAAATATAACATAAAAAAGAATGTGGATGTATCTCAGTTGTATGCAACTCTGGGTTCAATACTCAGGACCAAACCATACAAAACCAAGCAAATATCTCATAATTAATAGGGATTAAAAGGTACACAAATATGTAAAAATGTTGGTGACAATATAAATTTAATAAATATATTTTTTATAAAAGTGTTAAGGTTTCTTAAAAGCCCAAAATAAAAATTCCACATAATACACTAGTAATAATTTGGGATAGCAGTGCAAAATCGTACATGCCTGTACTCCCAGTGGCATAGAAGAATAAAAGGTAGAAAACTAGAGATTTATTCTCAAGTTAAAGACCAGCCTCAAAAACTTGGCAAGGTCCTAAGAAACTCAGTAAAATCCTCTCCCAAAAATAAATAAATAAATAAAAGTTTTGGAGACTAGGTATGTAGCACACTAGTAAAGTGCCTTGGGGTTAATCTCCAGTATTTAAATAAATAAAAAAATAAATAATAATTGTCGGTAAAAAAAAATGCCATACAATCCAGTAATAATAACTTTGGGTATATATGTAAAAATTTTGGAATCCTTTTGCTAAATATATTGCCACACATCTATTTTTTATTGTACCTTTATTCACAGTATATAATAAAAGAAAACAAATAAGATAAAACTCTTGACTACTTTTAGATAGAAAGTATATCAGAAAATGCCCTTCAGCTGCAAAGCATTCAATTTGTCCATCCCTTCAGAAGCTACACACTTAAAATTCAAACTGGTCCCTAGAAGACAAGACTCAGAGAGTGGTGTTTTCTAAATACTCCAAAAAAATTGAAATCTCTGGGAACCTTGTTTCAGATATTCTAAAACTCAGAACTAGGTCATATGGGAGGTCAGAATTCGTACACGAGACATAGTAAATTCTTTACTGGGGAATCTTAAATCAGACACTGACATAACCAAAAGCAGAGTTGCAGATAAAAAAATAGATTCTGTTTCACTGATTTCTGAGTTATGGATTCAAATCAAATATATATTAGGAAAAAAGTTAAGGCTAATGGTTAAAATCTACATAAAACAGGTATTAAAAATGTATCAGGGGCTGGGTGTGTTAGTGCAAGCCTGTAATCTCAGTTGCTGAAGAGGCTGAGGAAGAATTATCAAAATTTCAAAGCCAGCCTTAGCAGAAGCTAGGTGCTAAGAAACACAGTGAGATCCTGTCTCTAAATAAAGTAAAAAAAAAAAATCCTGGGGATTTGTTTTAGTAGTCAAGAGTTTGTAGGTTCAATCTCCAATCTCTCTCATAAAAAATATACCAGAGGGCTGGGGCTGGGGCTCAGTGGAGCTCACTTGTCTGGCACATATGAGGCACTGGAATATAAGGTCTATCAACAACTTTATATATACAGTACCAAGATATTGACATGGACTTTGATCTAAATTGCGTGTACTTTAACCCTTAAGATTAAAGTTAATTGGGGCTGGGAATGTGGCTCAAGTGGTGGCGGGCTCGCCTGGCATGCATGCAGCCCGGGTTCGATCCTCAGCGCCACCTACAAAGAAAGATGTTGTGTCCGCCCAAAACTGAAAAATAAATAGTATATTAAAAAAATCTCTCTCTCTCTCCCTCTCTCTCTCTCCCTCTCTCTCTCTCTCACACACACTCTCTCTTAAAAAAAAAAAAAAAGATTGAAGTTGGCCAGGCATGGTGGTGCATGCCTGTAATATCAGCTGTTTATAAGACTGAGACATAAGAATCATGAATTCAAAACCAGTCCCATCAATGGTGAGGCACAAAGCAACTCAGTGAAACCCTGTCTTTAAGTAAAATACAAAATAAGGGTAGCGATGTGGCTCAGTGGTAGAGTGCCCCTGATTTCAATCCCCTGTCTCCCCCCACCAAAAAAATGGGGCTGAGTAAATAGCTCAGCTTGTAGAGTGCTTGCCTTCTAAGCATGAGGCCCTGGCGTCAATCCCCAGTACAGAGAGAGAGAGAGAGAGAGAGAGAGAGAGAGAGAGAGAGAGAGAGAGAGAGATATTAAAATTGCATGTAATTAAAATTCAAGTTAGTCCCACTTTTATTTTTTCCTTCCACACCAAAATAAAAGAGTTTCCTAAAATATTTGGAATGTTTTTGTGGGTCATTTATTTATTTATTTTTTATTTACTTATTTTTATGTGGTTCTGAGGATCAAACCCAGGACCTTGCACATGCTAGGTGAGTTGCTCTGTCACTGAGCCACAACCACAGATTGTCTTACCATAAATAAATAAACAAACTAATTAATAAATAAATAAACCCTCAATTGATGACCCATTACAGTTTTGAAAAATCCTTAATTGGGACACATACACCTCATTTAGGAGAGATTCATTCTTTTTAATGTCACCTAATTTTATTCTGCTTTCTTCTCATGTGAAAATCTCAGAATGATAAATTAAAATCCTTTAAAAATGCCCTCCAGTTCTTGAAGAAAACAGTATAAATGATGCATACATTTGAAATAAAACATGGGAAAATTATTAATAATGCTGAAAGTGGAGTTTTGAGATTAACCAAAATTTCTCAGTTTGCAAATTGAATCTGGGTGTTTGTCTCATAAATTTTGAAGGAAAAATCTATTTAAGCAAGAAGAAATAGAACGCCCACCATGTGGTATGAGGAATGATACCAGAAAAAAAAACTCATTTTTGTGTGCCTTTTTAGAACTGTACTGATGGTTTTGGGCAGAACAGGAAGCACAATGCATTTAGAATAGGCTTTGGAAAAGGCAACCTGACTAGCATATGGGTTCACTTTCATTCTTTATATGACCCATCCTTTTTTCTTCAAATTCAATCAGGAATCACCCCTGAGACAAAGGATTTTGTTAAAGGTGTTCCCACAAGTGGGCTTCAAGGTCTTTTACATTTGAAATAGGCCTTAATGGTGCTCATTAACATCTTTTGGTTAGCCACCAGGTGTGTTTGAGTGAGGCCCATTATCCACATTACATGGTCTTTATACTATCTATTCTATTTTATACTTATTTTCTGTGAACAGAGAACCCTAGTTTTTGGATATGTGAACAGAGAGCTAGAGAACTAGGGGTTTATTCTAAGACCTATGGAGAGCTAAACTGAAGTTCTGGATTTTAGATTTTTGTTTTGGATTTGAGATACTGCTTCTGCTACATTTAAAAATCTCAGGACTCATGAAGAGAATGAGTTACAATCCAGCATCATCAAACTTGTGAGGCCCTAAGAAATTCAAAGGGACCCGGTCTCTAAACAAAAATATTTTAAAAAGGGGTGGGAATGTGAATCTGTGGATGAACACCTCTGGGTTGAATTTCTGGTACCAAAAAGAAAACAACAACAACAACAAAAACAACAACAACAACAACAACATAATAATAATAATAATAATAATAATAATAATAATAATAATAATAAAGCAAACCCTCATGAGTAACAAGCCCTAAAATTAACAGCCTCTCTCATGCATGAATACAATAAATGGATTTGTAGTTCTCTCCTAGTAATTATCTCAGTCTTCACTATGCAATCTGGAGACATGCTGGACTCATGGCACATGGAAGCCCACAAAAGGCTTTAGAAATAAGCTGAAAACACCATACAATGCATTATGGAATAAAATTCCCAGGTTTTCAACTGCTGATGTAAGCCTCACTAGACTAGTCAGAGGGAGGTGAAGGCAAAGCTACCACAGAGAGACCCTCTGGCCACAAGACTCTGGAGAGAACCAGGAGGAGTCCCTAGCCATTACTGCCAGTTTCCACCATTGCCACTCCTGTCAGCTTTAAGCCTACACAGTCTCAATATAACAAGGCATACTTACCATTTCCTGGCTCTCAGGGTTCTCAGTGTTCTCCCTGTGGTTTGTTTTCAGATTCTGCATAGCACAGACACCTGGGCTCCGGATCCAGGACAGAAGACTACAAAAAGATTTTAAAAATGGCGGGTTCCAACAGAAGATTGTGGAAGCCCTCCCCCTCATCACTGGCTGCGTGAGGATTGGACAGTTCTCACCTAAGTGACTGATCATTCAAGGCTTCAGGCACTGCCTCCAACCTGAGCCAAGTGGGCACAGAATCAAAGTCTGAATGACAGGCTGCTCCATTGTCATTGTTAACCAAATACAGATCAGGGCTGAGAATATAGCTTAGTCAGTAGAGTGCTTGTTTTGCTGATATAAGGCCATGGAATAAATCCCCTGCACTACACGCACACACTCCTCCCCACCCCCCAAAAAAATTAAGTAAAGGACTTTGGGGACTAGGGTTATGGATCAGTGGTAGAGAACTTCCCTAGCATGCATGAGGTACTGAGTTGAATATGAAGCACCGCATTAAAAAGCCACCCAAGAGGGGTATGTGGCTCAAGTGGTAGCACGCTTGCCTGGCATGCGTGCAGCCCGGGTTCGATCCTCAGCACCACAAACAAACGAAGATGTTGTGTTCCCTGAAAACTAAAAAATAAATATTAAAAAATTCTCTCTCTCTCTCTCTCTCTCAAAAAAAAAAAAAGTTGTGTCTGCCAAAAACTAAAATTAAATATTTAAAAAAGCCAACAAACAAACTACTAATGATACTGTGTCCATCTACAACAAAAAAAATATTCAAGGAAAAAAAAAGACTTTGTATTGAACTTGTGCACCCTCACTACAGAACACATAAACACTTTTCATAAATAATATATACATATATGTCTTCAGACAATGTATAAAATTCTCCTGTGATGTCTTTTCAAGTAACTTATATTACAGGTATGCTTCACAACCTGAAATCCTCCCCACCTCACTTATTATTATTATTATTATTATTAGCCTGCTAATTGCATTAAATGCCTCTGTATGGGTTATTTTAAGGCAAAGTTTTCTTCCAATAATAGGACTTAGCCCAGAGAGAAAGGTATTGACACTTATAACTGTTTATAAAGTTAAAGCAATTTGTGAATAAATATGTATATATATTTTTATGAAAATGATATCACAATTAGTTTAATATATTTTTTTAAATTTTTTTATTCTTTATCTCATAAAAAAACAGTTTGAACTTTAAACTCTTTAGCAATGTTCTTACATCCCTTCCCCCAAAAAAGTGACTCACAAGTATAATTCAAATTATTGAGACTCATAAATTTTTCATCCTTTATTTTAACTAGTGAAGTCTAAAGATTTTCTTTTTATTTTCACCTTTAAAGGAAGCACACTTTTATAGCTTTCTTGTTGTGTAACTGACCTTTAATATTCTGCAATTTTTACCCCCATTCTGATCACTTTGGACTATTGATGTTTTCATGGAGTGGATCTCAAAGTGGTCATGCACAAGGTAGGAAATGGATATAGTAAGATATAAGACTGGTGATTGCTGAGTATGTAGATTTTGCTATACAAAATAAGTATTGGTGGATGATATGGGGGTAGAGAGAAAAAGATCAATGAAAAAAAGAAGAGAAACTTGAACAGTAGAGGGGTTCACATGCTACAAGTCTACAATGATAACGTGAATGTAGAGGGTAGTGTTCTTGGAAGCAGCAATATAATTTGAAGGAAAGAGAAAGGTAATTTTTTGCACATTTCCCAAGTGAGAGACCCACGTGAATGGGTTCTGTGTTCAACTTTTCCCACCTAGGAGTGGAATTTATAGTTCATAGGGTATGTCTCAGTAAGTAGTAAAACACTACTTCTATGTACCTTTACACTTTTTCATGGCTACAAGCTGACTTTGACAATTCTAGTCACATTACATCTTTGCACTTGTTAGCTATTCATTAAGTAATTAATTCATTACATTATTTATTTTTTTATTAATTCACGTTTTCTTTAGTTGTCATTGTTTTTACATTACTGGTGATTACATAATTGCATAAATATTCTGAATGTTGACTTTTGGTTAAATATTGTTTTATGTGTTTATTCATATATTTACTTTTCATTGAAATGTTTTTCCTTTGCCAAGCCTGATTTATATTAGACCTCAATCTGAATTTATGCAGACTAGATAAAATCACATTATTCCAAATAACTCAAGGATTTATCATCTTTGCAGAACCCTAATCACCTGCTAAAGTTGACCTAGTCTGAGTCAACTAAAAGCTGTGTCAAAACTCCTTTTTTTTTCTTATATACTCTTTAATAAAGGATTTCTTTCTCACTTTTATATTTGGAGAGTAGACTAACTTCCCAAGCAGTAGTTAATAACCTAGATGAGTTTTACAACTAGCTTACTATTACTTTTAAATTATTTACATCCTTGATACTAGCAGTGTCACTGATTACTTTTTAAAATTTTTTGCAAGATCTCTCTCTCTCTCTCTCTCTCTCTCTCTCTCTCTCTCTCTCATATAACAAATTGAAATAAGATATGCTTTTTTACTAAGAAACACTCTCAGCCTTTAATAAAATATTCTATAAAGAAAAAGAGTTTCGCTGATTTTCTTAGAGCCCCACTAAGTAGCTGAGGCTGGCTGACTTTAATGTTATAGAAGTTTGCATTATATATATATATATATATATATATATATATATATATATATATATATATATAGAGAGAGAGAGAGAGAGAGAGAGAGAGAGAGAGAGGGTAGTGTTCATTTGACTCATTCTCTTGGGGACTGTGCCAGAGTTACCTTCTTCTTTCACTTCTACCTTATTTCTGCCTCCAATGAAATTACCCTTTACCCTCATACTACCATTGATCCACCATTAGACTTTTTAAATCTGAACTCTTTAGCTGGTCATTCTTTCCCTCTTTCCTTCACAGCACATTTTTCTCTACCTGTACCTATTCCACCAATACTTTTTCATGAATACTCACTACTACATACTCAGTATCCACCAATGTCACATCCTGATCTATTCCTGTTCTGCCTTTTCCACGGATCACTTTGAGATCCCCTCCACCCAGATATCAGTATTCCAGAGTAAGGTCAGGTAAGGGTTTTATATATGCAGGTTTTTAAATGTCATTTACATAACAATAAGCCTATTAAAATTGGGATGTATTTTGTCTTAGGATAAAAAAGAAAATCTACAGACTGCACTGTTATACTGAATTTTTAAAAATTTATTAATCTCAATAATTTGAAAAAAAATTCTATAAATTGGAGAATAAAGAAAAGAACATAATATATAAAATTGACAAATTTGAAGACACACCAAGTGTACATATCAAAGAGTGTCATATATCAGTGCTTTCAAAAGACAAATTAATTTGAAATAAATGTAGTTAATGTGAGATGTAGTAATCATTTATTAATGATATATAATGGTAGCAAACATGTATATGTACAAAATGCATCTCATATGATTATGAGTATACATTGCAAAAAATGAACTCTACAGTATTATTTTTTAATTTTGCTGACAACACTATAAATACCTACATCTAGGTTTATGTATTACCAAATTTTCAGGATACATTTTGTACTTCATAAAGTTTACAACTCACCAACAGACATTTTTTTTTTCAATTTTTAAAGGAGTAGTATTTATTTTCAGTTAGAACATAATGCCATCATTTATATTTAATTTTTAAATATTTTTTAATTATATATGAGAACAGAATGCATTACAATTCTTATTACACATATAGAGCACAATTTTTCATTTCTCTGGTTTTATACAAATTATATTTACATGAATTCACTTCTTTTTTTTGAGTTTAAATACACTTTATTTTTAGACAACTTACATGACATGTTTTCTTAAAAAACAAAAATATGGAACGCTTCACGAATTTGCGTGTCATCCTTGCCCAGGGGCCATGCTAATCTTCTCTGTATAGTTCCAATTTTAGTATATGTGGTGCCGAAGCGAGCACAAATTCACTTCTTTATACATGTACTTTATATAACAATATACATCATATTCCACCATCATTTCTAACCCCATGATCTCTCCCCTCACCTCCCAACCCCCAAAAGGTCATTTTGAATCACAATAATGTATGCTATAAATTTATAGAAAAAAGTATATACCTTATAATAATATGAACAGATAAAGTTTTGTAACTAATACATAGCATAATAATAATAATAAACTTGCCATTTAGACATTAGTAAATTATATATCTAGCACTATTGACATCTTTTCCAAAAAAATTGACATCTTTTCCAAAAAATGGGGGAGATATTTGTGGGGGAAAATGGTATTCTATGCTTTCTTAATATCAAGAATAAATTATTTTCAGAAATAATATATATTTCAATATAAAAATAAAATAGAACCAGGTTCCATGGCACACACCTCTAATCCCAATGGATTGTGAGGCTAAGGCAAGATAATCCTGAGTTTAAAGCCAGCCTCAGAAACATAGCAAGGCTCTAATCAACTATGTGTGACCCATTTTCTGTGTGCCTCTGATTTAAATTTCCAGTAAGAAACAACAACAACAAAAAGAATACAATGTATTGATGAGGACACAGAACAAATTATCATGAACTAAAGATGGAGTAGATATTGCTATTATTTCATCATGAAAACTGTATATATATATGAAATACTCCTCACCAAGCAGCTTAGACCTGTAGAAATTATAGTAAGTGTGTACAATGACAGTGTACAAATATGTGATAACATAAGACTAGAACTATACTTGTCTATACAGTAGAAATCTGTGGCCTAGCAATAAAGACGACGAGGTAATTCAGAAAAATAAAAATAATAAAGTTTGAGAAAAAATGGTTTCTGGAGCCCAGAAAGATTTTTTGTTTAATTAGAGTACAAAATATCACATAAGTAATATACTGAAGTTACATCTGTTAAATACATTACATGTATAATGGATTTCAAGGAAAATATGTGGAACTTATCACAAACTAAATAAAAATTTACAAAAGAACATAAAATAGCATGTGTGTAAATAAAACTAATCATTACAAAGACAACTATTTTAACTCAATTTAATATATAATATTTTCCTATCAAAATTTTAGTATGTTTTTCTTTAAATACAAGAAGAGAGCTGGACCTGTTGGTGCACAATTGTAATCCCAGTACCTTGGGAGGTGTATTGTTAGCTCAAAGCCAGCATCAGCAAAAGTTAGGCCCTAAAAAACTCAGTGAGATACCATGTCTAAATGTCATACAAAATATGTTTGGGGATGTGGCTCAATTCCCCTGAGTTTAATTCCAAGTACCAAATAAAAGAAAAGAAAAGAAGAGACCAAAAAAATTATCTTAGAAATAAAATATATGTAAAATACCCCAAAACCTTTAATAAAAAATAATATAGTTATTGTTATGAGACACATTTAATGTATATTATGAAACTATATTGCAATAATACAGAACAATATGTCATAATATAAATCAAATCTGAAACCATATGTAGATCAATAGTATTGTTAAGAGCAATAGAAAGGCATATGTAAAACCGACCATATGAAAAATAACATTAGACATGAATGAATGAATCTATCTAACCTAAAGTTAGAATTGGGACATAGAGGCAAAGTTCACTGTTAGAGTGTATGTGCAGAATGTGCAAGATAGTCAGTTCCAAACTTAGCAAAACTATAAAAAGCAAATATTAACAGGAAATGATGTTGAAAATAAAGCAGAATATTAAATGAGACACTCTCCCTCCATCTATAGATAAATTTAAGGAAGAAACTACTGTATCTCTTTGGCAAAATCAAGAATGAGTAGAGAGATTTAAATACATTGGATATTAGTCCGGTCTTATGAACTGTACCACATTTGAAACAAAATTCCCAATTACCATCATCATCTCTAGTGAACAGAAATGTGAGAGAGGGGCTGAGGAAGTAGCTCAGTTTTTAGAGTGCTTGCCTTGTATGCACAAGGACCTGGGTTCAATCTCTAGCACCACAAAAAAAAAGAAGAAAATATGAAAGAAATTATACAAAAAATGGTGATATCTAGGAGCCATAAAATTTTTCACAAGTGTTTCATCAGCTTTGACCAAGTCACAAAAATACCCAAATATCAAAGCTGTCAATTTATCTCAAAATACATCTGCCAGCATATTTTCCCAATTGCTGTTGCTGACAGATGAAGTTCACTCTAGCTTGTATTATAGGTAAAATAGAGAGGAATCCAGTAAATATTCTTAGCTTGAGTGAGATTTTAGCACTTCCTGAATCCTGCCCTAACCCTGATACACAAGTAATAAGGCCAGAACTACCAATTCCTCCTAGAAAAAGTTTTTTTGTTGTTGTTTTTTTTTGTGGGTGTGTGTATGTTGTGTATTGAATGTTTCACATTTAACATATTTTGTTTATGTTACTATGTCCCTGATACACTAGTAATAATGCCAGAACTACCAATTGCTCCTAGAAAGTTTTTTGTTGTGTGTGTGTGGATGTGTGTGTCGATGTGTGTACAGAATATCTCAACTTTAACATAATTTATTGACCTTACTATGTCCTGAAGTTCCAAACTCTAGAACAAAAGGTGATTGAGCTTATGTAAATCTCTGTAGATTTCAAACAAATGAATTTACATTCTTTTCCCAGCACTTTTATGAACTATGATACCAAAGAGCTGTTCAGAAAGGAGCTTAAAAAACAATGATCCCTGCTTATTCCAACAAGTCTTTAAAGAATAGTCCTACATTGGCTACTTCATATAAACTTTCCTCAGGAATAAAATGCATCAGTCAAAGAGATTTTCTGTAGCCTGGGCAGTGTTGTTAAAAAGGTTATTATGATAATCTGAAAGAGCTAGGTGTGGTGGCAAATATACTAAAGGCTGGAGAGCAAGTCAAGAGGATTGTGATTTGAAAGACAGCCTTAACAACATAGAAAGGCTATAAGCAACTTGTTGAGATATTAGTGATATATCACCTGTCTTAAAAAAAAAAAAAAGGACTGGAGACATAACTCAGTGGTAAGCACCCACGGAGTTCAATCCCTAGCACCAAAACACACCAAACAAAACAAATATCTGAAAGATAGTAGGGACTCCAGAGTATAGGTGTATATGCATAGATAAAAATTTTGGTTACAATATAAAATTAATAAAGATACTTTTGAAAAAATTTATGGTTCTTTTTTTTTTTAAAGAGAGAGAAAGAGAGAGAGAGAGAGAGAGAATTTTAATATTTATTTATTCATTCTAGTTTTCAGCAGACACAACATCTTTATTTATACATGGTGCTGAGGACAAAACCCAGTGCCACACAAATGCCAGGCAAGTGCACTACCGCTTGAGCCACATTCCCAGCCCCTATCATGGTTCTTAAGAGCTCAAAATAAAAATGCCATATAATCCACTAAGAATAATTTTTTTGAAGCAGGGAATCATTGTGAATGTCTGTACTCTCAGTGGCTTGGGAGGATGAAACAGGAGGAACTTAAATGCAAGACCAGCCTCAGAAACTTGGCAATGGCTTAAGTGACTCAGTGATATCCTGTCTTATTAAAAAAAATAGGAATGTAACACAGTGATAAAGTGCCTAAATAAAAAATGAAAAAAAAATAACAATTCTTGGTTTAAAAAATAACCTATAACCCAGTAATTATAATTCTGGATAAATATCTAAAGAAATTGGAACACTTTTGTTAAAGATATTACTTCACTTCCATTTTTATTGTATGTTTATTCACAGTATCTAAAAAAAGGAATCAAATGAAATGCCTTTTAGATGCAAGGTATTGATGAAAAGGTTCCTTCCAGCTGCAGATCATTCATCTACTTGCCTTAAAGGCTGCATACTTATAATTCAAACTGCTCCCTAAAAGGCAAGACTCAGATATGGATTCTTCTGAGTACTCTAAGAAATTTTGGTACCTCTGGACAAATTCTGTAAGACTTTTCCAAAACTAAGGAATAGGTAAATTTTGGAGTTTGGAATGTGGACAACATACAGTAAATTCCTCAAGGGGGAATCCATTCAGACACTATGATAAGGTGTCTGGTCTGGGGAAGAAAGAGAAAGTAAAATCAGAGTTTGAGATAAAACTAGACTTCGCTTCACTGATTTCTAGGTTATTGATTTAATCCAAACAGATATTGAAAAAGGGTTAAAGCTACTAATTAAAATTCATGTAAAACAGGTACTTTTTAAATACCAGCTCTTTCCTGGTATTTAAAAAGTACCAGGAAAGAGCTGAAGGTGTGGCTCAGTGGTACAGTGCTTGCCTAGCATATATGAGGCCCTGAGTTGAATTCTCAGCACCCCATATAAATAAATTAAATATAAATAAATATTTTTTAAAAATACCAGGTAAGGATTTAGCGTTATTGCTCAGTAGTAGAGTGCTTGGCTAGTATGCATATGGCAATCTGTTTGATACTGGACCCACATTAATAATAATAATAATAATAATAATAATAATAATATTTTGTTCATCCACAACTAAGAAAAAAATATTTTAAACAAGTACAACAGTGCTATGGCCTGTAACCTTCTAATTATCTGTGTTCTAATTAAGCCCTTGCAATTGAACTTTCTTATTATTTAAATCAAAGTCCAGTTCCACTTTTATTTCCTGCCACACCAACACAAAGGAGTTTTCCTGAATATTAGGAATGCTTCTAAATGCCACTTTAATAAAGTTGTCTTACATACTTAAAAACTGAGTTGAAAGCAAACTTGGTGGTACAGGGCATAACCCCTATGGCACAGAAGAATTATACATGAGTATCATGAGTTCAAAGCTACCATCAGCAAAAGCAAGGCACTAAGCAACTAAGTGAGACCCTCTCTCTAAATAAATACAAAAAAGGACTGGGGATGTATCTCAGTGCCCCTGAGTTAAATACCTGGTACAAAAAAAAAAGAAGAAAAAAGAAAAAAATCAATTGAGGACAAATACATTAAAGAAACAAACAAAAAAAAAATCACACCTTAATTTTGGACAAATTAACTACACTATTGTGAGGATGGCCTTAGGCCTGGCCTAAAAAAAAAACTCCATTTTTAAAACTTCAGTTTGAAACATGCAGTCTCACCAGTCATGCCTAAAGAAGCCCTACAATATTGCCCTCAGACATAAACAAATCACTTCCCCTCACCTTGATAAACAGAGTGAGGCCTCTGGCAGGTTGTCCTCACCTAATAAGAGGGAAGGGTGAGAAGACCAAGGTGCAGACCACCAGACCAGATGTTTCTGGCCCTAGAGTAAATGATGTCATGGAAAAATCTGGTGATAACTAACAAGGATTAAAAAAAGGGTAAAAAAGCTGCAAAATTTAGTATAAAGAGTAGAGCAAATGAAATGTTCAGCCAGCTCAATAAAAAATGCACTTGAGCTGGGGAGGCTGATGAGGACTTAGAATGACATCTCATCACTTCTCATCATTTGTATTATCCTCACGACTCTTAAACTCTACAGCCACACCTTAGTGAGAGGGGAAAAGGTAAAATATTATGTGATGTTCTTCTCACGTGATGAAAACTTAATTTCAGTGGGGAGAAACCCAATGGGGAAAATCAAAACAAAAGGCAAGATCTCCTACACACCCAAAATATATCCTTTCATGAATAAAAATTTTAACAAAATTACTTTAAAATTTCATTTAACTTTTGTGCTGTCTGGTCTTATGAGAAAGCACATTTTATTTTAAACTTCTAAGCAATGTCCTAAGGAATTAATATTTTCCCAGAGGGAAAAACAATATAATGCATTAATATAATTTAAAAATTTCTAGTATTCATAAAAAATTAAGAAGGACAGCTTAAATCAATTTAATAACTTAAACCACTATATCCAAAATATTATTATTTTTGAAAATATAATGTGACTAATAAATAAATGTATTTTTCAAGCTTCATCCTAGAATTCACTCTTGACCTCTCAGGGATATCTATGTTCACCACAGCTATATTCCATGTTTGAGATCTATAAATACCCTGACCTCAGCAAGGTGAAAAAAATGGACAACTCAGTTCTATGTCATAGGTTATGGAATAAACATACCAAACAACATTCTATCAGGGCCAAAGAACAGGAGAGACTCTGCACTTTGAGAGAGAAGCCACCTACAACTCAGAAGTGTACAAAAGTGGAAACTGTTTCTCACAGGATTCTGGGCACAGATCCATCTTCATTTTAGATATCATACTTTAAACAAAAGAGATTAGTATCACTGGAGAGAAGACTCTAGGTCATCAGATCATCAGTAACCCAGAAACTAGAGTCTAAACATTTAAAAAAAATATTTTGCAGTTTTGTCTTTAGCCTAATGCAGGGTTGTGATTTCAATTTTCTTTTTTAGTATGGGGTACTCTGAGAATATCATCAAATATTACTGAACTTCAGAGGGAGATATGGTTGCCAAAAAAAAACACCCTTCTTCTCAGAATCAAATAAATTAAGGTGGGCTCATTCTCATGGAGGTGACAGTGTTATGAAAGTAAAAACAAAGTATTCAAAGTGTTTCCTGACTAATAGACTTTCATAGTCACAGATTTACATAAGTCACACACAAAAAATAAGAGCTCAGATCCAAAATTTGGAAAATATATTCTGCACTTTGTAAAAACACATTGTCAACTTTATGTGTACAGATAGGGCTAAATAATTGCTAATATGTTGACTCTCAGTATCATTCTGCTTTTTGTAATGATGAAGTTTACAAGCTGTTCAGTGTGAAAGAATATTTGAAAGGTCTCCTGAATATTAAGCAACTTTACTGGAATTCAGGATCAATTCTCTGTGACCCCAAAGCCACAACTCACATCCTCTAGACTACATGAATTATCAATCTTTCATTATTGTCTTAGAAGTTAGATAGTGGCACAAATAAAGCAGAATATTTTTTTGTACCAAGGACTGGACTCAGAACACTTTATCACAAATCACATCTCCAGCCCATTTGTTTTTAAAGACAAGCCAAGTTCTCACTAAGATGCTTAAGGCCCCACTGAGTTGCTGAGTCTAGCGTTGAACTTAAAATCCTTGTTCCTCAGCCTCTTGAGTCACTGAAATTACAGACATGCATTACAATATTGGCTCTTGTTTCCTGGTTTATGAATAGGCAAAATTGAAATGATAAGCAGAGAAGCAGCTGTTATATTCACCCCTTTATTAATTCTAGCTTAATTTCTAAGGTTTAAATATTGAAACCCATATTTCAATGTATACTGAACGTAACATTATCTATTATAGTCAACAGTCTGTTGATCACCATTTTATCCAGACAAGTTTTTACTGACTAAACTTTGATTTAATTTGAAAATGTTACTCAATATGTTTGAACTTCTGGTTTTTCTTCTGGCATTATTAGGATCCTAGGTTCAAACCATACAGCCTATGGAAAATTATGATGTGGTTATAGCCAAAGAGAAGACTATATGATAAATAAAATTTTAAACTCATGAGGATGAGGTATTTTCTTTATTTTTATGTAACCTTGGTGAATAAGATACAGAGTACACAATCAAACCTTAAATCTTACAAAGTAGGCTCTACTCTAGTTAATAAAAAAAATATCAAATACAAAAAGTTGTGTTGCAAAATCACATAGCAGTTGGTTTGTTAGCAGCAGCACAGGAATGGGGTTCTGCCATATAATAATATCAGTATGACTTCAATACATATGATATCTTTAGATGCAGCCACACAGAAGTTGATCAATGTTGCAAGAATGATGAGCTTGTTTAGATACCATCTGGAGATGGCTTTTAGTAATCCTAGTCAGGGGGATTGTGTTCTAGTCATATCATAATACAGCATATTTTTTGAGGCCTGTGGATGCAGAGCTCTTACCTCCTTGCTAATAGATCATTGCAGAAGATGTCAGGTGTGTAGATTTTTTGATGATGAAACTTATAAGGGTGGATCATTGGAAAGGCCAAACATGGCTATAGCTACTCTGTTGTTGATGCTTCCAAAATATTACTGTTATTATTATGATGATTATGATTATTAATATTATTATCATTTATTTAAGTAATGAATACCTTGATTAAGTGTATACATTCATTATCATAAGCATTTTCTTCTGAGCATGTGTTCACTATGTAAAATATTGATCATGCACCTTTGTTTTCTGGCCTCTATATGAAAGGCCTATGGAATGATGCAGGATTCTGAGGGATGAATGCTCTGGGCTACCTGGGAGCTATAGTTACCTCTGCATAAGCATGACTACACTGCCAACTCTTCCTCACATCTCTCAAATGCTAGAGACCAAAATTTTACATCCTGGGTATGAACACCCACACAGCAACTTGCATAGTCTTTAGGATATTTGCAGGTGAGAGATATCTCAGTTCTGATAGATTAATGGAGATTTTTAGGGGAGTAGTGGCAACTATGGACACAAAGAAGCATACAACACTTCGTTGCCTCAGTCCAATTACAGTGAACTCCTGTGGAGAGCTGTTACATAGTGGGATTAGATACTAGTAAATAGAAATAAGGATTCTGACTGCACTGTGTGCAAACATAAACCTTGGAAGTTGAACTATCAATGAATTTCTGAAGCCCAGGCCCCATCCCCCGGCCAAAGAAAAAAGTGGCAACAGTGGCATAAAATGATTTGGAGAAGTAGTCAAATGAGTCATGTGCTGCTGCTCTGGTCATGGGATGAATGGTTTCTATAGCTCTGACAGCAAAAACTGATGCAAGTGTATGAGAGATTACCAGAATGAGAAATTGCAAGATAATCAAGAAGTATAGGAATCCAAATTATATCTAGTAGAGTAAGATCTCTGTATTTTGAAAATACCCATCAACCTTCTCCATTGTGATGATTGAGTCTGGGGAGAAGAAGAAGAAGAAGAAAGGCCTTCAAGTCCAGTTAATGGATGATGCATAAAATGAAACAACAGCAGCCAATGGCTCCAGTGAACAACTGGCATGGCCAGTCCAAGTATCCAAGTTTACCCCATTTTACCTGTTAAGCAGAACTGGTGGACTTAAAAAATAATTTATGCAGGTGGCAAGAGAGCAAGATTATTATTTTTTTGTCTGTAAGAATTAGAGATAAACAGCATTCTGTGTTGCACCTTAAGAATGGAGAGGTTAGCATTCCTGCTTACAGTAGAAGTTGTAAAATGCTCAATGCCATGAGGCATTTAAGGACAAAAAAAGACCAAGTATGTTAGTACCTGGCCAGGCTTCCAGAGGGCTGTATTTTAAGCAAGTAACCAAGGTCATAAACACTCATATTCAATCTATGTACTCAAGGTCAAAAACATTTGTTTGTGAGCATGCTCTTACATTAGTAAAATGTTGTTGATATGCCTTGTTTGTCTGACCTGCATAAAAAAAAGTTCTATTTAATAATTTGGGGGGCTGAAGGACAGAAGCTAGAGTTTAGTTATGGGCTATTGCTGCCTTCAAAAGTAGCATGCCTACCATCCCCCAAATTCCTCACATCTTCATTCAACTGCTTGAGCCCCACACCTTGCTTTTTTGATATAAGCCCCTGCACAACAGCCACAGATGTGAAATTATTTTTAATTTGAGACTATCACAAATCCTCTGCTTTATGCAAGGAGTATTGTGTTGTTTTGTAGACATACTCCCAGATAAAATTCATATAGTGAAGAAAATTTAGCATATTATTTATTTTAGATTACACATATGGCCTTAATGTTTTCTCACCCTCATTTTTTAAATGTAGTGTTTTATATTCTCCATTTACAAAACTTTTGTGATACAGATACAGTCCTTTTGTTGCAGTTTCCATAGCATCCTGCATTTTCATCATGACTGAAATGAAATATGCCTGTTTTCAAATTTCTCCTGATAAGAAATTTTAAAAATATTGCTTGTTCTTCATTTTTCAATTCAATTTTCAGCAATTTCCCAAGTTTATTTTAAATCCTTGCTATAAGCTTTAGACGTTTTTCTCAAACATATTATCCCCATTGAATAAAAAGTTCATCAGATGTAAAAATTTTGTTTTTCTTTTTTTAATTCTTTATTTTCTTTTTTTAAGGGGAGAGGAATGAATACTTAACCCAGGGAAGTTCTCCTAAACCTCTATATCACCAGGCTTTTTAAATTGTATTTTATTTCATTTTTAGTTTTCACACAAAGTCTTGCTTAGTTTCTTAGGGCCCTCTCATATTATTTAGGCTGAATTTGAAATTGTGATTCTTCTGCTTAAGTCTCCCAAATTATTAAGATTGCTGACATGAGCCACATATGTGTGTAACCCCCCTCCCCTTTTTGAATAAATATCACTACTTAAAGATGTCACTACTTAAAAATAATGATGAATCATGGCTTCTGAAGGAGGTAAGTTTTGCCTTTGCATCAGGCATATTTGATCTTGATATGTACTTAAAAATTGTGGGCACACAACAAAGCATCTTTGTAAGATCCTGTTTCAAAATTTAAAAAAAAGAAAAGAAAAAAATTGAGGATATAGCTCAGGAATATTAATTCTTTCAGTTTAACCACCAGCACTATACTCATACACACACACACACACACACACACACACACACACACACATACACATGCACACACACACAGTACTTGTGAGATTTTGAAAATATTTTTTGACACTGAACAGCTGTATTAACCTCATCTAGTACAAAAGGCAGAATAAGTGACATAATATCATGGGTACTTTACCCTTATCTGTGTACAGAAATTTGGTAAGGTGATTTTACTCCTACTCTAGCCAATTGCAAAATGCATTCTACAAACTTTGGGTCAGGACTCTTCTTCTTTATTTATGGCTTTTATAAAGTTATGGCTATGAAAGAGTACTAGTCAGGTACCTAGTCAGAAAATATTTTTTAATGTTTTTGCTTTTGCTTTTAGAACACTGATTCCTCAATGAGAACAAGTTCACCTTAATTTATTAGATTCTGAGATATCATGTGAAGAAGATTCAAGGTGCTTTTTTTTGGCAGCAAGATCACCCTCTGAAGTTCAGTAATCATAACAGCTAAACATATGCAGCAAAAATATTGCAGATGAATGCAGTTCAATCCAAATGTGAACTAGTAAGTTTTAGAGTGACTTCTTATACAGTTATAGACAACAATATACCCACTGGAGTGAAAATTTCAGGTTTTAATAATATGTGGTACAGTGAATATCTGGAAAACAGCAGATATCTTATAAGAAGTATTTAAATTTCTTTTCTTTAAGTTCATATTCCCAGCCCTGATCCTTTGTCTTTTAACAATAAAAATGGACCAGCTTACCTTTTGGACTTGATTCTGGGCCCACTTGGCTTAGGTTGGAGTCAGTGCCTGAAGACTTGTCCAATCAGTCTCTTAGGTGCCATTCTTTTCAACATTTTGTAGGCTTTCTGTCATGGTTCAGGAGCCCAAATTTCTGTACTGTGGTGAGCCGTTTCTGTGAACTGTGGCCACCATTACAAGATGGCGCTGATAAGCGCCGTGGCCTGTGATAAACAACTCCTTGTTTTGGGAGAGTTGGCACGTAGCTGTAAAACACCCTATGAGAAAGATCCACGTGGCAGTTGTGCATTGGGGCTTAATGTGCTTTATCAAGGCTGGGGCGCTCAGGTGTAGGTAGTAGAAGTAGAGGTAGAAGTAGGAGTAGTAGTAGTAGTAGTAGTAGTAGCAGCAGTAGTAGTAGTAGTATTAGTAATAAGAGAAGCTTCCAGAGACACATAATTAAAGGCCTGAATAAACTGCTGAGAGAAGAATCCTGTGGCGTGTCCTCCTTGCTGGCGAGGGGTAGCAGCCGCGCTGTACTAAGAAGAAGCTGAAAACCAATCACAGGGAGAACTCTGAAAACCCTAAAAGCAAGAAAATGATAAGTGTGCTTTGTTATCTTGACACTGGATAAGTAGGTTGTTTGAAGCTGGCAAGAGTGGCAATGGCGGAAAATGAAAATTGTGGCTAGGGACTTGTTTTGAGGGGGCAACAATTGTGATATATGCAGTACAGGAGAGAAATAAAGAATTTCCATGAACTTCTGCCCCTTTCAATGCTTTATTCATTCAATTACTCAACATAATTTCACTCTATATGTTCTTAATCAAGAAAACAACAATTCTTAATGCTAGGTACTGCAATAGATATAATCCATTCAGAGCTAACAATTATAAATTAATTCTAAGCACTGCAAAGCACACATAATAATGACAGGCTAATTACAGACATTCCCTCTGCATGCTAAGTTCAAAAGTCTCAAGCCTTAGGCTTTATATTCAGCATATGCACACTCACTCAGACCAGGGTGATCAGGACAAAAACCAAGGCAGAGCTTTCCTGGTGTGGAGCAGATGACTGGTTGAGGAGAGGATGATAGGGAGAAGTTGCAGCTCTCACCAGCGTCCAGACAAGGGCATAGAGTTGGAGAGTGGTGAGGATTATGCAGAGGATCAAGAAATGAAGACAAGTAATGGGATGTCAGGTCCTCATCAGGCTCTCTATCTCAAGTGCATCCTTGTTTGAGCTGGCTGAATCCCTGTTCATTAGCTGTATTATTTACATAAAATTTTGGGCTTTTTGACCCCCCCTTGCAATCTTCTTCAGCTACCACCAGGTTTCTCATTGTCATTTACCCTGGGGTCAGAAACATCTTGTCTGGTGGTCTCCACCCTGATATTTCTGCCTTTCTCTCTTATCAGGCTAGGAGAGCCTGCCAGGGGCTTCACTCTATTTATCAGGTTGAGGGGAAATAACTTGTTTGAGGCCATACTGGAGTGCTCTGTGTGGGTATGCCTGGTGAGACTGCAGGTTTGAAACTAGAATTTTTAAAAGAGAGTTGTGTAGGCTCAGGCCTAAGGCCATCTTCACAGGACTCCTCAGAGGGTCTCTGTGGCAGATCAACCTCCATACCCGACCCTTACTAGTCTTGAAAGGGTGAAGTTTCTAAACTGCAAAGCATGGGTTAAATTCCTGAGGCAGTTAGGACAAGGCCCTACTGGCCATTTAGTTGAATTATGGCCTGGGGTCCTGTGCAACTCCCCACGTAAGCATTCAAGACCCTGTGCAGCTTGTCACCTAGATGTTTAGGGTCCGAACCAATCAGTTTAAATGTATCCTCCTCCTTAGGAATGACCTATCACTCCAGCCAGCCCTGTTCCCGCCAATGAATGTACTAATCAAGTCTCAAAATTATTGTTTGATTTTCCTGCGGTGTAAGGTGATTTGTTAAAGGAAGCTGTGATGTATGCAAACCCCCCCCATCATCCCCAAAAGGTGTACTTAAGCATTGTTCAACCCCTGCTCTGGGCTCTGGTCTGCTCTCCTTTCTCGAGTGGGCAGGGAACCCTAGCATGCTGGTTCAATAAATCCCCTTTTGCCAATTGCATGAAGCCAGTCTCTTGTGGTCTCTTTCTCCGACGTTTCACCATTCCCTTACAGTCTAGTGAAGCTTAGATCAGCAGTTAAAAACCTGGGCATTTTGTTCCATAATTGTATGGTG
This sequence comes from Ictidomys tridecemlineatus, assembly GCF_052094955.1. NCBI lineage: Eukaryota > Metazoa > Chordata > Mammalia > Rodentia > Sciuridae > Ictidomys > Ictidomys tridecemlineatus. Next base: position 762,892 of record NW_027522913.1, read on the forward strand.
TTTTCAGCTTGTCGCTAAAGCTCTTTGTGGGTATCCATGTGCCATGAGTCCAGCATGTTCCCACATTGTGTGGTGAAGACTGGAATAATTATCTGAATAGAACCCCAACTTCATTTGTTGTTTCCATGCACAAGAGAGATTGTACTTTTAGAGCTTGTGATGGAGGTTTTTTTTTTTGTTTATTTGGTTGGTTTTTGGTTGTTTTTTTTTTTTTTTTTTTTTTTTTTTTGTGTGTGTGTGTGTGTTTTGTTTTCTTTTTGGTACCAGGAATTAAACCCAGGGGTTTTCAGCCACTGAATCACATCCCCAGCCCTTTTAAAATATTTTTATATGGAGATAGGGTCCCTTTGAGTTTCTTAGGGCCTCATTAAGTTGCTGATGCTGGATTTTAACCCAATGCTCCTCATGACTCCTAAGCTTTTTTAATGTAGGGGAAGCAGTATCACAAATTCAGAACAACAATATAAATTCCAGAACTTCAGCTTAGCTCTTCCTAGGTCTGAGAATAAACCTCTAGTTTTCTAGCTCTCTGTTCACATATTCAAATCTAGGGTTCTTTTTTTCATAGTGAACTAGTATAAAATAGAAGGGATAGTAAAATTACAGTGTAATCAGGATAATGAACCTCATTCTAACACAGCTGGAGGCTAAGTGGAGGATATGTTAATGAGCACCATTAAGGCCTATTTCAAATGTAAAATACCCTTAATGCCCACTTTTGGGAATGTCGTCAACAAAGTCCTTTGTCCTGTGGTGAAGTTGCAAGAGGAAAGAAGGGTCATGAAAAAAAGATGAAAATGAACCCATATGGTAGTCAGGATGCCTTTTCTAAAACCTATTTTAAATAAATTTTTTCCATGTCTGCTGAAAAACATCTGTAAATTTTTAAGACGGCACACAAAAATGAGTTTATCTGGTATCATTCCCCATCTCACATGGTGGGAGTTCTATTTCGACTTGCTTAAATAAATAGATTTTATTCTTCAAAATTTGTGAGACAAGCACCTAGAAGCAATTGGCAAAGTGAGAAATTTTGTTTCATCTCAAAACTCCACTTTAAACATTATCAATGACTATTTTCCCATATTTCGTTTCATTTTTCTTCAAGAACTAGAGAGCATTTTCAAAAGATTTGATTTATCATCTGTGTAAGAATGGCAGAAAAGCTCCGTAAACTCCACAAGTAGGACTGTAGAGGTCTGTCACAGAAGAGTATGGGGAAGGGGAAGAAGAGAGTGGGAAGGGGGAAGAGAGGGGGAAGGGGGATGGGGAGAGGGAGAGAGAGAGGGTGTTGATATTTATGAGCTCAACGGGGGATGAGGAGGAGCAGGGGGAAGTGGGCCCTTACTTCTTTATTGGCTGAGAGTTCATGCCACTTTGGGGATTTGGAGGTGTGCCATTGTGCCATTAAAATTTCATGCCATTCAATGTCATGGACCTGAGCTCCTGGAAGAGAAATGCTCCAGGAACCATCTTTTCTTTTTAAGAGAAAAAGAGAAAGAGAGAGAGAGAGAGAGAGAGAGAGAGAGAGAGAGAGAGAGAGAGAGAGAGAGAAAGGGTAAAGTTTCTAAGCTGCAAAGCCTGAGTTAAAATGTAAAGGACCAGGCATTGTAAAGCTGCTTCTAAACTGCAAAGCATGGGTTAAATTCCTGAGGCAGTTAAGACAATGCCCTACTGGCCATTTAGTTGATTTATAGCCTAGGACCCTGCACAGGTTGTCACATAGACATTCAGGGCCCGAATCAATCAGTTTAAATGTAACCCCCTCTTTAGGAATGACCTATCACTCCAGCTCGCCCTGTTCTTGCCAATGAATGTATTAATCAAGTCTAAGAATTGTTCTTTGATTTTCCTGAGGTGTATGGTGATTTGTTAAAGGAGACTATGATGTGTGTAAAGTCCCCGCCCTCCCCAAAAAGTATACTTAAGCACTGCTCAACCCCTGCCTGGGACTCTGGGCTGCTCTCTCCTCTTGAGTGGGCACCTGGCCCCAGCATGCTGGAATCTCAATAAATCCCCTTCTGCTAATTGCATGAGTGGTCTCTTGGTGGTCTCTTCCTCCAACGTTTCACTGGTCCCTTACAAGAGAGAAATAATTTTTTTTTTTATTTTTATTTTTATTTTTATTTTTTTTAGTTTTTAGTGGACACAACATCTTTGTTTGTAGTTGGTGCTGAGAATGAAACCTGGGCCGCCTGCATGCCAGGTGAGTGCTCTACCACTTGAGCCACATTCCCAGCCCCTCCAGGCACCATCTTTACCAACAATCCGAGCTTTTTACATATGAATAAAGCAGAATAAAATTAGGTGACATTAAGAAGAATTAATCTCTTCTAAATGAGGTAGTGTAGTTTATGTGTCCCAATAAAAGTCCTCAATTCATTTTGTTTTCATATGTAAGACCTTTTTATTAAAATGGCCCTGACCCATAGAAACATTCCAAACATTTCAGTAAACACCTTTCTCTGGTGTGGCAGAAAAATAAAAGTGGGACTAACTTAAATTTAACCTACATGAAAGATCAATCTCTCTCTTTCTTTCCTTTTTTTTGTGGTACTGGGAATTAAATCCAGGGCTTAGAAGGCAAGCACTCTACCAGCTGAGCTATATCTCCAGTCCCATATTTTGGGAGGCAAAACCAGGGATTGAAGTCAAGGGCACTTTACTACCGAGCCACATCCCTACCCTTATTTTTTATTTTTACTTAGAGAAAGGTTTTCACTGAGTTGCTTAGCTTCTCAGGATTGCTGAGACTGACTTCAAATTCAGAATCCTCCTATCTCAGCCTATGAAGCAGCTTAGATTACAGGCATGCACCACCAAGCATGGCCAACTTCAATCTCAAAAACTAAAGTACACAGCAAATTAGGTCACAGGCTGTCAACAAATAGGTACATTATGTAAAAAACTATTTTTAGTTGTTGATAGACCTTTATTTTATTTACTTATATGTAGTGCTGAGAATTAAGCCAAGTGCCAGACAAGTTAGCTACCACTGAGCCCCAGCCCCAGGCCCCTGGTACATATTTTTTTTATGGTGGATACTAGAGTTTTAACTTAGGAACATGGACTACTGAGACTCAGTCTCAGGGTTATTTTTTACTTTATTTAGAGATGAGGTTTCACTGAGTCATTTAGCACCTCACTTTTGCTAAGGCTGGCTTTGCTCTCCAGCAACTGGGATTACAGGCCTGCACAAACACACCCAGCCTTTGGTATATTTTCAATACTTTTATAAATATATTTTAACCAGTAGCCTTAAGTCTTTTCTAATATATGTTTGGATTGAATCCATAACCCAGAAATCAGTGAAACAGAGAATCTAGCTTTATCTCCAAAACTGTTTCATCTATTAGAGTGTCTGAGTTAAGATAACCCATTGAAGAATTTACTGTATATTGTGGTTTCATCCTGACCTCCCATGTGTACCTTGTTCTGAGTTTTAGAACAGTCTGAAAAAAGGTGCCCACAGATACCAAATATCTTGGAGTACTTAAAAAACACCAGAATCTGAATCTTGCCTTCTAGGGACCAGTTTTAATTTTAAGTGTGTAGTTTCTAAAGGCATTAGTTGAATAATCTGCAGCTGAAAGGCATTTTGTGAAAATACCTTTTATCTAAAAGGCACTTAATTTGTTTCCTTTTATTAGATACTGTGAATTAAGATACAATAAAAATAGAAGTGCAGCAATATCTTCAACAAAAGGATTTCAATTGCTTTACATGTATACCCATATTTTTTTATTTATTTTGAATTTAAATTACGTACAATTTCAATTTATCTCTTTCTCTCTTTTATTTTATTTATTTACTTATTTGTGGTACTGAGTATTGAACACAGGCATTAACCCATGGGCATTTTACCAATGTGCTACCTACCCAGTCTCCACCACTTTTATTTTTGTATTTATTATTGAGACAGGTTTACTGATATGCTTAGGACTTTGCCAAGTTTTTGAGTCTGGTCTGTAACTTGAGATCCTGCTGTCGCACCCTTCTAAGCCACAGAGAGTACAGGCATATACAATCTTGTGGTAGTACCCCAAATTATTACTAGTGGATTATGTAGCATTTTTATTTGGGGCTTTTAAAGAACCTTAACACTTTTATCAAATATATTTTTATTAAATTTATACTGTTACCAACATTTTTTACATGTTTTTGTACCCTGAATCCTTATGTTTATTTTTTTTTTATTTTTGGTTTGGTGCTGAGTATTGAACCCAGGGGTGCTTTACACTGAGCCACATCCAATGTCCTTTTGAGACAATGTCATATTTTGGGACAGGCTCTCACTAAGTTTCTTGGAGCCTTGTTAAGTGAATGAGACTGTCTTCAAACTACCAATTCTCCTGCCTCATTTTCCTGAACTTCTAGGATTTCAGGCATGTTTCACCACTCATGACAATTTTACATTATTATAGTAGCCATTACAATAGCACTGTACAGGCTGCAGGAAATTCATTTGATTTATGAATTAAATCCCTGAGGCAAGTTTATGTGAAGTAGCCACTGTAAAAGTGTTGTGTAAAGATTCCTTGGGAATAAACATGCATTTTTTTTCTAACCTCTTTTGTGAATGACTGTTGGAAACCATAGTCCATAAAAGTCCTAGAAAAAAAGAATGCAAATTTATTTGCTTGCAGTTTACAGATATTTGCACATGCCCTGTCACCTTTGCATCTAAAACTTTAAACCTCAGAACATAGTAACTAGAACAAAATTTGTTAAAGTTGAAACAGTGCACAAACAAATTTCTTTTAGGAACAATTGGTAGTTCTGGAGTTATTACTCTGTTCAGCAGAGTTGAGCCAGGGCTCTGGAAGGTCTCACTCAGGGTATTAGTGATTTGCTTTATTCTACACTATTACACCCACAATACAATACTGCCAGCAATAGTAGTTGAGAAAATATGCTGATAATGTCTTGAGCTAAACTGGCACCTTTGATATTTGCCTACTTGAGTAATTAACATGGAACCAGAATGTGAATAGGGTATTTCCTGGGCTTATTGTTTTGGGGTCAGCTGCTCCATTAGGATGGAGAGGGGGTCTGAAACCAGCCTGGTGCAAGTATTTTTGTATATGTTCCTTTGCTCTGGCTGAGGTCTATCATTTTAAATGACAAAAGATTTAGAGTAATGTGCTTGGACTTATTTTTCATACACTTCACAGTTTTCATCAAGAAGAAATGCCGAAGTCTTGCTGGGCATGAATAACCGAGCCGCCACAAAGCCTTGTAGGTTCAAACAGCAACTACTTTATTTCAATTCTCACCGGCACTGCATGCGCACTTTTTCGTCAACGCCACTCACATGGTCCTTCCAGCAACCCAGCACACTGGAAATCCCTCCTCTGGCACTTCCCCAACCAATGGGAACTCTCTGGGAATCCCCAGGAAAACTCCAAAGTAGAGCAAGAACTTCAAAGTAGCTGGTGCCCAAGGAAGCAAGAGCTGCCCCATTGCAGACATTAAAGGTCAAATGTACAATGCAATCAATCCAGCATCACAGCAATTAGATATGGCTTAACTCAAATCATCATCTCAATGGTTCCCTGGCATCACCTTTCAAACATTCCCTGTCACCTTTCAAACATTTCCTCTGGCAAATGCCAGGCATCATTCTGACTGGCCGTGGCTCTCAACAAAGACACAACAGCTAGAATTTATCTCATCACCCCTTTGCATATGAAATATAGGTTGACATTGAATATGTTGGAAGTTGAATCAAGGTTTATTAATTAGAGAACAGGCTGATCTAGAGAGAATGTAAAGTACCACCAAGTCCTATTTTTTTCTAAACATAAAAAAATGTGAACTATATATGCATGCAGAAGATTTTTTAAAATTTTTTCTTTATTTTCTTTAATTTTTTAAATAGAAAGCAAATAAAGAAAAAAGGAGACAAAGGTGGGAAATATAATTACTGACAGGACTATGAAACATCAAAAAATAGAATCTAGATTTCAGAAAAGATAGATTTGACATATTGTATTTGATGATGTGGATGGCATAAGTGTCCATGATAAGAATGTTGTAAGCGTCTGAAACAAAATTGATATGGTGAAAGAAGCTTATGTAACCCAGATCTTTACTTAAGCCATTTTCTGTCCCCCAAATAAGCCATGCTAGGTAAACCACTACTTGACTCTATTGCTGAATACTGAATAAAGAAAAGATTGCCAATGAGAGGTTTGCTTCATACTTCCACCTTTGTCATGTTTGTGTCATTTATGCTATTGTTAATCAATCCAAAATTATACAAACAGTAATGACATTTCAGCCCGTTTGAAATTTGTCAGTGAATTTCTGACCATTTGGATGGAGGCTCACAGCAGGCCTAGCAGGTGCACTGGAGAAGACTTGGACCTGGATGGCAGCATTAGAACCTTATTTTCCTTCTTCTGAAATTAACCAATATTTTGAGATGACTTTCTGGCTGGAGGCAGAAAACAGAAATCATTTCAGAAGAGTTGAGTCAGCTCAGAAATGTGCCAAACCCAGCTAAGCACTCGGCTCAGTAGTTGACTGGTCACAAATATCTGCAGTGGCCTCATGATTGGCAGCCTTGCACAGAGATAGATCAACCTTGGTGCTTTCTCAATTTCCAGGTAAATCACATGGATCCCAGGCATTGGGCACTCACCTGCCTTCCTAAAAAACCTGCAAAGCCACTATCCAGGTGTTCATTCTCAATAGTTACTGAACAATCTCTGCTTTTCAAGGTGAATAAATAAATAAATAACAGCATCATGACTGCTCACCCCAGCCTGCTTGTTTTTATGCAAACAGAATTGATCTGTTTCAAAACAGAGCTAAGTGGGGCTGGGATCCTGCCTCAGTGGTAGAGTACTTACCTAGCATGTGTGAGGTCCTGGTTTCCATCCTCAGCATCATATTAGATAAATAAGCAAATGTATTGTGTTCATCCACAACTAAAAATTATTTTTAAAAAAGAGGCTAAGTGTTCTATCTTGCTCCCCAAGTGGTGCAAAAAGTCATATAATCATTAAGAGAGACTCAAGGAAGGCGCAGAAAGGGCGCGATGGCAGGAAGAAGTCCACAGCTGAGGAGGGTCTGACTCATGGTGCTCAGGACTTTCTAAAGAGAAGAAAAAAAACCCAGTGATTCCCTGGATACCGTGCCCGGAAGGTGGTGGCTGGGTACCCTGTCAGCCAAACTGGACGGGTTTCCAGAGGGTTTCTCGAGGTCCCCATTCCTGGGAAGGCAGTGTCCCCCTCTCCGTCTTTCTTCTTCTTTTAGTTCACTCAGGTCTAGGGTCGGCAACAGGCAAGCAAGTTGCCTGGGGAGTGGGAGCTTGCCCATGCGGGGGCAGGAGGACAGGCCCAAGGGCAGCAGAGCCTGGCAGCAGGGGAGGCCAGAGCTCCCAGTTCCCTCTGTGGAGAGGGCAGGAGGCCTGTATTGACTGCGGGCTGTGCTCCGGGCTCCATGCACGGTGCCTCGTCCCCGGATCGCTGGGCTCCACAGGTTCCAGGGCTAGGTGGTGTCTCTGGAACTCTGTTCTAGGGCTCTTACTTGTCGCTCTCCATCACTGTGAAGGGACCAGCTTTGAAGCCTGCTTCCTGAGGCTGTGGGTGCTGCCTGCTGTGTGCCCTGGAGGCCGGGCTGCCCAGATATTGGAAAGGACCAGAGTGCAGCATCTGCTCCATGACCCTGAAAGTGCCTCATTGGGGAAACCGACTCCAGTATGGAGCTCCTGGTCCTGAAGGGATCTCAGGGGACATGTGAGTTGGGGCATGGCCTGCAGAATGTGGGTCTTGGGAGGAGTTGGCAGACCTTAGGCCAGGCGACAGCAAAGAAGCCCCACAGTTTACTCTCTGGGCTGGCTGCCAGGCACTGTCAGGTAGGGCCACCTGGGGCCACCCATGAGAGATCAAAAGGATGAAAACAACACTTCCAGTCCCAGGATGGCAGAGCCTAACAGAGGGGCATTTTCTAAAAGATGAAGAGATGAAAAATGGTCAAAACTAGTATATTTTAAAGTTGAAATGAAAGATTGCAAAATTTTGGGACCGTATTTTTGTGTAACTTTTGCCTAAAAAAATATTAGGTCATTGACTCTCTTCTACTTTTTAAAATTTTTGTTTTTATTTTATTTTAGCAAAGAATCGGTTTTGTCAGCATTTTCCTCAGGAGCTGAGCATTACCCACAGCAGGGAAGACAAACTTACAATTCTCAGGTTGATTTTGACTTCAAGTCTGGGATCTAGCACTTCTAAATGTAGAGGAAAATAATTTCTTGCTGTATTTTCTATGTGTGATTCCTTACCTTATCCTCAAGGACCCAGTGATATTTGTTTATTGGTTTCATAAGCATCTATTTAAATGTAGTTTTTGTATGAAATACACCCAGTTGCCACAGGGTGTAGTTTGTCAGAGAAAGCTGGTAGTGGCTTCACTTTTCAAGAATGTAAGTCATTTCCTTTCTTTGATTTCAGGGAGTTGATATTACACAGCATCTGAACTTTGTGGGGACAATTTTCCATAGTACATATGTCATTAAAAAAGGCTTTTGGGTTTCCTTCCTAAGAGCAGTGCATAAATCTAAACCAAGCAATGTTAAAGGATAAGAAGTTTTTCAGCATCTAGATTATTATAAGACTACTATAGAAATAAATTTTAACAACCAAGACCTACTAAAAGCCACCTCCAGATGGTACCCAGACAAGCATATTATTCATGCAAATGATCATTGGTCAGTTGCTCTGTAGCTGCAACTTCAGAAAGCATATGTACTGAAGCCATACTAATATTATTTTAATCATCTAGAATACATATGCAACTAAATCTGTTACATACTCATCGTTGTGCTGCTGTTAACAAACAAAATGTCATGTGATTATGCAACAAAATATTATATATCTGATATTTTTTTTCATTCACTAGAAATAGATCCTTCAGTCTATGACTTAAGGATTGTGTTGTATGCTCTCTCAAAGCAATTATCTGCATCTTAGTCGCCATGGATGAATTTTAAAAAAGAAAAAATAAAGTACCTCATCCTTGGGAGTAACTAGAGTTACAGGAATGCACCATTAGGTGAGTTTGTATACTCAACTTTAAGAATGTTACAAAATAGCCATGTACACAGTCATGCACTTCAATACCAGTGATACAGGTTTCTGATGCTTGAGGATCAAAAGTTTTAGATTAGCCTTGACAACTGAGAAAAACCCTGTCATAAAACAAAGAAGAAAAAGATCTTGGAATATAACTCAGTTAGAGAGGAGTTATGAGTTCAATTCTTCATATTGATAACTAAGTTAGCAATATGAAACAAAAATATGATTAAAATTAATACTCTTAATATTTTATTATATAGACTTCTCTCTAGCTGTAAAAATTTTGCACAGGCATTAAAACCAGTGTTGTAACAGAAAGCAGAGAAAGCACAGAAATTTTACAGGATGAATTATATTTTCAAATTAAATCAAGTTTTGAACTGTAACAAATTGTATAGATAAAATGAGAATCAACAGACTCCTGATTAAAATAATGTTTCCTCATTATGTGTCAAAACAAATCCAATGTTTAAATATTAGGAAATAAGACACCATTTAAGATGGGGTGATTTTAACAGCTCTCTTTCTGTTTGACATCCCAATTCTGCCTTTGTATGAACTGAAAAGAACCGGTCTGGTGATGTGTTTCTGTAATTTCAGTGACTCAGGAGATTTACGCAGGGATATTTCACATTCAAGGACAGCTTCAGCAACTGAGTAAATACTAAAGCAAACAAAACCACGACTGTGTTGGGCAAGGTGCACACAACCATAATCACAGAAGGATGGGAAAATGAGGCAAGAAGATGGTAAATTCAAAGTCACCCTCAGCCAAAGTGAGACCCTAGACAACTCAGTGAGACTCTGTCTCTAAGTATAATACAAAATAGGGCTGGGGATGTGGCCCAGGGTTAAGTGCTCCTGTCTTCAATCCCTGGTACAAAAAAATAAAATAAAATAAAATGGGGCTGGAGGTGTGACGTTGTGCTTAAATGCCCCTGGGTAAGATCTCTGGTACAAAAGAAACAAAAATTCACTATCTAACATCCAAGAGAATATGAAAATATTGATAACTCATGTAACCTAGAGGAGGTGAGTTTTGGCTTTGAGATAAGGTAAAGTTGAACCTGAATTCCAGTAAAGTTACTTAGCAAATATTCTTGTGAGACTTAGAAAATATTCTTTCACACTGAACACCTATGTGAACCTCATCTATTATAAAAGGTACAATAATAAATGCCAACATGTTCAGCTTCATTTATATACAGAAAGTAGATGATATGTTTTTACTCTTACTCTAGAAAAATGTAGAATGTGTTTCCAAAACGTTGAATATGGTCTCTTATTATTTTTTATGAATTATGTAATGCTGTTTGCTATGAAAGAGTATTAGTCTGGTATCTGGTCAAGAAACATTTGAATGTTTTCGTTTTTGCTTTCAGAACACTGTTACCTCCATGAGAACAAGCCCACAATACTTTTTAAATCATGAGTTATTTTGGGAAAAAACATCAGGGTGTTTTATTGGCAGCCAGATTATACTCTAAAGTTCAGTGTATTTACCAACCATCAGCTAACCATATGCAGCAAAGATTCCAGGTGAACTGAGCCTAAATTGATGACCATCCCAAATAGGAGCTAATAAGTTTTAGAATGAGTTAATTAGTGACAGATAATTAGTTAATTTATTCACTGTAGGTTGGATGCTAGGTTTCAATCACATGATATGCAAAGGTTGTATGAAAAACAGCAGTCATCTTATAGACAGTGATTTATTTTTTCCTCATTAACATTTTGTTGACTCTCTTAATAAACTCTATTGAACTATAGAAAAATATTTATAGACATATATGCCTTTAATTGTGAAAATATTATGCCACTACCTTATACATTTGGTATGAATATTAGCACAATTATAAAAGCCAAATATCTCAATCCTGCCTCTAGGGTCAAGGTAAAATTGCAAATAAGTTTCCCTTTAATGTATTTATATTGTAGAGTCTGGGCTACTGAAAAATCTGAAGACCTGGCACCATCCACCTCCTGTGATATCAATTCTTTATGTTTACTATGTGGGATCTGAAATGGGAATGAATCTGTTCTTAGAATCTAGTGAGAAATAATGCCCACATTTTTAAAGTGCTGGGTTGGAGCTGCCAGCTGTCTCAATGTGCACTGTCTCTCCTGTTCTTTGGCCCTGTTGAGAATATGTCCAGGAAGTGTATTCCATCACCTAGGACATAAAAATGAGTGGTTCAGGCCTTTCATCTTGCTGATTTCAATGAATCCATAGCTCTCAATGTGAAATTTGGATACAGTAAACTGAGATATGCCTGAGACTTCAGGTAAATAGTGAATATTAAGATGGTTTTCCAAAAGTGCATGTATGTATTAATAAATTTGATAATATATTGAATATAGAGTTTTTAGTTACAATTTGTTTAAGCTCTTATTTTCTTCTCCTACTCCTCCTCTTCCTCCTCCTCCTCCTCCTTCTTTTTCATTTAAGGACAGGGTCTTACTGACTTTCTTAGTGCCTTACTTTTTGCTGAAGGTAACATTGAACTCACAGTTCTCTTGCAACCACCTCCTGAGCCACTTGGATTACAGGTGTATGTCACTGTGCCTAACTTTTGTTTTTCATTTTTAATTTGAATAGAAAAAAAATTAAAATTATACTTGTGAGTCTCTTTTTAGTGGTGAGAGGTATGGGGACATTGAAGCCTAAGGAAATTGCTAATGAGTTTAAACCTCAAGCTGTTTTTCATAAGATCAGAGAAAAGTTAAATAAAGATTTAAAATAACTGTGATATTATTTCCATAAATAAAAATATATACATATTTATTCACAAATTGCTTAAACCTTATATACAGTGATAAGTGTCAATGCACTTCTGTCTGGGTTAGGTCCTACTATTTGAAGGAAATTCTCCCTCAAAGTCACGCAACCCAATGCATTTAATGCAATTCACAGTCACTCAATATAATAATATGAAGAAGGGTAGGGGGATTCTAGAATTGTGATGCACACCAGTAATATAAGGTACTTGAAAAAGCATCACAGAAAAATTATTCCCTCTCTCTCTCTCTCTCTCTCTCTCTCTCTCTCTATATATATATATATATATATATATATATATATATACACACACACACACATACACAAGTAGTGAGGGTGCACAAGTTATATATATTTATGGGTACACAAGTAGTGAGGGTACACAAGTCTAATACACAGTCCTTTTTTCTTTAATCTTTATTTGTTACTGTAGATGGATATAATATCATTATTAGTTTGTTTCTTTTTTTTTTTTTTAAATGTGCTGCTGGGTGTCTCACATACTAGAAAATCAATCTCTACCAGAAGATTCTGACCCCTTTTTTCTTTGACATTGAGGGCCTGCTATCCTCTCATGTTTTTAATTGCTGGAATCAGCAGTTTTAGGTGTGCTTCTTTTCACATTTTGACACCATTGTCAGCAGATCCAAGATCTTAACTTAGATAGTCCTTAATACACAGTTTCTCATTTTGACTTCTTGGTTAAAGATTAGTTTCCAACTATAGGTAGATGAAAACTATTATTGAATTAAATAATTTTTATTTGAGTTTCTTTACAAAAGTCTTTTTTTTCTTTTCTTAGGTCACTATGTTCTCAGGTTAGGGTATTAACAGGAGATGCTTTCAGTTCATGGGAAATATAATTTTTAAAAAAACAACAAAAAAATTCTTTGAATGAATACTAATGCTTTTAATGGAGAAAAAATGATTTGTTGAGACACATAAGGAAAATTGACAATATTAAAATCATGTTTAGGATACACTAGAAAGAAATCATAATTAATAAAAGAATAAGTGCAAATCATTCAGATAGATTTTTAAAAATTTGAAAATGCCTTTCCCCCATAAGCCTGCAGAACCATCATTGGATTTGGTAGAAAATAGCAGTATAAAATCTTTTAGGTTCTAAGGTGGAGACTAAAGATAAATGTTGATGCCTTCAGAAGTTCTTTTTCTCCTTATGAATTTTTTTAAAAAGTTATATCACTTTTAATTTGGTGGAGAGATACTGAAAAATTTTGATGGCCCAGGGGCAATTGCCCCACCTCCCCACCTCCTATGCCCTCCACCCTATTTCTTGTTTTTTTCTCAGTACGCCTTTGCTGCCTCCTCTGCTCTGTCCTTTCCCCAGTGTCAGAACTTGGCAGAGGTCACTGCGGGGGAGGGGGAGGGAGGGACTCCTGATCCACCTCCTCTGCTCCAGAGTTCCTGGGGTCCATCACTCTTGACAAATGCTGAGATGCAGAGGAATAGGAGGAGGAGTGGAGCAGGAAGAGGAGGAGGGGAGGAAGTGGGGGGGGAGGAGGAGGAGAAGGAGGAGGTGAAGTTGAGGATGAGGAGGAGGGGGAGGAGTGGAGCAGGAGGAGGAGGAGTAGGGAGGAGCTCCATTGAAATAAACAACCAGGCAGCAGTTATATCACGGGAACTTGGCGTCTGCAGCCTCAGCTACACTTTAGGAGGCGAAGGTCAGCAGGGCAAGCGGCACCTGACAGACAGACAGGAGCCAGTCACCGCGCCTTCCCCAGGGGATGCTAGAACAGGTGGGAGGCAGGCGGAAGCTCCGCGTCCCCACCCCCGGCTGTGAGTGCCCTCGCAGAGCCCACAGGAGCCAAGCGCCCCCAAGAGGGCTGTTTCTGGGTGCGGGCACCGCTGCCCTAGTGTGCGGAAAAGGGGAGTTGCATCCCAGAGGTACCGCAGAGCTGGGGAGTTGGGGTTTGGGGGTGGGGAGGGCGGGAAGCGGCGGGGGAGATGCGGAGTCTTGGGAGAGAAAGGAGGCGGTCCAGCGCCTCGGGAGAACTTCCGGAGAGGATTCCCGGAGCTCGATGGGAGAGGGGGAGGGAGGCTGCAGCCCGCGGTGCGGGACAGAGGTGAGCCCTAGGCCCGGCGGGGAGGCCCAGGGGTGTAGGCGCGGTCCCCACTGGAGAAGTGAGTGCCTGCCGCCCAGACTGGTGACAGCCTGGGCTCCAGCTCTCCTGAGGGCAGCAAGGGGAGCAGGACTCAGGAAGTGCTGGGGGTGTGTAAAGGTGAAGTGGAGTGTCAAAGGCGGCCACCTGCTGAGCCTCTGGGAGGAGAAGGAGGAGGAGGGGAGCCCCGCCCCCGCAGGCAGCTGCCCTTGTCTGCGCCAGTGGCGGGGACAAGGGGCACCACAGGAGGCGGGCTGACTGGAAGGAGCTGCAGTTGGCAGGGTGGTGGAGGCTTCCGCAGAGCAGGCTAGGCCATGCCAGGGATGGGAACCCCCCGCAGCAGTGGGGGCAGAGAGCTGGGGGCCAGGCTGCAGTGGGGGCGGGAGCCAGAGGCGGGGAGCCAGAGTGGGCATATGTGCCAGAGGCTCCCTGAGGCCAGCCATATTTCAGCTCAAAATTGTATTTATGAAGTTCTTGATGTCTAAAAAAATTTTCTTTATGAAAAGAACCAATTACTCTCAACTTTTATTCATTGTAATTAAATAATTCCTTTGTACATGGAAAAAAAGAAATTATTAAATTTATTTGAAGACATCCGAATCACATTTGGTTATGCAGTCTGCCCATGTTAAATATGACTTGGGAAATTGGAAACTGCAGAGGAATTCTAAGTCAATAGAAAAATCTCTGAACTTTTTAAAGGACATTCATCTTAAAATGTGGTTTTAAAATTAGGCACTTCACCATCTGACACAAGAAGATAAGAAACCAAATAAAATACTAGCAAACTCTCACAGAAACTCTCTTTCCAAAATTAGACTTATTAATCTTCACATGAGAGACTCCATTTTCTATAGAGGGCTTATTTTTTAATATACAAGAACCCCTCTCCTCCCCACTAAACTTACTTAGAAAATTACACTGGTTTCTGCCCAAGTTTCTTCCTTATGAACCACTGACATTTCTGCAAAACTCCTCTAAATATTGTGAGAGATAGAAATGGCTTTTTATTTGGAAAAGTAGTTGTGATTTAGGATTATCAGTGGAACCCCTTGGGGCCTTATTGAATCACTTCAACAGCTGTCAGTAATAATATGTCCTTTGCTGGCCACAACATAATGTATTGATATGTATAAAGCAATGTTATAAATTGGAAAAAATGTTTTTTTTAATAATTTATCAGCATTATTATGCCACAAAATAATGCAGTCTTATGAATAATACAGAGCTTTTTGTGAGCATTATGGTGCTGTAGATAATAAATTTACCCTGTTCTCTGGCCTGCCAGGAGAGTTGTAAAGCAGAATATATTAGTTCACCTTTGTGATAATAAATAATTTTAGTGTGTCAGTAAGTTCTAGCTAACATTTACTTCTGAGGTCTTAAAGAATAGTGTGTTCTATGTGCTTCTGGGAGTGTTTATACTGGCTCTGACTCTCATGGGTAATGTTTAAGTGAGTGATATGATCAGATAACAAGTGGCACTATTTCTCAAGTATTGACATTGTGATATCTCCTGTACTTTTATTGCCTGGAGTAGCTGATTTTGTCCTAACTGGATCTGTAGTTCTTTGTGCGTATTTTTAATATGATTTTTTAAAACTGGTGTATAAACTTGTGCACCTTTTTAAAGTGATATCACCCTTCTTTCTCAGTTATTTTTGCATGGATCAGGAATCAATAAGTCCTTACTGTTCTTGTTTTATCTTCTTGACAAAATACAGATACCCTTATAGAAAATGTTTCTCTTGAAACTGAAATAGCCATCAATTCATCACCTCTTCATGTGTTCCAAATGGTAACAAGACATTTGCATTGGTAGCAAATCATAATTGATTATATAAATGTAATTTAGAGTAACATGTTTACATAAACTTTGTGAGAATAGCCAAGCTTTCTGTGTTTATTAATTTCTCCTATAATAAAAGTAAGGGTGGCGATTTTTGCATAGGAAGAATAACTCTGATATTCAATCATTCTTTTGGCTGATAACATACAACTGAATTTTTAACATGTTGTAATTTCCTCACAGGATAACAAAGAAGAAATAAATTTATAAGAAGCACTTTATTGAAGGTAATAGCTTTTCTACAAGGGGTGAAACATTTCATTTTGTTTTTATTTTCTTAAAACTGCATAGACCAATTCTGAGAAAGTACTTAAGCACTTTATTTATATACATTTTTGGATTTTCATGGGTCTTTATTTTGTTTATTTTGTTTATATGCAGTGCTTAAATGAAACCCTATGCCTCATACATGCTAAGCAAGTGTTCTACCATTGACTCACAATCCCAGCTGCAGGCAAAAACACAGGTCTTTCAGCTCTTTCTTGATGTGTAGAATTTCTCACCCATGCCTCTGCTGTCTTGATCTGAGTATCCACACATTTACATCACAGTGATACAGTGATTTGATGCACATACACAATACCATTTACTGCAACAAAACAGCATGGTTTATAACTTAAATCCTTTTTAAGCATTCAACCTACTTAGAGTCATAAAGCTGAAAGACTGCAGGGCCCCAGACCCAACGTTAAGAATTCTAACCCCCGCGCCCTCTAGAAAGTCCCCATGCACAAGCACTCCCCAGCCGCACAAAGCACTCCCCACAAGCACTCCCCAGACGCACGTAGCACTCCCCGACTGCATGTAACACTCCAAACGCTATACAATGCCACCGCCAAATGTTCCATATAGATAATCCTGGGAAAGACAAGCCTGAGGAAATAGGGTAAAAACGGGAACAATGAGGGTAAAAACAGGAACAATAAGGACGGGATGTAATTTATGGGTTTCTTTTCTGAGAACGTAAAGTGGAAAAAAACAAGTTTACCCCCCAGGTGACCCCAGGACTGAATTCAGAGGAACCTGTGGAGTGGCTGTTGCTGTGCTAAGCTGAGGACTGACCCCCGCTCCCTATAAAAACTCTGTACCCCCGAGCCCGGGTGTGCCAGTCACCGAAGCTCCGGCCGAGGTTTTGCTGTGCATCCACGGGTACCTGTGTGAGAATAAATCCTCCTGCGGTTTGCATCCAGTGTCTCGCGTGGTCCATTCCGGGTTGGGGAATCTGGAGGTCTTTCAAAGCTATAAGAATAGGGCCTTTTAATCCACTGGTATATTAATCAATATAAGATGGGTGGGCTTTTTATACAAAAAACCCTGAAGGAGTCCTGAAGAATATTTGGATTGAAACAGGTGAAAAATAAAGATTGAGACCCACTGCTCTTTTGTGTTGCACTAATATTAATGCAGAGACCATTAGGAGCAGCACACTAGCTGAGCTGAATAAAGATGGCCAGTTTCTAAGAAAATCAGAATTTATATAATACAGGACCTTTTAGATCACATCAGGTTGACTCCTTTGGAAGGCAAATATGTAAGCCATGCAGCTCACAAGACATGACATAGCTCATCCACATTCCACATGGCTTGTGAGGCCTCTGTTTGGCAGCAAAAGACCCTCAACACTGGCTCCCCCCCAAAAAAAAAAGATTTTTGCAGTCCAATATTGGCGTTAGAAAAATGTAGTAAACTATGGTGAGAGCAGATGCCTTCTGTTTGTTTCCAGAAAAAAGACAGGAAAATATGAGTGAAAAAGTCCTTTTCCATGAACTCCTATTTGTTTTGCTTTGTGAGCATACCCTATAGAATAAAATAGAATTCTGACTGTAAGGGGAAATCTGTACCTCCAGTGATTGTTATAGAAGAATAGGAAATGTTGACACCAAGGGTATGCTATCAAATACTTAGCATAGGACTGCCTACTTCTTTGAGAGAAGGCTCTGTGGTAAATAGAAAATGCTGGTAAAATCTTTTCTTTTGGTGTCATGAAGCCTAGAGTTTTATTTGATGTTTGAGATCCATTGTGCTTTGAAATATAATCTTCTTAGCATCCCTGCCATAGGTTTATATGAAAGGTGATTTAACAAACTGTGGTGGGCTAACATCCATTGCTTTTTTTAATGGGAAACATTTTCTACTAAAAAAAATTTTAAAATTGCCAATACTCTTTAATAGGGAATTTTATACATCATTGAGTGGAGGCTTTCTTAAAATGCTTTTATTCAAACACATCTTTTTTTTTGAGAGAGAGAGAGAGAGATTTTTAATATTTATTTTTTTAGTTTTTTGCAGACACAACATCTTTATTTGTACGTGGTGCTGAGGATCGAACCCAGGGCTGTGAGCATGCCAGGCAAGCATGCTACTGCTTGAGCTACATCCCCAGCCCCCTCAAACACACCTTTTATTTAAAATATAGAAATGACTGGCTTTACAAAGCCAGTCATGTAAAAAAATTCAGACACTTTAAAATAAAAGTAAACAGATCACTCACATTATATTTTCTTTTTTTTAGAGAGAGAGAGAGAGAGAGAGAGAGAGAGAGAGAGAGAGAGAGAGAGAATTATTTATTTTTTAGTTTTCGGCGGACACAACGTCTTTGTATGCGGTGCTGAGGATGGAACCCGGGCTGCACGCATGCCAGGCAAGTGTGCTACCACTTGAGCCATATCCCCAGTCCCAGGTTAATACATTCTTAAAAAGAAAATGCGATGTAATAACCATACAATGGTATATTAATTTTAAAGAGCTTTTTAAGCTACTCTTTTAATACATATTTTCTTTTATCTTTCTAAAAACCTCTAGAATGTGTGAATTTATAAATATACACATTGAGAAACAAGAGATCCTATGGTAATAAGTAATATGTCAAAGAGACAAAACCTGAAAAATTCAGTGCTTGAATTAACAGTTTTCCTGAATTGCAGGTCAATAATGTCTCTAATGCAGATAGTAAGCAAAACATTAAAATAACTAAATAACTGTAATTGAAATGATTCAGCAAACTATTTGGCATGACCATATATGTCCTCAATTTTAATCAAATATATATAAGATTTATTTCATAATATATAGGTTAATTTATTCCTTTATGATAATTATCTCTTCTTTGATAAAAGACCTCTAGTAAACATCCTCATTTGGCCTCAGGATGTGTGTACAGTAAGAAAAAAAATCTCAAGAGTTCTTTCTATTATATTCATAATATATTTTTCACATATCCCCAAGGCCTTTCACATACTGGTCAGTCACACACAGCAAGCAATATGAAAGTTCATGAAGTTTTGCAGTATAACATTGTTATCCTTCCAAGCTATTTCTAAGAATTCTGTGTGATTTATTGAAAACATCAAAGAAAATGAATATGTCTTTTTAAACCCAGAACTTGAAATGACACTGGACTCAAGAGATCAAGTTTATGAAGACAGGAGTTATGTGTTATGGCTTCTGTTTATCTGCAGAAGAGCTGTCAAAGTGAAAGGGGTTGTGTGAGAATGGCTTTAGGCCTGAGCCTAAGCAACTCCTGTAATGCCAGATTCATGGGACACCAATAGACCTCCAGGAGCTGAATCTGATCCAATCACACAAGAGTGTTTATTGTAAGCTCAAGCCTGGACTCACAACCATTTCAGATGCAATGGTACCAAAGGGTGAGTCTCGACCCTTAGTTCAGTGAGGATTAATAGATTTTGGGGGATACTGTATGCATCACAACATCACACAGCCAATCATTTCACATCACAGAAAAGTCAAACAACAACTCTTAACATTGATTAGCACATTCATTGGCAGGAACAAGTTGGGTAAGGGTGTTTGGTTAGTTCAAGTTGTGGATACATTTGAACTAATTGGTTTAGGCCATGAGGGGTTGCAGGAGTGCATATGATAAACTTTCAGGGTTGCCTAATCATGTTACTAATCAACAAAACTACTTGGAAGGTCACCTGGCAGTTCAGGTATTTTCTCTGTCTCATGATTTTTGTGGTAGCTAGGGGGTTGCTATGGGTCCTAACCTAGTGTAACTGAGTCAGAATCACTTGGCATGGAAGATCTCTCCAGTTATTTACAGACAAACAACTCAGCAGGGTGCGTATGTGCCTAGGAGCACTCTTGGGCTTTTCATCCACAAGGGTAACTCCCCCTTTGGACAGGCTTTGCTGTGAGGTAGAGGCTGGTTTCTCAAAAATGGAGTCACATCAGTTTCTCACTCCATTTAAAAAACTCCATTTTGAAACCTGAGGTCATTATTAGAGGTCATTTATCACCAGGCACACCCACAGAGCCCTCTAATATGGCCTCAGACAAATTACTTTTCCTCACCCTGATAAACTGAATAAAGCCTCTGGCAAGCTTTCCTCTCCTGATAAGAGTGAATGGTGAGAATATCAGGAGGGAGACTACCAGATCAAATATTTCTGACCTCAGGATAAATGATGTCATGGAGAAATATGGTGGCACCTGATAAGAATTACAAGGTGTGGTCAAAAAAATCCCAAAATTTAGTATAAAAAAATAGAGTGAATAAACAGGGATTCAGCCAGCCTAAACAAGTATGTACTCCAGTTGGAGAGCCTGATGCAGACCTACACTGACATTCCATCACTTGCCATCATTTTCCTATTCTCTGTGTGATCCTCACAGCTCCCAAAGTCTACCGCCTTGTCTGGACCTTTGTGAGAGCTGCAACTTCTCCCTGTGACTCTCTCCTCAACTGGTCATCCACTTCACACCAGATGCTCATCAGTTCACAACCTTATAGGTGGCAGAGGAGATTACATTGACTAAGCCTTTAATCTCTCCTACTCTTGGCTGTGCCCTTCCAAAGCCTGATTTTAGGTAGTTTTTACTGAGTCTCTGGAAACAAAGAATTGAGAAACAGAATGCATCAGTGGAAAGCTTTCCAACACTCATCCTGGTGAATATATGAATAGACTTCTACTTGCTTTCCAGATAGGCAACACCTACTATGTTCCTAAGTTTTTGTATTTTTCCAGAATTTTGGCCACTCTCCAGAAGGGGCTCGTGGTTTTGTGTCCAAGATATGTACCAGCTCCAAGCTCTGTGAAATGGCCATGTCCTGGATTACTGAAAAGAATACCAAGCATCTCAGAAAATGCAAAAATCAGTGTGACCTTTAAGGCTCTCAGTGGAGAAACCCTGCTTTGCTAAATAGCAACCCAAGTAGCATGATCAGGAGCTGTCAATGACCTAGTGTTCATCTTGTGGAAAAGTCTGTCCCTGGGCTTCTTTCTTACCTATTGTTCAATTCCCCTGCATATCAGGAAGGTCTTTGCCTCAGGCCACCCCTTTGTAAAGCCTCAAGAAAACAGTTTCAAAATGGAAATGAAGGGGCCTCACCTGTGGCTCTTTGGTAAAGTGCTTTGTGAAGGGATGTGTCTGAATCAACCTCTTGGCACTGTGTGAGGCTGTGGATTAGATTTTCAGAACTCCATGAAACTAAATAAAGATCCCATGTGTCCATCCAAAACTATAATTTCAGAAAAGAAGAGTAATTTTGGATTAAGTCTCTTGCCTTTTTCTGGTAAGGCTCCTGACCTCCATTTAGTGAGAAAAGTTATTCTTTGGTCAAATGAGGTGTTCCAAGCCCTGCAGTAGCTAGCATATATGTGGTTGGGTTTTTTCATGACTCCAAGACACATAAAGAATCTACCCCGAGCAGTCAGTAGGCCTCTAATTTGAGAAGTAGGGCAGTATTAAACAAAGTCTCCTACTTAATCTCATCTAAAATTAGTCAAGTTCCCAATGAAGCTACAGAAACAAAATTTTTATCAACATTCTCTGTTGATAGAAAATTTAATTTGCCAAAGTCAGTTGTAATCATATCCTATGGAGTGATAGTCATATCCTTTCACTAACTTTAGCATCCCAGATCTGGTCTCTTTATTTGTCAAAGCCAGCTTCCCAGTTCCTTCTCTGCCTCAAGGCCTCCCATTCCCATGGGTGAGCCCACTGCCCCTTGTCTAAGGCAATGTACTCTCACTTGAGTAACTCCTTGTGCTCTGTCTAGTGAGTATCTCCTTCAATTATCTGTTCACAAAAAGAACATGGAACTACAAACTTTGTCATTGCATCCACCTGGCAAGAACACCTTTCATGATTAGAAGTTGAAAACAACTAGAAATAGAAGAAAGAAAAACACCTGAATGATATGTTGTATACCTGTAATCCCAGCTATTCAAAGTCCAAGGCAGAAAACACATAAGTTCTAAACCACCCTCAACCCCTTGACCAGATTCTGTCTCAACATTTTTGAAAGGGTCAGGATTTAGTTCTGTGGTTGGGAGAATGCCTACCTAGCATGTGTGAGACCATGAATGCAATTCTTGATACTGAAAAAAAAAAAAGAAAAGTGCAAACAACAACAAAATAAAGATCACACATAAGAAATGACCTTCTAATACATTAAATAATCAAAAAATAAAATATTTTTCCCAAAATGAAAAGAAGACAAATTTACATGCTTTCACTTTTTTTTTAATATATTGAAAATCCTGGCCAGATCAATATGCAAGAAGTACAGGAAGAGAGCATGCCAAATGGAAAGGTAGAAGTATAATAACCTCTGTTTATAAGTGAGATAAAGTTATATCTGGAGAATCTCAAGATTCTACAAGAAAATAATCACCACAATGAATAAATTCAGCAAAGGTTTCAATACAAAACCCCACACACATAAACTGTGTTTCTATACACTAATAATAAAAAATATATGGAAAGAAAATCAAGAAAACAATTTCATCTGACAAGTAAAATAAAATGTAATACTAGACCCAATGTTATACTACCCAATCAAGTAGATCAAACGTGAAGATTTTAAAACAAGCAATGAAACTTAGAATAATACCAAAAAGTGAAAAAATATCAAATGATCATGGGCAGAGACACTTAAACTTTTTAACATATCAACACTACCCAAAGAAATCTACAGTTTCTGTTCAATCCCTAAAAAATTCCTAAGTTCTTTTTTTCATGAATACCATTTTTTATATTTTCATTTAGTCATATTCATTTTATATGAAAGTAGAGAATATTTTAATTTATTCATAAAAACATGCAATACATGTTATTCTAATTAGGATCCCAGTCTTCTTGTACATGATGCAGAGATTATTCATTGCAAAAATTTAAAATTCTATCCTAAAATGATAGGGAATGTGAAAGCAACCAATTTCAGAAACAGTTTGAACAAGAAAAAAATTGGTGGTCTAACCTGTCATAATTTCAAAACACCATGCTATAAAGTTACCAGTCATACAAACACAAAAGATAGAAATGTTGATTAATAAAACAGGGTAAGAAATCCAGAAATGAAAAAAAAAAACCCACATAAGTTCTCAATTGATTTCTGACAACAGCATTCCATGGAAATGGACAGTCTTTTCCACAAATACTGTTGAGAAAACTGAATAGATAGCTACACAACAAACAAGGAAGTTGGGCCCTTATATGACACCATGGACAAAAATTAACTCAACATAAATAGAGGACCTAAATATAAGATCTGAAATATAAAACTCATAACACACAAGAGAAAAAGCCCGTTACAAGGAATTTTGACAGGGACTTTTTGAACAGCACATCAAAAGCACAGGCACCAAAAGGAAGAAATAAACTGAACTACATCAACCTCAAAACTTTGATTCATCAATGGACATAGTCAATAGTGAAAAGATGAATCACTAAATGCAAGAAAGCATTTGAAAATTATATTTCTGATTAGAAGTTAACATCTATGATATAAAGAGCCCTTATACCTCAACAAGAAGAAAACAACAACCCAATATTAAAATGGGCAAAGGACTTCCATAGATGTTTCTCCAAAGAAGATATGCAAATGGCTGAGAAGCACATGGGAAGATGTTCAATGTCAATAATACGTGGGGAAATCAAAATCAAAATGAGATCCAGCTTCAAACACATGATGAAACAGAAAGAAACAGAAAACAGAAAAAATCCCTGATCGGCTCCCATTCTCCAGTCCAGGAACAATGAGGCACATCCACCCACCACCACAACTAAAACAGAAAACACCAGTGCTGCTGAGAATGTGATCGAGCCAGAACCCTAGTGGGTTAGAATGCAAAGTATAGTGCAGGCTCCATGGGAAACTGATTGGTGGTTCCTCAAATTATCAAAAGAATCATTCAAATGACCCTTCAATTCTACTTCTTTTGAAGAGATATTTATATGCTTATAATTGCTACAGGATTATTTATTATACTCAATGGTACATTGAGGAAGAATATTTTTTATTTTTAGCTGTGCATTATAGTTATACATAAGCATGGAATATAGTTTGTTCCAAGTCAGTCTCTAGAACTTGCCCTTTCCCTCCCTTCCTCCCTGACCCAGTTTCCTTTCTTGTTCTATACTGGTCTTCCAACCATGTATTTATAGTTTTCTTAACTCATGCTTTACAGATTATAAAGATAAAACTCACTGTGGTCTCTTTATATATGTATATAGGATAGTATGGTCAATTTCATTCTACAATTTTGCCCTTTTCCTATCCCAAGGAAGAATTTTTTTTATGTGTAGCACATGATGGAGTATTATTTGGTCTAAAAAACAAAGAAAATCCTGGCTGATAGTAGAGTAGGGATGGACCTTGAGAATATAGACTGTACGATCCTACTTATATGAAGTACAGTACACAGAGTAATTAAAATAATACAGAAAGGAGAATGGTGACTTCTTAGAGCATGAGGGAAATTGATGATTACTTTCTAACCAATGAGCTTCAATTTTGCAAGATGAGAAAAGTTCTGTG
Source organism: Ictidomys tridecemlineatus (assembly GCF_052094955.1). NCBI lineage: Eukaryota > Metazoa > Chordata > Mammalia > Rodentia > Sciuridae > Ictidomys > Ictidomys tridecemlineatus. The sequence goes on from NW_027522913.1 coordinate 787,514, forward strand.
GCTGCATGCTGGTTTCAAAAGAATGAAAAAATAAGTGTAATGAACACCACTGATGTGCCTTCCCAAATAGCTGACATGGCAAAACTTTGCTGTGAATATTTGAAAATGTATATAAAATTAAACTCATTCTGCTTATTTCCACACAAATAAAAACCAAGTAAATTATCCACTAGTAGAAACTTATCAGAAGTAAGTTCTCTATGAGTAGAAATGTGAAAGGATCATTCAGGTTGAAAGGATGGATCACTCACTTGGTCATGCTAAGAAATAAAGAATACAATGAGGGTAGCTCCTCAGGAAAATTTAAAATAAGTATCATTGTACAATCAGTTCTTAATTCCTCTCCTAATCTGACTGAGGTGCAGTGGTGTAATAATTATAGAGCTTGTGGTGTTGCCAGAGCATGCACACCATGAGGCTAGTCATGTGCATATATGGGCCAAGGACACCACCAAGCTGGGAGGGCCCTGAGGAGACTTGTGCTTAGGTCTCTGTCTTTGTCTTGGCAGAGGGAAAAATGCAAGGGAGGATGCAACAGGTGGACAAACAAACAACTCTCTCAACAATTGTCCTTGGATCTGTGAAACTCCTGGCAGTTTCCTTCCAGAGTCAGTCCCTTTGAATCACAATGGCCATACCTCACATCTTGGAGGAAAAGCTCCCCCCCACCACTCCTGAGGGTCCATCCCTGATAAGCTCCCATCCGCCAGCCCAGGATGCAAGAGGTACATCCACCCACCACCACAACTAATGTAGAAAGATGTCAGATAAGAATGAGAAAGCAGAAATCACTGTTGGAGCTCCAGATCAACAGGAACAAGCATCAGTGCACTTGGGAAAGGCTTGCCATCACCAATGTGTTCCTGCCATCCCTTACAGCCACAGATGCACACATGCCACCCAGCCACAGAGACCTGTGAACACCTCTTGCTGAGGTGCGTACATATAAAAAAGCACACTCATTACAACCCCTTCCACCATAGATATCATTAAAACACCTCACATTTAAACAGGTGCATGACCCACAACTCACTGCCAACCCACCAAAAACACAGATGCATAAATCACCTTTATCCCTGCTTTCCCTGAATACACACACCACCACTTCCTTTCTAAAAAAATATACTCTATACATACCCACAAATACACATGCCTGTTATCACCCATGTACTGACGGACATGCAATTATATGTATACTTCTCCAAATGCAGGCTTATACATTCCTATATACCCTACACTTCCTGAAAGCATGCACATGATATAACCAAATACTGAGTATGCATGCACACAGAAATACAACATACAATCCCCCTACATACACACAAAAAAATAAACCCTATTTGTTACCAGAAGTCACATAAACAAACCCTAAGTACTCTGGAAAATCTCACAGACTTGATCCTCTCATCAGAAATACAATATACACAAAAATCTCTTTGAACTTCCCAAAGATTGAGTGCAACCAGAAATACCCTGATTACAAAAATGTAACATCCTTAACCCTAAATGACACAGGTACAACCACCAACATACACACATAAACATGAGTCCATATTCCCAGAATCACTTGATATGCAAACACCAACTCCCAAAAACACATAGTTTCCCAACCCTCTCCAAATGGACACAACAATGATGTCACCTACAATCTAATGATTGTCATTTCCCAAATATATACATAACACATGTGTGGCCTTAATACATATATTTTACCCTGCACTCTAATGTCACAGCCTTCCCTAAAAAATTAAATTAAATTAAAAAATCATATTTTGTGAATATCAGAAAGTATTCACCAAAATACTCCATTCAAACACTCTTTTTAATAATTATTCATAAGTCCCACCATGTCATAATAACCCATATACACTGTCAGTACCCAATCCTCCTAACTTGTATTCCCATATAAATATAACTCTTATATTCTCTCAATGGAAACACACACTACCCATTACAGTTTGAGAATGAATACTCAGCTATCACACTTACTAAATACATTCACAGTCCTAGATTATACAAGTCTGGGAACACATGTGTCTGTCTGAATCTACAAATCCACAGTACTCCCACAGACCCAAAGTACATGCAGCCACTCTATCACTATGAAAGGGCACAGAATTCACTATTAATGTACAAAACTGCTCAGACTTTCTGATATACTCAGTCAACAGCACGCAACACTGTGGAGCTCTGAACACCTCAATAGCATAAACTTCCTATCTTCCAGATTCTTGACTGTAAACCCAGAGTTCCTCATGCCCAAATTAAAACAAATACACAGTAAAATCCAAACAATTCCAATCAACAACCTTCTTCACAAAGTCTCATACATATTCTAGTCGCCTCCAAGAAACACTTAAAATAGATATGAAGTAGGACCGAAAAGGTTGGATACCAGAGGAATTTTCAGAAAGCAGGTTTATTGGCTGTTGCCAACTGGTCCAGAGTGTGGCTCATGCCTGAAACATTCTATGGACAGATAATTTCAAAATATTTTGACTTTTATGTCCCATGGGGGAAAAGGACTTGAAGATTCACTTGACAAGTGTTTTTCATTCCATTCTCTAGGCCAGACAGAGGTTTTACACGTATTTACAAAAAAAAAAAAAAAATCTGGCATTTACATGAAAGAGAAAGCTACCAACCACAGTAACCTTTTCATTCTTGCTGCTGATATGACAAGAGAAGAATCTTAATTATGGCAAGGGTCTTTTGGTTGAGAGTATCTGGTGTGCTTCAGGTACACATATCTTCAGACCACACACCAATCAGTATCACCCAAAAAGCAATCACAAAAACACCCCCTCAGTAACTGAATGGAGCAAACAAATTACTTATTAACATGACAACAATTTGTATTCTCAAATGAAAACATATACAATCACCTCTATGTTGCCAACATGCACATACACAGAATGCCTCAGAATATGAAGTTCAACAACAAATCTCAGACGTACAGACACTGCTAACTCCTCCATCATACTCATATTTCCAAGAATAACATGATCACCTCAAAGCCCTAAACAAGAAAAGACACAGCATTCCACTTGAGACATTATCAACAGAATCTATACACATCTATGTGCCACATATACATAATTCCAAACACCTCAACATACCCCATGATTCCATTCTCTCCAAATCTCTGAACACCAAAGATTATGTCCCTAAATTCTGTCCTAAACATCATGAACATACACATACATTCTAAAATATGAAAATGCACAGATCCAACCTATAATGGTAAGACAACATCCTAACTCCTCTCAAATGCATTCACAATAGTCATGTACACAATAGTCCACAATGCCAACAATACCTACAGATGCGCCACTAAAACCCTAAACACATGTCCTGCCAGAAAGGTACTCAGCCAACACTGACCAAAGAAATCACTCAGAAAATATTTACACACGACAATCAAAAAGTCCCACACAAGATAATTTATGGTGTCTTGTTTCATATCCTTTCCATACCTATACACATGAAACACATGAGAGCACAAAGTCCTGATGCTAGAGGGACAAGTTCTTGTGTTTCTCTCTCTCTCTCTTTCTCTCTCTCTCTCTCTCTCTCTCTCTCTCTCTCTCTCTCTCTCTTTCTCTCTCTCTCCCCCCCCCTCTCTCTCTCTCTCTCTCTCTCACACACACACACACACACACACACACACACACACACATACATAATCTAAACACTGACACAACCAGTTCAAGGATATTATCTTGTGGGCCCTGCACACAGAGGTAGAGGGGTGAAGATGCAGATTTCAGGCACATACCTTGTTGTTGAAAATGTAAGAAAATAGAAAAGTGCAAAGGAAACAGCACATTTCCTCCTATAAAACTGAAAGGTACTTGCCAGCCACTCAATAACTGCTCAATATAGAGAAAAACTCTTCAAATAATAAGAGAGTACTCTCAGATAATGCTTCTGGAGATGAAGGTACTCTGGGACACTTAAGGGGTTTCTAAATGAGAGAATCACTCTAAATAGATTCTTTTGAGTATCCACTGTTAGCCCAGATAGATATCTTCTAACTGGAAAGCCAGACCATTATGCAATATGTGTTCCTATGCCAGGGCTGGGCTTGTTCACCTGGGATTCCCTGTAAGCCACATCAGCTCCAATTTCTGAATGGGGTCTGCAGTGTTCTCACATAAGAGGCCTCTGGCATAATTACATGCCCAAATTCGAATCATACGATGCATTAGTACTTAATTCATATTCATGGTTGAGTAATATTACATTGTATGGATATACCACAATTGTTTATCCATTTGATTGTTTTTGAATTTTTGGATTATTTCCACCTTTTCAGTGAACATCTGTGAAAAATAATTTTTTGATGGAGAAAGTTCCTATTTTTTATTATTTTTTTCATATGATAATTTTGTGATTAGCTTTTCGGCGGGACTTCTAGACTTCCTTATCATATTGCTGTGCAGAAATTGATCATGTGTTTAAAGGACTCAACTTGCATCCTGAAGTCTTCTGCCTACAGTCCTGCTAGGTATTATCTGAGTGAAAGCATTTAGAGCCTTGAAATGTGCCCTAACTGTTCAACAGTGAAATCCTGGATGGACTGTGAAGGAGAGTTTGGTGCAGCATAGGATTCAGCCACCCATCCATCAACTGAATCACCATCCACTGATTCACTGTCCACTGATTCATTGATAGAATATCTATCACATACCTACCTCACACCAGTCCCTGTGCTGGACATGGGAAGAGGTGCATAAGGTATAGGTGACTCCTGAAGGGGCTTATGACCTTGGGGTGGGGGAAACAGACACACAAATGACAATCAGGCCATGTGTGGTAGCCTCCACCTGTAATCCCAGCTCCTCAGGAGGCTGAGGCAGAGATCACCCAGCTCATTTCTGGGAAGGTAAAGCAAGTGAAAGCGAACAGGGGTCTCTTCTGGGGATAGGGCTGAGTCAGGGATGTTGTTCTGCTCGCCTCTGTAACTTGAGAGCCCAGCACATAGTAGGTGCTTAGTATTGCCTGGAATATAGTAGTCACTCAGTAAACGACTGTCAGTTGTGTGGATTCATGTTTCCAGGAAGGGACTTGACCTTTAGTTTTCTGCCCTTCTCTGTGGTGGTGATTGGTTCTCATCATGGGTGAATACAAAACAAAGGTGATTCTCAGTTTTTAAGTGTGATCCTTCTGCTTCTGACCTTCCTCACCCATCACTGTGCCCAGGAGGATTCCAGCTCTCATTCACATGATGATGTGCAGCCATCAGTACATAAGTGTTGCTCTGAAAAACGGGGAGAGAACTGGCCCGCCAGAAGCAGGTCTGTTTATTTAAAAGGGAAAACTCCCGGCAGGTGAGCGAGGCCTCCCAGCCTCCCTGCCTCCCACCTCCGCTCTAGGTTCTGCATGGGAATCTGGTGCCCAGGGCTCTACCATGCCCCAGCTCGCCTCACAGAATGAGCCTGGCAGGGGATGGGGAGCTCCTGGCAGGGACGGGTGGTCTCCACTGGCCCAGACAGAACCTCCGAGACATGCCGGGAGGCCACGTGTGTACCCCAGCCTCAGCCGGGTTGGCTTTTCTGGGGCCATTTCGTACCTGCCACAGTACCACGGACGGGACCTTGGATTCCCCAGGGGTGGGTGTGACCAGAGTTGGGTGCCGCAGTCCAGTGCAGCAAAATAACCAGGGGGTGACAAGCAACTTGTGTACATTGATAAAGCAGGAGTGGGAGCCATTTATTGTAGGACAACAGAGGTATTGATACATTCCACACAGCTTATCTTAATTAATATGAACTAGATACAGCAGTCAACCAATAAGAAATTTCCACACTCAATGGCTTGCTGGAGTTACTTCACAAACCACTCCCTCTGGCAAAATGCCAGGCGCCATCTAGACATGTGTACAGACCCTAACATTTGCCAGGCGCCATCCTGACTTGTTTACAGACAAACTCTAACAATTCCCCCTTTGGTTTAATTTAAATAACGACCATAGTGGTTTTTACACAAACACCATAAATAATCTGCTACAAGCAGAAGGGGAGGATACAAAAATGCCACAATACCAAGCCAATTGATGGCTCCATGCAAGAAGCCCTTGGAAAAATTATACCAGCAATGACACCGTTAGCAAAGATACCGAGTTACAATTTGTTTTAGATTCAAGTTTGTTCTCTCAGTCCAGATAAAGCAGTGTCTCAATAGATTAACTCACAGTCCAGATAAATCACAGTCCAGGTAAATTCTGCAGGCAGCTAGCTTTGGGGACATGTGTCTATAACCTCATGACAGACAACTGGGTGGATGGGCAGTTCTCAAAGGGCCTCCTCCCTCCCCCAAGGTGAATGCTCCATCCTTTATGGGCTAAATCAGGTCCCCCCAACTGCCACCAAACCCTGTGTTGAAGTCCTGACCCCAGTACCTCCGAATGTAACTGTGTTTGGATTTTTCAAAGAGGTAACTGAGGTAATGTGAGGTCATTGAAGACAGCATGGCAGGTTCTTCTATGTAGAGCAGATCTAAAAAGGAGACACAGTGAGGGAGTAGGTGGCTTTCTACAAGCCAAGGAGAGAGATCTCCCAAGACGTCCACCCTGCCAGCTCTTGGCCCTGGGTTTGCAGCCCCCAGAACCAGGAGAACAAAGATCCCCATTGCTCCAGCCACCCAGCCCAGGATGCTCTGTTACAGCAGTGCTCGCAGACTCATATGGCCCCGGGAGTCAGTTTCCTGGTGGAAGACACAGTGTAAAGGTTGGTGACTCAGTGGGCCCTCAGTCTGTCACCAACCCAGGGGTGGGTCCTGCCGACCTCCTGGGGGTGACCTCACTGTGAGGCCTAAGTGCAGTGGGAGTCACCCTCAGGTGGTTCCCCAGAACCAAAGCCCCAGGCTGTCTCCAGGGCAGACATTGCCAGTCCACCCCAGAGCACTCCACCAGCCCCACCTTGTTCTCCAGCTGGGCACCTTCTGGGTTGACCAACAGGGGACAGGTTTCCCTGGGCTCAGCTCAGAAGGGCCTGGCTAAGGCTGTTTGAGTCATGCTTGGGGGGTCTTTAGCCTCCCTGGGGGTTACCTGTGCAGACACTGGCCCAGGAGGTCCCCAAGACTAACTCGCCAGCCACACTGTCACCTGCAATGTGTTATGTAGAGAAGTGTCCAAGTGTGACTGTACCCATGACCAGGGCGGGGCCAACAGGGAGAAAAATACTGATAATTATCCCCAAATAAATACATGAATAAAACTGCCACACCCACATGACACTCAGTCATCGGGTCAAGAGAGTTTAGCAAAGCCCAGATCTGGGGTCTGAGGGACCCCAATCTACCCACTGTTGTCACCCAGGAGTTGACATCAAATAGCCACACCAGCTCTGTGTCCACAGGGCCTGTTAGGTGGTCCTAGAGAAGGCCCAGGCGCAGCTCTTCTGTTAGTCTCCTGGGAGACCTTCCCAAGCCCCACTGTCATCAGCACCCCCTGGAATCTGGAGGTGCAGAGGGAGTACTGTGGGCCTCCTCTCAGACCCTCAGTGATGTCAGCTCATTCCTGCCGCAGAGCCATTGCACAGTCTGTTCATGCAGAGACTTCTAATGCTGCCTGCAGTCTTCACCCTCCAGCTGCCTTTCCGACCCGGCTGCCCTCCTCCCCTACCCTTCGGCTCCTCTTCACTTCCTCAGGGCCACTTACTGAATCTCCCAGTTTGACCTCCATGGTGTTTCCTTTGGTCACTGTAGGTCCTCCCACTCAACAGGGAGCCAGCAGGGTCCAAGATGGTACCCCCACTATATTCCCCAGAGCTCCAGTGCTGACTACAGACCTAGCACCTGCTCAATAAAATGACTGCTGGCTGAACTCACTGATGGGCGGAGTCGGTGCTTGGGCCTCTTGCTGTGGGTAAAGGAGTGAGTGGCCGTAAGGTGTGTAGAAATGTCAGTCTCATGTTCATCACACGAGCTGGCTCTGACCACATGCCCAGCCCAAGGCCTGACCCGGAAGGAATTTTTACAGTTTCTTATTGAGTTGTCCTGTGTAGAGCGCATAGTAGGCTCCGCACAACTGAGAACTGCCAAGTGCACACAGCCCTGACACACCCACAGGGACACAGGGGACAACAACGGCCAGAGGCCTCCAGGGTGTTCTGAGGTGAGGAAAGCAAGGCTCAGAGAGAGTGATACGCTGCCCCAAGGCCACACAGCACTCTGAGGCAGGCTTGCACAGAACTCGGAGCTCTGGTCTTCGTCCTCCCATGGTGGCCATGTGTCCCCATGAAGATTCCTTCCCTTGTGGCCATTGCTACATGGCCATAAAGGGTCTGGGGGCTCCAGCAGGGTTGGAGAGGACAGGCGCACCCCTATCCCTAACCTCAGACCTCGAGCCTGCCTCATGGTGATCTGTGGTGGCTGCTTGGTGGCACTGTGGAGTCACCACTGACTGGCAGCTACCCCAGGGACCCCAGTCCATTCCAGCTTGATCAAGAGGCCTCAGGGGGTGCTCTGTGCTGACCTTATTCCACATGAGGAGGGTAAGGCATGGAGAAGGACCAGCCAGCCCTGTCTGAGCCATGCGGTTGGTCTGGGAGGAAGGAAGTGGTAGTTTACTGAGCACCTACTGCGTGCCGCTGGGAACCGCCCCTACCACCAGGACCAGGGACCCGAGGACGACTCCACACAGGGGGAAATCCATTCTGGCTCCCAGTTGGAGGCTGGCTACTCTGCTTCAGCCAAAGGCCAGGGAGGCCAAGCAGAGGGCTGTGGCGAGGGGCAGCAGCCAGCCAGGGCCCCTGGTGGGTGGCTGGGGAGGCCAGGGGGATGGACCCATTCAGGGCACATGCCCAGAAGCCATTAACTCACCAGGATCCATCAAGGTCAGCACCCTCATGTCCTGTCCCTTCCCCAAAGTCACCTCTGAACACTGTGTCCCAGGGACCAAGCCTTCCACCTGAGCTCCTGGGGAACTCCTGCCCCATGTGGGTCACCCATCCTCACTCCCACCCAGGGCAGGAGCAGTGTGGTTTCCCGTCTGTCTCCCTGGAGACACAGGAGAGGTGACAGGAAGGATCCTGAGAGCAAAGACAGTCACCGAGACGACACAGCGGCCCATCTTAGCCCCACGCCACCCACAAGCCCCAGACTCGGACACCAGTGAGGACCCACCTCACAGGGGTGAGGACACCACTCAGCCAGGATGTCCTGCTGCAAGGCACATTCCTGCCCAGAGGGGACAGGCCGGTCCACCTGCCCCACCCCTGGACAGACCCCCCAGGCCAACAGGGATGGCTGTGCAGGCTGGGTGCCAGGGGCCCACAGGGAGGCGGGGGGCAGAGGGGGGTCTACCACTCCCTGAGCCCAGCAGCCCCTATTCTCACTGGAGCAGGGGACACGGTGACCCAGGACTGTCACCAGGGAGGGTGACGAGGAAAGGGACAGGCAGCACGAGGGCCTTGGCAGCAGAGAACAAGGGACAGAGAAGAAAGCTGGGACCCAGGGCTCAGGAGAGGGGACGGTGGAGCCCAGACACAGAAGCCCAAGAGCACAGAGCTAGGACCAAGGACCCAGAAAACACAGGATGGGCAGGGAGGGCAGGAGATGGCCTCTGGAATAATGTCGGGAGGGAAAGGCCAGAGGCCACCAGGGGAGCCTTGAGGGAGGGGAAGGGAAAGGGGAGGCCCCAGGTGGGGGAAGGAAGGGGTGCCAGGGTCAGAGGTGGAGGCCAGGGCTGGGCAGGGTCCCCATCACTTTGGCGACAGGGTCCTCCTTTCCTGGGGACCTATGTAGCCTGGACACGTGCAGCCAGGACCCTCCATCCACCCTAGTTCCCACACAGAGTCCACTTCCCACAGGGGCCTGGCCGAGGACTCAGGGGCCCAAAACAAAGGCGGAGGCCGGCCTCCATGGAAGCCTGGAGGCCTCTGGTTCCCAGCTTAGCAGGCCCCAGGCATTTGCATGAGGCCTCCCCCTGGGGGGATGCTAATGCTCTGCTATCCCTGCTCCTGGAGGTGATTTGCATACATTTGCATACCCCTGGGGAATTAGGCCCATGGGCCTGGGGGCATCTTGGCTCCCTGCCTCCCAGCGGGCTCTTAGGGCTGCAGCCGTATCCTGGGGGTGCCCTGGCAGGCAGTTTGACCTGGAAACATAGACTGTGTGTGTCCCTCACCCTGAGGCTACTGTTCACTTCTGAAATGAATGAAGACATTTCAGAAGTGACCTTGGGAGACACTGGTCTTGGTAACTCACAGAGGTTTCAAGTGGTCTTCCTGATCTCCGGGAAGAGAATTCTGGATATATTTTGGAGACTCAGTAAGTTGGTGAATGGATGGAAAGAGATTCAAAGGACTAAGGGGGCTATTTCAGAGCAGGAAGGGATCCCTAGGAGGACCCTAAGTGGGACTCTGGAGAGATTTCCTCCCTCCCTCCAGAGAACAGAGCCAGGGCCTGTGAGGGGAGGAAAGGGGTTGGAGACTGGACCTGAGATGGGCCATCTTGGTCAGGAGTGAGCTCCCCACCACCAGCGGTGTGCAGTTAGAAACTGTTGCATTACACTGCTGAAGGTCACTTCCTCTAGGATTCTGGGCTTCGGGGAAAAGAAATGCAACCCCAACTCGGCCATGCTCAGTCCCCTTTCTCTCCAGAGTGGGCATAAAGAAGCCAGGCGTGGTACCTTCATGACATTAGGAAAATCATTATAAATAAGATAGTTCCTATAAAAGTTGATGAGCTCTCCACAGTCCAGCTCCTCTCGACAGGAATAAAGCCAAGCCCGTGACTCCAGTGTCACCTCCCGACATGGACTAGAGGAAACGCTCATTCTAAAAAGTATAACAAGAAAAGTGAGTGACAGTCTATTGACATTTTAAAAAGTGTGTGAGCAGGAGGGGGCGTGACTGGCTGGAGAGACCCAGAGACAGGAGGAGAGAGGAGCCATATCTGTCCCCTCCATCTCCGCTAAACCTGGGGGGCTCAGGCTCCTCCATCGCCCAACAGCTGTGGCTCGGCGTCCCCTCCACCAAGAAGAAGGTCGAGGGGTGGGCAGGGTGCAGGCCACGGGCCTGGGGTGCACCAACTCCTAGGTCAGGGTCTCCCCTCGCTGGGCTCTGGTGGCTCTGTGGGACTGTCCTGGGAGGGCAGGTAGGGGATCTGGCCAGTGGCGACCAGGGGTCCATGTCCCCTTAGCTTTCCAGCAGGCTGCGGGCTCAGGAACGCACATAGACCCCGCCTCGTGCCCGCCCCACTGCCACCTGCCCCCACCATCACTTGCCCCCTGGAGCTGAGGGCAGCCCGGGGTGGGGGTGCAGCGGTGTGGGACAGATGTCCACGGAGACCATTCTAGGGAGGACCTGGGGCCACCCCTGTGCCCTATCCAATTCAAGGGGCGAAGGGGCTGGTCCCAGGGATTTCCTGGGCACCGACAGGTACGGCGCCCTGGGGATTCTTGGGCCTCCACAGTGACGGCCTCTTACCCTGCCCTCCTAGTGCAGTGCGCACACGCATGCGCGTGGGCCAGTGCACACTCACGAGGTGGATGTCACACCCCTGCAGCAGCATCAGTGCTTGCGCAGGAGGGGCTGTCAGGGGACGGTCCACCTGCACCTGTGCAGACCGTGGGCACCCACCCCGGGATGCATGCGCACCCCCCACCCCCCCACACACACCCATTCTGTCTTAGGCACATGCACGCTTATGTGCAGGGGACAGACCCTCGTTCTAACCTGTGTCCCACACTCCCAGCAAGTGCCCGTGCAGCACGTGCCAAACCCACGGGGAATTGTGAACGCAGTCACTGTGACCTCCCCACCTCCCGGGACCCCACCTCGTGCTGCCCCACTCCCTAAACAGTGTTTACACAGCTGTCCTGTGTCCTCTGAGCGCTGGGGGAGCAGGCCACATGTGACCTCGGTGGAGAATGTCACCCTCTCCAGTCCCTCCTGCTCCCAGCCTGCCTTTGTCACCCAGGACAACGCTCAGGAGACCCTGCTGTCCTGCCCTCCTAGTGGCTTCCCCGCCAGGGCCCTGGGCAATGAGTGAGCCTCGAGCGTCCCTCCTTGCCAAGTCGTCCTTTCCCAGGCCTTATCAGTGAATGCGGGTGGAGAGGACAGGGGCTGCCACTCAGGGAGGCCTGTTCTAGAAGCATCCGCCTGTCCCTCCCCTTCCTCTCTACCAGTCCAGCCTCTCACATCCGCTTGTGGCCCCACCTCTCAGCCTTTGTCCAGGCTGTTCCCTGCCCCCAACTCGCCCCTTAGCAAGGACCCCTAGCCGCCCCCTCCAGGAAGCCCTCGGGGTTCCCTGCCCTCCTGGCCTCGAGGCTGCCTGCACTTCTTCCCTGATGTCTACTCCAAGATGTCTATTTCTTGCTTCCTGAACATGACCATGGGATGGGGAAGAGTGGAGTCGTGGAGAAGGTGGACAGCTGGGCTCCCATCATCCTGGCACCCCTAGAAATGGGGAGGAGCCCTGTCCAAGGGCTAGACCTCTGCAGGAAGAGGATGGACAGGAGGGAGAGTCCCAGGGAGTGTGCGGCGCCTCTATCCTCAGGCCTCCAGGAGTGAATCAGGTCCCTGGCCTTAATTCAAGAGTTAAAGGATGCCACCACACATATGGGGAAGTTAGTAAATCCCCTCCTCTGCCCTCCCCACCCAGAAGGCTGCCAACTTCTAGACTATAATGGTGTGCGGGATAGTGAAATCAGCATATCCATCTACACACTCCCAGCTCATCAGGTACAGGGAAGGGCCAGTGGCTCCAGTTCCAGATCATCATCCTCTGGAGGCTCCCTGGGCACCGGCTCCCAAATACCCAGAGGGAGGGACATCCCCCCAGCCCCCGCCTAGGTGCCACCAGGCAGCCCTGGGAGCCATGAGGGACCATCATGAAGAGTAGTCCTTTCTATTCAAACTGCAGTTTCCTTGGGGTAAAGTGAGTGGGACCTGTTGGTTAAACTTGGTGTGACAAGGGGGAGCATCCTGTGTCCACCCACACAGCCAGGGGCCTGCTTAGGAGCCTCCCCAGGGCTCCTCCCACTTGTCAAGTGAGGATGTGGAGACATGTAGGATGTGCTCCTCAAAGCATGTCTGAGGAGGTGAGGCTGAAGTGCAGAGCCCTCCACTCATAGAAAGGGACAAGCAGCACATGGCTTAAGAACATCGACTTTTTTTTTTTTTTTTTTTGTACTGGGGATTGGACTCAGGGGCACTCAACCACTGAGGCACATCCCCAGTTCTTCTTATATTTTATTTAGAGATAGGGTCTTGCTGAGTTGCCTAGCGTCTTGCTAAGTTGCTGAGGCTGGCTTTGAACTTGCAATCCTCCTGCCTCAGCCTCCAAAGCTGCTGGGATTATAGGCCTGAGGGACATAGACTTTTTAGTTCGGAAACCCTGGGTTCTATCCCCTTCCCTGCCACTTGCTACTTTGGAGATCCTGGACATGTGGCTTGGCTCTTCTGACCCTCCCTCTACCTATCTGCAAAATGGAGGTGATATCTGTAGCCCCTCTTTCAAGACTCTGTAAAGATCCACATGGATTGTGTGCGGTGACTATATCCCACATAGCAAGCACTGGACTAATTCATGCCTTTTCAAAAAAGTATTTCAGATTCAAAAAAGCACATTCCTGGTAACCCCAGTGAATCAGGAGGCTGAGATAGGAGGATCAAAAGCTTCAGGACAGCTTGGGCAATTTGGTGAGATCCTCAAAATAAAAAATAAATAAATAAAAAAGTAAAAACGGCCAGGGTTATAAGGCTCAGTGATAAAGGCACCTGTGGGTTTGATACCCAATTCCACAAAATAAAAATAATGATTTCATGAAATGTCAGCATATTGCAGAGATGCAGTAAATATTCTTTGGATTCATGCTTGGCTTTCAACAAAAGTTAAGGTGCAACTGCCTTGAGTCTGAATATTTTGTGGGTGCTCCATAGTATCCTAAAGTTTACCTTGTCTGCCTGTGCCCTGGCAGCCTGAACACCCTTTGCCTCTTCACTGGAGGGCCAGTAGGGGTCTCTGAAATGACCCTATGGATGGGGTAAAAGGAGCAGGCTCTGTCCAGGGTGAGGGCCCTGGGAAGCTTCTATCAAGGTGTGTTAATGCAGGCTGGAGGTCAGGAGCCCTGGGCCAGCCAACGAGACCTGAAAGCTTAGTTCCAGCCTGGTAGAAGGTTAAGGGCAATGCTCCAACATGAGGCTTACCTGAGCTTAGTTCCCATGCTGCCATTTAGTGATGGGTGGCTATAGGCTCCTCTCTGGTCTATGAAATCGGACTCATGTTGTCTGCTGTGCTCATCAACCAGGTTGGGGTTGAGGATGCAGTGATATAGCAAGAATGTACAGATACAATGGAGTGTGGGACCCGAGTGTCCTGGGAAATCAAATGAGAACTTGGAACATCTTTTACAGAAGGCAGCCGAGTAAAGAGGAAACCTTGAACCTGGGCTCAAATCTTGGTTCTGTAACATTGGGGCTGTGTGACCTTAGGTAAGTTACTGAACATCTGTGAATCTGGTTCCTCATGTGAATGCATAGTCTGTTATCATGAAGGCATAATGGAATGATTCAGAAAGCATAGTTGGCCTGTGGGAAATGGCAATGCCCATGTTGGAAGGTGTCAGGACATCTCAAGAAGAACTTCCAAAAGTCCCAAACAGGAAAATGCCAAGGTGGGCACAGAACAATTAAGAATTAATTGCCTCTAATCATCAAATAGTATTGGAGTCCCCTTTCCAAGCCAGGTCCCCAAGCTTGGTGCCAGGGATTCCTGGAGGAGTCCCAGAGCACATACTGAGAATGAATTGGAGCAGCCGTCTTATGGGGCTGGTGTCCTGGCAGCCATCCTAGGCCTGGGATCCCTCCCCAGGGGCTGTGGTCCAGTCTTTTCCACCCTAGTGCCCACCTTGGACTCACTGTGCTCCAGGAGACGACTCCTCTGGCCAGAGCCTGCCTCCACAGAACATGGTCTCTCCTTCTGTGACCCTAATTCACAATGTCACTTGAAGCAGAGGGAATGAGAATGGCAAGCTAGGAAAGAGCTGTGGAAGTTGGTCTGGATCCAGGGAACAGTGACAGTAAAGTGAGGCCCTGCCTGCCCTCCTGGGGGTCATGCTCAGGCAGAGGGGTGCATGTTGGAATACATGCTACAGAGGGCAAACAGGCATGGGAGAGGATAGGTGTGGCAGGATCCTGGTCTGGTTTGGATGTGAGGGGTCCCCCAAAAGCTCAGCTGTGTGACCATTCAAGAGAGTTTGGAGGACAAATGATGGTATTGTGAGAGTCTTAACCCATCAGTGAATTAACCCCCTGATAATGATTGACTGAGTGATCACTGAAGTGGTGGGTGTGGCTGGGGAGGGTCATGGGCCAATTCTTTGGGATATATAGGTATATATTTGTATTTGGCAGGTGGGGCCTCCCTCTGCTTTCTGATCGTCATGTGAGCCCCTTCCCTCCACCACACTCTTCCGCCATGAGGTTCAGCTCACCTCAAACCTTGAGGAATGGAGCCTGCTGTCTACGCATTGAGACCTCTAAAAACATGAGCCCCCAAGTCAACTTTTCCCCTCTTCAATTGTTCTGAGTCTTCTCACACTTTCTCCATGGCCTTGTCCTGCTCATGCCCACACCACTGCAGGGACAGCCTAGCTGGCTAGGCCTTCCTTCTCTCAGGCAGCAGAAGCTGCTGGGAGGATCTGAACTCCAGCCAGTCAGGGTGCTCTCAGTCCCTCCCTTCCCAGTCGTGGGGAGGAGGCTCAGGACCCTCTCCACAGAGGGGGCATGTTGGGGACCAGGAACTTACAAAGGCAAATCATGTCTGGGGAAACATTGACTGCTGAGAGCTCCAGCTGTGGGGGCCAACGATGCCCCCTTGGTCCAGATGTTGGCCTCACCCACCTCCCTCCTGCAGCAGCACATTTGAAGAGAACCTTATAGGCCAGCAGAGAGCGACACAGAATCCGGGGTGGGGAGTGGGCTGGCAGGGCCACCCAGCACCATCCGTGCACAGCTAGCCATCACTTCTGGGCTGAGGGTGTCCCAGGGAAGGTGGGACCACAGCCTTCCCTGTCAAATGTCCCAGATTTCCTTGCTGGGAATGAAAACTGAATCCAGAGGTGGGACCCATGCCATGACCCTACGCTCTCCCAGGACAGAGTGAGCTCCTTGTCCCTGGAGTATGTCAGCAGGGTCTGCACCTTCAGAGCTAGTGAGAATCAGGCTACTCAGGGCCTTAGAGGGGTGGGCCGGAGGCCTTCTTTTGGATTCTTGCCAATTGCCTAACCCCTGATCCTAAAGCCCACAGGGTGCCCAGTCCACCCTCCTCTCCAGCACCAGGAGAATCTAGAACTTGCTTCTTTAAATCTCCCTTCCCTGAATGGGTCAAGGCCTTGAGGGGACACTCCCCTGCCCCCAGTGCACAGAGACACTTCTCTTAGTGCATCCTCGCTGGCTGGCTGGGAGCCGCAGACAGCACTGTGACATGAGGGGACATAAGGGGGCTCTCACATTTCACCTGGCTGGGCTCCTGGGCTGCCAGCATTCTGGCTGGCTGATGTCAACATGAAAAGGCCCCGTGAGTAGGAGAGCTCCCTCCCTTTCCCCCTCGCCTCTGCTAAGCCCCACTCTGCAGCTAACCACTGTCTGAACCTCCCTCCCTCTGGAGCACCCTCTCGCTCGCCTGCCAAGCCTTCCCCAGAATACTACAGCCTCACCCCGCAACCTCCACCAGCCAGAATAAGAATCCCAAGGCTGGGTGCAGGGCTCAGGGCTCCATGTTGCAGAGGAGGAAGGGGGTCTGTCTGGCCTAAACATAAGCCATTAGGCCAACCATAGGCCAGAATGATGGAATAAATCTTTGTGGGTTCATTAATGCTCTGAGGCCAGGAGGTCTCCCAATCTCAAATCCAAAGACAGGCAGAGCAGTGAAATTTCCCATGAGACCTTCCAGGTATCTGCCCTAAATTTTCGATGTGGCAACTTTTTAAACCTTTTATTTTGAGCTAATTTTAGATTTACAGAAAAGTAGCAAAAATAGAACAGATAACCTAGCCTTCCCTAATATTCACATCTTACATAACCCTACACAATGATCCAGCCTGAGAACTTATCATTAGTTCAGTACTGTCACCTACACTTCACATCTTATTATTGGAAGCTGGGTACAGTGGTGCATGTCTGTAATCCCAGCAGCTCAGGAGGCTGAGACAGGAGGATAGGGAATTCAAGGCCAGCCTCAGCAAATTAACAAGGCCCAAAGCAACTTAATGAGACCCAGTCTCAAAATTTAAAAATAAAAATAAAAATAAAAAAGGGCTGAGGATGTACCTCAATGGGAAAGCACTCCTGAGTTAGATCCCCAGTACCTAAAACAAAACAAAATAGCTCTTATTGGAATTTCCCATTTTTCTACTAAGATCCTTTCCTGGTTCCATCACCCCATCCTGGATCCCACACTGCATTTAGTTGTTATTTCTCTTTTGTGACCCTGATCAATTGGTGACAGTCCCTCAGTCAATACTCATCTTTCATGACATTGACAGCACTGAGGAACAGGTATTTTGTAGAACTGTGGGTTTCCTTGTGTTTTCTCAAGATCAGAGGATGGCTCTGCAGTTTGGGCAATGCCACATAAATGGTGCTGGCTCCTTCTCAGCTCCCCATAATAAGAGGCTCACGTCATCAACATGTCTGATGACTAGTGGTGTTGACCTTGATCACCTAGTTAAGTTGATGTCTAAAGGATTTATCCACTATAAAGTTACTTTATTTTCCTTTTGAAATAATAAATATCTTGGGGAAAATACTTTGAGACTAACTGCTCCCCATTTTTCTTCAAATGTTCACCCACGAATGATAGCACCTGTTGCTGGATCACCACTCACTGCTGAGGTGACATCTTAGCAGTGATATTTTATTTCCCCCTTTTCCCCTTAACTATAAGGGAAAGCTAACCCTTCTCTATTTATTTATGCATTCAATTATTTACATCAGTATGTATCAAGAGATGTTTACTTGAGGCTGGGGAGCCAGGATACACATCTGTAATATCAGTGATGTGGGAGGCTGAGGCAGGAGAATCACAGGTTAGAGGCTAGCTTCAGCAATGGAGCGAGACCATCAGCAACTTAGAGAGACCCTGTCTCAAAACAAAAAGGGCTGGGGATATGGCTCAGAGGAAGATTGCTCCTGGATTCAATTCCAGTTCTGCAATCAATCAATAAATAAATATCCAGTGCTATCATTATCTATTTTCTGCTCAAATTGTTCCTGCTTTGGCTACTAGAACTTTTCTTGAGTTAGCTCCTGTGTTCTTTTGACAAATCCCACCCCCCACTTTTTTGAATGCTTCCTTCTCCTCTGGCACCACAAGATAGTCCAGCCTTATCTTTCCCTGCCCCTGTCCAGTTTCAGATATTTCTCCAAGGAGCTTTGTTCCCTCTTGTTGGAGAATGGTATTAGAACCCAAGATCTGATGCTTGATGTGGTCACTGGTACTGGGATGTCATTGCTTCTAGGTCCCCGCAGCTGACAGAGCTGGGGAACATGTGTGTATATACTAGCCCATTGTGCTGCAATTAAAAAATGTAATTTACTCTTGTTTTTCCCTCAAGAGATCTACTTCATTTCCTATAACTGCCTCATGGTATTCCTTGGCAGGGATGGAGCAGAATCTTATTTAACTAGTCCCTGAATGGTGGCTATTCATATTATTATACATTTTCTTCTTTTTTTTCTGTACTGGGGATTGAACCCAGGGGTGCTTTACCACTGGGCCACACTCCCAGCCCTTTTCTCCTCTCTCTCTCTCTCTCTCTTTCTCTCTCCCTTTCTTTAAATTTTGATGTAGGATCGCGCTAAGTTGCTAAGGCTGACCTCTAACTTTCAATCCTCCTATCTCAGCCTCCCATGGCCCTGGCCTTACAGGTGTGCACCAGGGTGCCTGGCTACATTTCCTTTTATATTACCAAAGTGCTCTAATTCCTATGTGTACCCATTGCCAAGTGCTTCTTTGGGGCAGACACCAACATGTGAAACTGTTGGGCCAAAGGACGTGGGCAACTGAAATGTTGATGGTAGCTGTCAGTGTGCCCTCCGAGGGAGCTGTACTCATTAGCAGACCACCATTCAAGCTCATGCGTGTGCCTCCAGGACCTGAACTTTCACATCCTCCACCTCCCAGTACTGTCTCCTATTTCTAGGCTATCACTCAGGCTCAGTGCACTACCTACCATTTTTCCTGATACTTCCAGATCTCTGACTCTGCTGTTTTTTCCTCCCTGGGATACCCTTACTCTCTCACAGCAGGACACACTTCTACTCCTACTTCAAGGCCCACCTTAAACTGTGCCTCTGGGTGCAGTCTTTCTGAGTTTGCCATCCAGGCAGACAATGGGGGACTCCCTTCTCACTGCTCCTGGTGTGACCTCTCAGATCACAGCTGGCAGTTGAGGGAGCTGGCTGTCTCTCTCTCCAGCTTCTCTGTGATCTCTATGGACTGGCCTACCCAGTCTGGACACAGAGAAAGCCCCTGAAAGCATCTGCTGAATGAGTGCCTGAGTTACCCATTGGCTACAGACAGCAATTTTCTATGGACTACTTTTGCTTGTTAACTAAGCATAGGGTCTGGAACCTGGGGTTTGTTTTGTTATTGTTGTTGTGTTATTGATTATATGTGGGTTTTTTTTTTACCTGGGATTGAAACCAGTAATGCTTAACCCCTGAGCCACATCCCCAGCCCTATTTTGTATTTTATTTAGAGAAAGGGTCTCACTGAGTTGCTTGGGGCCTTGCACAGTTGCTGAGCCTGACTTTGAACTCCTGATCCTCCTGCCTCAAACTCCTGAGCCACTAGGAGAGATCTAGGTTTTTAAAAATGTCTCATTTCAAACTCATTTTTCCTTCCACACCTCACTCCCATGTGTATACTCACAGACTGCCACACATATATAATTAGGCATCCTCCCAAGCTCCAGTGGGTGGTGTGTTTGAGTGTGTAAGTGGGGGTGTTAGGATGTCTGTGTGTAATAAAGAGAAAAGAAAGTGAGAAGAGGGAGAAAGAGAAACAGGAGAGAGGAATGACAGAGACAGAGAGAGAGAGAGATTGACTGTTGGAAGTAAAACTTTCCCAGGTTGCCCTGGGGCTGATAAGCCCTTTTAAAGAAGGGGCATTAGCAATTGGGACCTGTCAATATGCCACTTACCTCTGTGGCCAAGAAAGACAGAGCTGCTCTCCAGTGGTCCCAAACCTGGGAGCCATATTTTATATGTCTGTCTCTCTCACCCCCACATCTATTTGATCACCACAACAAAAACAGTCTCACTACAAGTCTGTCCCATTGCCTCCAGGCCCCAATGCTGTCACCCAAATTCAGTTGCCCACCGTGTCTTATTACTGCTGATACAACAGCCTCCTCATTGTCCTCCTGCTTCACATTCCACCCTTCCTAACCCAGTAGCCACCAGGGATCATAAAAGTCATCCAAAAATGCAAATCTGATCTTTCTTGCACATTCTGTGGGTTATAGGTTCAAGTTCAAAATACATTCAAGGTGATGTTCATAGTTCAGAAGCAAGTCAGTACATGGTGGTCCTTATATGCTAGGCACTGGGATGGAAAGGGGAACCAACACCATTTCAGCTCCCAAAAGGACCCTGCCAAAATGTGTGGACCAGCCAGTTTGTCTTTCTTCAATATGCAGCACGAAGCCCTGACTCCCTGTGACACCATGGGACACATTAGAGACCTCAACTACTCTTTGGACAGTTAGGCTACAAGTTCGTTAGTGTCTTCCATGGTGTGGATGTAGTTTGTCCCTGTCAAAACTCGTTGAAATTTGGTTGCCTGTGTAGCAGTGTGGGAAGGTGGGTCCTTTAAGAGGGATTAATGTCTTTCTTGAAAGACTGGATTAGTGCTCACAGAAGTGCATTTGTTCTATTGAGAGCAGATTGTTGTAGTGTCTGGCCCCCTCTGTCTCCTCTCTCTTCCACATGTTGGTTTGCTCTTCCAACTTTTGCAACACTTATGGAATAGCCTTTGCCAGGTGTGACTGCCCAAACTTAAACTTCCCTGCCTCCAGAACCAGGAGTTAAATAAAACCTATTTTCATTATAAATTACCTGGTTTCAGGTATTTTGATATGGCAACAGAAAATAGACTAAGGTAGCATCGCACTCTCTGTTGAAGCCCATGACCTATCACATGACCTATCACAGCTCGTGACCTCATACATCGCAGAAGGCCTCATAAGTATCAATGGATTGGATAAATGAATGGATGAATGTGTGGATGGATGGAAAAAGGATGGGTGGATATATGTATCTGTGTGTGTATGCATGTATGTGTGTATGAGCGTGTTAGGAGTGGGAGAGTGGGTGGATGGGTGTTTGATTACAAGGCCTGAGGAGGTAGACGTATGGCTAGATAGGCAGGTTGAGTGGGTCTAATAAGCTATAGTAGCATAGGTCAACAAAAATCATGGAATGTCATAAAATTAAAGAATAGTAGAGGAAAAAAAAACAGACTCAGAGGCTTTTTCAAAGTCACACTTCAGCCAGCTACCTTAAGAATCAGGGTTAACTATCCTCCCCATTTTACAGATTAGCAAAAAGTGGTTCAGGGATGTGAAGTGACTTGCTTGAGGTAGCATTAGTAATCAGCAAGGCAGGGACTTCAATTCAGGATGGCTTGGCCCCAAAGCTCATGTTCTCTCCACAATCTCCCATCAAAAATTGAATGGGTATCCCATCATATCATTATGAGAGGTAGAGATCAAATATGGATTTTATGTCTGACAAACCCAAATTTAAGACTAATGGTTTAATGTTCCTTGGCTTCCCTCTCTCCCTCCTTTTTTTTCTATAATGGGACATTCTACCAATAAACCCAGGGGTGCCCTGCCACTGACTTACATCCCTTGCTCTTTCTATTTTTTTTTAAATTTTGAGATAGGGTCTTATTACATTGCCAAGCCTGGCTATTAAGGGTTAACATTTTATTTTATCCTTCCTCTTTCTTTGTTCTTTTCTTTCTTTCTTTCTTTCTTTCTTTCTTTCTTTCTTTCTTTCTTTCTTTCTTTCTTTCTTTCTTTTTTTGGACAGGGGAGGTTTTCCACTGAGCCACATCCCCAGTCATTTTGTTTTTAATATTTTTGAGACAGGTCTCATTAATTTGCATTGGGCAACACCAAACTGCTGAGTCTGGCCTCAACATTGCAATTCTCTTTCCCCAGCCTTCTGCTAGGATTACAAGTGTGCACATGCTTGGCCACTGTAACATTTTCAGTCTTTTATTCATTTAAAGTATTTGTAGCTGGGCGCTGTGGTACATGCTTGTAATCCTGGTGACTCAGAAGACTAAGACTGAGGCAGGAGGATCGCAAGTTCAAGGCCAGCTCCATCAACTCAGTAAGGCCCTAACATACTTAGGGGAGACCCTGTCACAAAATTTAAAAAAAATCAAAAGTTCTTGGCTGGGGTTGTACCTCAGTGGCAGAGCACTTGCCTAACATGTTTGAGGCACTGGGATTGATCCTCAGCACCACATAAAAAAAATAAAGTTATTTAAAAAATGTTCTGGGGATGTGACTCAGTGTTAAAGCACCCCTGGATTTAATCCCTAGTGTATACATATGCAAATGTGTATGTGTGTGTTTGTGTGTGTGTGTGTGTGTGTGTGTGTGTGTTTATTTCCAGAGTATCCCCTCTTTGTGTACGTGTATGTACAGGCAATGAGTGAGGTTAGACAGAAGTGAGTTTCAATCTTGGCCAGCTTGTGAAATAAATGTTGCTATTCCCATTTTACAGAAAAGGAAACCGAGGCACTGAGAGGTCATGAGTGCCTCGGTTTCCTCATCTGTATAATGAGGAAACACTCTTTTCATAAGCTGGCTGTTTATGTTAAAAGGCCTATAAATCACTGAGCAACCCCCCCACCCCCACACACACACACAAACGCTGAATGCCTGTCCTGAAATCAGATAGGGTGAACGTGGGTTGGCCAAGTCTGTGTGGTCCCTGGCTTCACCCTCAGGGAGCTAAGTAAAGGACACAAAAGTTATAGAAATCAACAGAGAGTCCATGGAATGTGTTATAAAGTGCATAAAACAAAACAAAGAGAGAAATCCCAGAATGACAAATCTAATTTAGATGGGGTGTTGGTGCAAAGTATGATTTTTTTGAAAAAATGATATCTCAGCTGTGATTTTAAGAATGAGAAACATACAATGCAGACAGAAAGAACATCCCAGGCAGACTAAGTAGCAAATGCAAAGGTCCTGAGGTAGGATTGAGCTTGGTGAGCCCCTAGTACAGCAGAGCCATCTACAGCGGAGATGGAGGTGGAGCCAGAAAAAAATCCTCGTAATGGCAGACAGCAGTAAGCTTGGGGGCTCAGCTTTTTTGAAATATCATGGAATCCAAAGGAGAATTTGAAGAGGAAAGGGATCTGACCTGCTTAACACTTTTAAGAGGATACCTTGCTGGGTGGAAAGTAGATTGTAGAGGGCAAGGACAGAGAGAGACCAGAAGTCCTTACAAGGAGCCATTTTCTGAATTCCAGGAAAGAAGAGGTGGCACCTCCCTTGCACCAGGGTGGTGACAGTAAAAGTGGAGACTATGGAGTTCATCCATCTGAGGTATTCCTTGACTCTTCTTTCTTAAGCACCCCACATCCCTTTTGTCCCCAAACCTCTTGTCCGTATCTTTAGAACCCTTCCCCAAACCAGCCCCTTCTCAGCATCTGTTGCATAATCACTTTTTCAGTCCTTTCTGTTGCCTAGAATAAGGGTTGCATCTAGGGAGAATTATTATACAAAAAAGTCAACTCTAACTATAAATTCCATTTATGCTCTTAATAGGAAAAATTTTAAAAAATTAACTCATCTCTCATCTCCTAAATTTACTGAAAAATTTCAATACTGGAGTTCAATCTTTTAGAGGACAAGTGGTTACATCATAATGTAAACTGTAAAAAGTCACAGATTTAATATCTGTAAGGGGAGTTGGCTCCATTCAAGAAGAAAAACAAGCAATGGATGACCTGAGATTATAGTCACAGCTGCAATCGATAGGCTAGAGACACTTGCTGTAGTTAATTATCACTGACATTCTTCTCATGGCCTGTATTGTCAATGTTAAGTTATCTCTGGCACCTTCCTGGTTAACAATAGTACCACAGGCAGAAATACAGGAGCCTAATTCATAAGGAAAATCTAGTGCTTCCATCCAGGAACCTGGAATTTTATATACACATTTCAATGTTTTTTTTTTTTTAATCTTCACCTTTCAGATTTTGTTTTCCTTTGTTCTTATATGTTCCACTTGTTTCTTGCTGAATGCATCCTGTTTTCTTATAATTTTTTCCCCTTGCTGTTAAAACACAGGAATCCTATTTGTTTGTTTGTTTTTGAGATGAGGTTTCAAGGTCTTGCTATGTTGCCCAGGCTAGTTTTGAACTCCTGGGTTCAACAGAACTTCCCACCTCAGCTTCCCAAGTAGATGGATACCACCATGCTTGGCACAGACTATTACTGATTTTATGTTTCATTCTTTTTGTTTTTGTCCTGAATCTTAGGAGCACATTTTGTATTGATCCTCTTCTGGTCTTCAGCCTTCAGCACTATTTCCATTGGACAATGGATGGCCTTTTATTTCTATTTAGTCTTTGTCCTTTATCTGTACATTTCTTTTGTTCGTTTTATTTTGCTTTTTAGTACTGGGGATTTGAACTCAGGGATACTTTACCATTAAGCTACGTCAGCAGCGCTTTTTAAATTTTTGAGAAATCGGTCTCCTAAGTTCCTGAGGCTGGCCTTGAATTTGGTGATCCTTCTGCCTCAGGCTCCAAAGTAGCTGAGATTATATTTGTGCACCACCATGCCCTGTTTGTTGTTTCTGACCTGGGGTCTCACTATTTTGCCCAGGCTGGTCTTCTGAGTTCAAGTGTTCCTTTCATCTCAGCCTTCAGAGTAGCTGGGATTACAGGTGCTCACCAAAGTACCTGGCTTCTGCCCTTTAAATACCATTTGTCAAATCCCTCCTCATCCTGTCACTCACTCTTAAATGCATTGTGTCTGCTTTTCAATTTTTCTTTCAGTATATACTATTAAAGTCATCCACATTTCTGCATGCAGATTTAATTTAACCTTTTAATTGGTGTGGACAGTCCACTGTTTGCATTTACAATATTTTCAACATTCACAGACAATTTAAAAATAATAAAAAGAAAATGGCAGAATTAAAATGATCAATCAACAAATACACAATTATAGTTGTCAATTTTAATAATTTCCTTTCAATGATTGATAGAATAAGCAGATGATACCCAAATAAGAAATAGCATAAATTTGAATAGTACTATGATTCAACTTAATCTAACTGATATTTACAAAATGAAATCCTACCAGAGTAGAATGCACATTCTTTTCTATTTGATATGAAACAGTAGAGATAAACCAACTATTGGGCCAAAATCTAGTTTTCATAAATATAAAAGTCCTGGATTACAAAGCACAGCATGTTTTTTGACTGCAATGGCATTAAATTAGATGACAAAACCAAAAAAGTAGCAAGCAAATCCCCCCAAATGTAGAAAAAAGCTACATACTCCCAAATAACCCATGAGTTTAAAAAAATAATTACAAGGAAAATATTTCAAACTGACCGATAAAGGAAAATAAAACAGAGTAAAATTTGAAAGAGTTTTTTTAAAGCACATATGCGTGTAAATGCTTGTATTAGTAAAGAAGAAATTTAATTTGATTTAAAATACGTTTCCTAAGCTTCCATCTTAAGGCATTAGAAAGAAAAGAGTAAATTAAATCTAAGTTAAGTGGAAGAAGAAAATAGTAAAGACAAGATTAGAAACCAGTGAATATGAATAGATACACAATAAAGAAAAACCAGTAACATCAAAAGTTGATTCTTTGAAAGATCAATAAAATTGAAAAGCCTCTATTTAATTGCTAAATTAACACTCCTCTGGCAAGAGTGATTTAATAATTAAGAGAAAATGTGAATTATTAATATCAGGAATGAAGAGAGATATCAGTATAACGGATAATAATATGAGTATACTATGCACAATTTAAATCATTCAATTTAATAACTTGGATGACATGGGAAAATCCTTTGAAAAAGACACACTGTCAAAACTGACACATGAAGAAACAGAAAATGTGACTAGTCCACAATATGGGAAATTAAATTTCATTCATATAAAAGGTATTTCCTCTAAGAAAACTCATCTATGAGGGCTTTAATAGTAAATTCCATCAAACAGTTAAAGAAGAAATAAACCAGTTTTATGCAAATTGCATGTGAAAATGTGAGACAAGTAAAACCCTACTACTCAAACCAATTAAGAACATTTGAAAACAAAACAAAGCAAACCACACACACTAATGTCCCTCATGAACATGGACTCCATTATCCCTTACAAATATTAGCTAATTGAATTCAGCAATATATAAAAATTCACAAAACAGTGGGTTCTTTCCTCCAGAATGGCTACTTTAGTATATAAAAACAAAGCAGTGCATTTCACAACAGTCATAGAATAAAAGGAAAAAAAATTCCACTATTAACTCAAAATAAGCGGAAAAAAATATGGCATCAGATAAAATTTTAAAGCCATCATAAAATCTCTTGGCAAGGTAGGAATAGAGAGAAATAATCTAATAATGAGGAACTATGAAAAATCTGCAGCTAACGTCATTGCCAATGGTGGAAAAAAACGGAACACTTATGATTATTTAAGGTCTGTCTTCTGAACACTTACCATTGAAGTTGACCCAGTGTGAATGATAAACAAATTAGAAATAAACAGGTAATTTTCCAAGTGGAAATTCTTTTTACCTAGTTCATAGTCCATGCACTCTTAGGGTTTTGACTTTTTAATACACACACACATGCAAATCATTTTTAAAAAATTATAGAGTTTCATATCTCCAGGGTGTAGTGTTACAAAAACTAGAGTCAGCTGGTAACAATTTGATATCAAAACTAAAAAACATACAAAAAATGTATTTTTTAAATTGAATTGATTTATTTTTACAGAAGTATAGTTGTATCTAAATTTGTTCCACAGAATTTACATTTATAAATTATTATTTAATTCTGTGGTTTTACTTAAACACTAAAATGAATCAAGTTTAGCCACTTAAAAGAGTTTTAAATCATAAACTGAAACACAGACACACTGTAGAAACTGGCTTATCTAAATTCAAATGGACACGTGGACCTTGCCCAACAGAGACAGACCTCCGGAACTTCTCAAGAAGGAATGTTAGGATAAAACCTTATTCTGCTAATAAAAACACTCAAAGTTTGACTTTGGTCAATCTGGAAGATTTATTGTTCTTCTCATTTGCTATAGATGGAGTCTCAGAAGACCATTGTATTGCATGCACTGCAAGACACCATGCTGGAAAATGACAGGCATTATACAATTCAGCTGTTACCAATTGATGAGGTAGAAATATCTCCTGCAAAAGGTAAGAAAAATTTTGGAAATTAAAAAGTAGATTAAAGCAGATAATTAGTAGTTACAGAGATAGGCAATGTTAGGTTTTCTAATTCCTAAAATTTTGCTAAATCATAAAGATGTATTCAGGTAAGTACATTTTAAAATTAACATTATAATACCCCATGTTGGTAAGACAGGTCAGATTTCATATTTCTCAGCTGTGACTTTTTAAATAAAAAATTTTTATGAAGCAACATTATAAAATTAATTATGGTAGCTTCCTAAATGATGTGATATTAGGAGACTGGTTAAATGTGGCAGAATGCTATGCAATCATTCAAAATGATGTGGCAGAGAGACAACTACATTGAAAATGAATAACAATTACATGGGTAATTGTTATGGTAATAAAGTAGGTTTCAGAACAACATGCTCAATGTAATCCCATTTTTGTCATGTGCTTTCTTTCTTTCTTTCTTTCTTTCTTTCTTTCTTTCTTTCTTTCTTTCTTTCTTTCTTTCTTTCTTTCTTTCTTTCTTTCTTTCTTTCTGCTGGGAATGAAGTCCAGGGCCTCATGCATGCTCCATATGTGCTCTGATGTGCTTGTCTTATGTAAGTTTGGAATTATTTATTTGAAATATTAATAATGGTTTTGATTTCCTAAATTTGGAAACATATTATTTTTATAATTCAACATTGTTTTAAACTATCACATTATGTTTGATATGTAGTGTTTACCTGTTTTCATCTGAAACTAGAAACTACGTATTTTGACACTTCAGAAACAGGCATCATGTGGTTCCTGTGATGACTTGTTGCTTGGATCAGTAGAGAATGTTTCAAGAAAATTTTTGTTGTGTGTTCTATCAACAATAATCACAGTAAAAAATGGCCCAGAATTTAATTATAAAAACTTTGTATTGTTACATGTCTTTTTTGCTATCAAAACTCCATCCTATTCATGGGTCTGTGACAAAAAGCAAAATCTGTGGTCAGGAAAATTCTAGCATTACTGTATGTATTTTGGGGAGTTATCCTTTTGTGTTATGTGTCATCATCAACTTAGGTAGTGCATCAATAATCATTCTGGGAGAAAGAGGAGCGCCAGGAGAAGTTGGGATAGCTCCATCATCTAGGCATGTCCTCATCGGGGAGCCTTCAGCTAAATATAATGGTACTGCTATCATCAGGTAAGAGCTTCAAGATTTTTCTTTGCTTCTACGGGGTTATGACATTGTTTAAAGGATTAGTCGTAGTACACCATTCTTAGTGCATATACAGTGTTCGTGCATCATGATTTTACATAGATGTAGCATCATTTGGAAATGCTGCACCTTTTCGACTGAAATAGAAATTAGATCCCAAAAAAGTTTCAGACTAATGGATGATTTGCATAACCTACACCAAGGAAAGCTCCTGGCGTTGAGATCAAAAGTCCATGCTTTCAGCCCTATCCTGTAGCTAAATGTGCAATATAGGAGATATATTCCATCTTTGTTAGCATGTTTGCCTTAGCTGGAAACCATCTTTTAAAAAAGCATCAAGGTCAAAGATTTTTATTCTAAGTGTTACAATGTCAGGACTTATCATATAACTAAATTAGTATGATCATAGGAATGTCTGTTTCTCTCAAATTTCCTCATGAGGAATAGAGGTGGCAGCCATCAATGAAGTGGCCAGATTTGACTCAATATTTTTTTTAATATTTAATTTTTTAGTTATCGGCGGCACAACATCTTTGTTTGTATGTGGTGCTGAGGATTGAACCCGGGCCGCTCGCATGCCAGGCGAGTGCGCTACCGCTGAGCCACATCCCCAGCCCTTGACTCAATATTTTATCTTTGTGATAGTTATCCAAAGATGATTATTTATCCTTTTACATTAGTATGCACATGTATGAAGTGTTTATTATTCTTTGGAGAAGTTTGTTATGCTATTCATATTTTATGCCCTATGTAGTAAAAATCTGTAACAACTTCTTTTTATTCCCTCCCATTATTAATGTTCAGTTTTTGCCAATATGCTTGTCATACATTGACACTACACCAGCTCAGTATTTTCTAAGTACTTTCTTGCAGTTTATAATTGATAGACAAGTTTAGTTAAAAGTATTAAGTTCTTGAAATAAATGAAAATTGGTTACTGTTGAAAGATTCAGTAAACATTTAGGAAAAGTACCAGCAATCAAAATGTATTGAATATACATTTTTGTATTGTTGTAGCCTTGTTCACGGCCCAGCAATCTGGGGAGAGGTTACAGTGTTCTGGAGAATCATCCCTCCTTCTGTGGGGGTATTTGCTCAAACGTCAGGAAAACTGACAATGCAAGATGGACAGTCTGCAGCCATTGTAGTGATACAGGTATCAATGTTGCTGGCTTATTATGCCCTTCACTCTGTGTGTGTGTGTGTGTGTGTGTGTGTGTGGTGTTGGGGTGGGCCATGAGGAGGTTGGTAATATTGCAGAATCTGTTGCTGCTTTTTATGTAAAAGGAATGTTTAAGTTTTACAGATTTTACTGTTAATGATTGTTTTCATCCTTCTCTAGGCTTTGAATGATAATATTCCTGAGGAAAAGTCTTTCTATGAGTATCAGCTCACTGAAGTCAGCGAGGGAGGAGTGCTGAGTGACTCCAGAAGCATGGCCAACATCACTGTGGTGGCCAGTGACTTTCTCTATGTCCGATTTTCCTTTTCACAGGTGCAGCTTCGAGTATCGGAGGAAGCATTGGGGGTATGGTGTGACTTACTTAAAATTATTAATGTTGTTTTTGTTTTTGATGTTGTGAATGTTCTTTAAAAGTATTCCCTTGTTCATAGTCTAAAGTTTTTTACAAACACATTAAATTGCTCCTAACATTATTTTAACATATAGCATATACTTTATAAATTCATGTTTAATTTCGACATAATCCTGGTAAATAGTCTTTAATTAGTGACAATGTTGTCTGGTAGATTAGACATACAAATCAAATGAGAAAATGCTTTTTGCCTAGGTTAATGTCACGATCATCCGTTAGGGTGGATATTTTGGCCTGGTGAGACTCTGGTACAAGACTGTGAGCGGGACAGCAGATGCTGGCTCAGATTTTGTTTCTGCATCAGGAGAGCTCCTCTTTGAAGCCAGAGAGATGGTGAAGAGTCTGCTTGTTTAAATCCTTGATGACGACCATCCTGAAGGCCCTGAAGAATTTTCTGTAGCAATTCTAAAGGTGGAACTCCAGGGAAGGTAAAGAAGAACAGGAAATGAGTAAAAAAGAGGGAGAGAGAATGAATAAAGCTACACGTGTAGACACCAATACTGATGCGTACAACTATTCTTTTCTTGCTGTTTTTCAACCTATGTGATGTTCCAACAGCTCATAGAAGGGAAATTATGAAAAAGACTAGGTGTTATTATTTGCACTTTTCTGAATTTTAATTTTTCTCTTGAATGTACAGAGTATGTGGCTCTGGTCTGTGAATTCATTCAGAGCAGGCAGGGAATGAGCATGACACTGTGTCTAGTAATCTGGTGAGGAGAGATCCTAACTGTTCTCTAGGTCACAGGTCCGCTGGGGTGGCAGAATTTGCTTCCTGCTATTTCTGTGCCTGAGAAAGAACTGGTGGGAGGGGCATCTTCCATTGTGTATCTGAAAGCTATATTGTTTTCTTATGGGTGGTGCCCAACATCAGTTTTAAAGTGGGGAAATTTTTGAGTGGAAGATGGTTGGCCATTAATGTGCACTATGTTTTTAGTGAAGATGAAAATTTAACCATCATGAGTCTCTTTCATTTTCTGTTTTCATGGAACTGGCTCAGTTGACGAGAAGGAAAACACCCTTAGCACATACTTGAGTACCCATGGTTGAACAGCTCACAGGTTCAGCAGCTTTGCAAGCTCCTCTCCTCTGCACAGCTTACAAAGGACAAAAAGGGGGTCCTTCCACTAGAATAGCTTTTGTGTTTATAGGAATCTGGAACAAATTTTTTTTGTATATAAAAATAGTTTTACATTTGTTACATAATTTTGTGCTTTAAAAGCTTTTTAAACTAAAATATTTCTCTCTCAGTGACTTAAGTAGAGGGTACATCATCCTAGCTGTGGGAAAAATGTTTTGTGTTTACTTACAATTCAAATCTTTAATTTCCCAGAAACGATTCAGTGACTGGCAATGGGAATGAATTTCTACACATATTAAATATGTTAAAAGTCAAACTGGTCACCCCTTGAATCAAATAAGTTCATTTTGGAAGAAATAGCTAATTAAATGTGAGATCATATGTGTATTATTGATTGATTATAAGGGGACTTAAATATTTTTGCCTTCTTGGCTTTTTAAAAAAGTAGTTTCTACTTAAGTTTAATTCTGGGAAAGAAGTGTGTCCTTCCAGATAAATTTCTGGACTTCCTTTGATCTGAAAAAGAAAGTAGTATAGCACAGTGTTTTTTTCCTTGTTGCCTGCTCACTAGAATTACTACAACTTTGATACTAGTGTATGGTAATCAGCTAATTTACAACCCATCTCAGAGTACTGATAATAGTTACTATTATCATTAAATATTTTAATCCTCAGTTTTCCAATTTTGCCTAATACAAAATATTTATTTACCACTTTTCAATTTTCAGTACAAGGTAGGTTATAAATATCAGGTAAACAGAATTTGAGAATTGTAAGGACTAAAATCATTCACTGTCATTTTTTTATCTTTAGAAAATAAAGTGTCATAAAGCCCTGTAAGTCAAAGCCTGTTCCATGAGAATAACATCTATCTTAAAAAATGTCTTTTGTAGAAATGTTATTATATAAGTAAACTTCCCTCAATATAGAGGAATTATAATTTCATTAAAATATTTTCTTAAATCTTGATGGTTTAACTTGAAATTTAATTAACAAAAAGATACTCCTTATACTTTTAAAGCAACCCTTGTAACCTAGCAATGTAAACCTCACCCCTACCTGGTTTACTCTCTGAGTGCCCAAGGCTCATTACTATACATGTGCTCAGAAGTGATCTCCAGAGGTTTATCTTATTTCAGTTGCTTTTAAATTTTCTATTAGATTTACTATGTTCACATTGCCCAAGTTTAGTGATTTTATATTAGTTTTGGTTTCATGAAGGTGCCAGTAATTGGGAGAAGCACAGAAATCTTTTCAAAACATCATTAAAAAAAAGGAGTACCTTAGTGTTGAGTATCCTTAAAAGTATTACAATTATTAATAGAGCTAAGTTACAGGAGCTAAAAGATCCCAAAGGATCTTTCAATTCATGCTAAGCAATTATGTATTTGTTATTTATTTTTTGTGTTTTAAAATTTTATTTTTTATGACTTTCCAAAGAGGATATGATTTTACCATCCAAGAAAATGGACTTCAGAGAGATCAACCTCCTGAAATAGGAAACACCTCTGTTGTTCGAATCATAATAATGAAAAATGATAATGCAGAGGGAATCATTGAATTTGACCCTAAGTATACTACTTTCAAAGGTAAGTCCAAGTGGCTTAATTGTATGTTTTCCACCATCTTCTCAATTAGAAAGTACCTGGACATAGTATTCAGTTTGAATTTGCATATGTAAAATTTTCTTGGTTTGGTGTGTATGTGTGTGTGCACACACATATATACCTTTATATTTTTATACTTACTAATTTTGAAAATGTTTTTAATTATCAATATGAAGTCTTGAGCCATTCTGTGTATGGCAAAGCCAAATGGTTAAAAATAAGTAATTGTAGAAAAAAAATTATACTTAACCTTAGGATTATTAAAATGTTACAGTTTTAAACATTTTAATGAAAACTTCTCTAAATTATTTAATTTCCTTTGTCATAAGAAATTAGTGAATATTCACTTTTTAGTGAATAATTACCTTTGAAATGACTTTGTTATTGGTGCAGGTGGAGGTAGTGTCTGGATCTTGATCCTATTTTTGGAAATAGTTTGAGTATCACTTTCCCTTTGTAGAAGTTCCCTTCTATAGAAAAAGAGTACAGAGAATTATGGCTATATCCCTTTCTAGGGAGAAAGAGAAAGCTCCCTTTCTAGGAAATGGTTTTATTCAAAGGAAGAATATAAGGGGAATGAAGGGAAGGGAGGGGAAATGGTAATAGGAAAGACAGTAGAATGAATCAGACATAATTTTCTTATATTCATATATGAAGACACGACCAGTGAACTCCACATCATGTACAACCACAAAAATGGGATCCTAATTAGAATAAGTTATACTCCGTGTATGTATAACATGTCAAAATACACTCTACTGTCATGTATATCTGAAAATAACAAATAAAAATGCTATTTAATCTGAAAAATTAACATGTTATCTTGCTTGGGCAAGTAATTTATTGGCTCCATTGTTTCTGTCAAAATTCTTTGGTCATCTCGACATTTTTAAAGTTCATCAAAAAATCATTTAAGGAATTGGTTAATAATGACTTTTATGGGTAAATCATGCAAGATATTACAATTTTCTGAACTTTAGTCTACAACTAGTAAAAGTTGTGTTGAATTTTTGCATGAAGAAAAAAATAGTATTTTGACTATTTTTTCCGTTTCTTAATTTTGATTCACTCTCTTTTCGGGAATCATGGGGTAATACCTCTTTATATATAGTTTTTTATGTAAGTGCACTCTTATTTATCCCTAGATATGTGAACTATATGAAATGATATTTTATTTATTTATTTATTTATTTTTTGCCATTTTGGCCTGGAATGATTTATTCCTTTGAAAAGCACCTTAAACTTTTTTTGTACAAATCACTTATAATTGAGAATGTTAACACTTTTTTTTTTTTGGTAATTCTTTCATGATTCTTTATTACTGTTCTATTTCCAGGATGTGTTTCTGTAGGTTAATGTACTCCAAATTGCATTGTAACACATTCATTACTATCAACAAACCTTGTATATTAATCAACTTTTTGCTACAATGTAATTCACAAGAGTATGTGACTGATAATCACACAATTATGAACACATTTTATTTAGTGAAGTTTTCTAAGAAAATCATCATACCTAGAATTTATTTCAAATTGAAAGTCCTGAAGAGGGGATTCATATTGCCCTCAAGGCATTTTAACCCACATTACCAGGAGATCTACAATAAGGTAATTTTAGCAGCTCTGGAGGAAATGCATGGTATTACACCTGTATCAGGTTTTACAACAGGTTTTCAGTGGCTTGTGGTGTTGCATCTTTTCTGTTTAAGAAAAAAAAAATCACTCATTAAGAATTTGTTTTTTTTTCATACTATTTTAAAAATTGGGAACAAATACTTCTTTACTCTGGGTCTCTGTAATCTAGTATGCATCAAGAGGGAAAGGCACATATTGTTCCCCAATAGGGGCAACGCACATTTTTCACCAATAGCAGTAAATCGCTTTATTACAGATATTAGAATTCTATTGCCACATGGCCAAGTCAATCAAGAGGACTTAGACGACAGCTGGGCAAATTTTAATGTGTTTATTTCTATAGTTTGTTTTTATGAAAAATTATGTGAAAAAGGAATCCTATAAATAGTAAAAAGAGGCAAATAGTGCTCTATGGCCTTAAGTAAATGGTGTTAATACATTTATACATAAGGTAAAGTTGCTCTGCCTACAAAAAGGACAAAAATAAAAGTAGAGATAGCACAACTGTTCCTATCAAGAGTTGGGAGCAGAAAATATTTCATCCCAAGTTTTGATGCTCTAAAGGGCTAGTAATATAGTTATTTATTATTTCTCCAGGCTAGATTATCTATGCCTTCCACCTCTTCTTTCTGCTTCTTCCTACAGAAATCGACATCAGATGAAACAAATTCACAGCACTCTATTATTTGAGGATGAGGGCTGAGACAACACTGCCAGCAAGGCAGCAAGAACCACAGCCCTCTGAAATAGTAGAGTTCCTGGGAGAATGTGAAACAATATTTATCTACTTTTACAAGAAGATACTGGAAATAAACAGGGGTAAGGATTTTAACATTGACTAGAGATGTTTTACATTCAGTTTTTTGGAAGCATAACTGATTCAGGTTCTCTGAGTCTTCTGGTTAGAAAACACAGGATTACACTATCAACTCATTGAGACAAGAAAAAACGTCACTTGAGGATAACAGGTCCTTGCATTTAAGGTGAATCTGCAACAAGAAATCTGCTCAACTCACAGAGATCTGGAGATTCTTGGGGGGGGAGGGGAGATGAGCTCTAAGGAGATGAGCCCTATCTGAGATATGCAGGTGAATTTCTTAGTAGATGCTGCCCCAGTAAACCAGATGTGGCTACTGGGCAAGCGGAAGAAAGAGAATACATCTTGTCCTTGACATGCATAGTTGTTTTGACAGTGATACCCAAATTCTGGAAAGACGATTTAGTTTTTACAGGGAATTAATTAGGCAAGACAACTCACTTTCAAAGTAGCTCAACTCTTAGAACTTGGTTTGTACCAATCCTTGAACTACAAACAATTCAAACCACTGGGTCATGCTCAGTCAATAAGTTAAAACTATAAGGATCAAAAGGTCATAAGGGCAGCAGTGAAAACCAAATCCTATTTACCAAAGGAGTGGGATTAAGAAAATCATTTAGTGTATTCTGTACAGAATGGTTTACCGAGGAAGCATATTTTCATTATGGCTCTAGGATGGAAGCGCTTCAGAGTCCCCAGCCCATTCCCACAGATGAAAGCCCCAGTGGCAATGACAGTACCAGGAAACCTAGCCTCCCGCCCACCCCGCTCCCATAACCGTGCTGGGTGGCTGTGGTCCAGTCGCCCTGGTTCCCAAGCTGCAGAGGAACCGGCTGTTGCTCACTCCAGTACATCCAACACCCGGCAGAGTGGGCAGAGAGAGAGAGCCCTTGTGGTGGGTCACAGCCAGCCAGGCTGATAAGGGTACGGCATGTCTTCTGCCCAAGGCTCCGTGGCGCCGTTTGCTTCAAGGGAAGACCTAGGGACCTGGATAGGGCTCTCCCTCGCACCAGAAGTCATCAGCCTGAGGGGTTTCCAGGAGCCACACCTCTCAGGGCAGGTCACTGGCCGAGCCAGAGGCCTCCTTGGGCCTGACAGGTTCCAGCACCCGGTAATAGTGGCAGTCACGGCCATCGTCCGGGTCGTAGGGTGGGGCCAGGATGTCCAGAAAGGCAGCGGGTCCGTCCACCGCGTCGATCTGGTGCAGGTTGTCCCGGTGAGGGGTGAGGATGCAGGGGCCGCTGGCTTCAGTGTACTCAGCCCGAGAGCGCAAAACTCCGGGCCGCGCAGCTTCCCGCTCTCGGGCCTGCAGCGGCGGCTCGAACTGCTGCTCTGGCGGCAGGGCCCGTGGTCGTTGCCATGCAGCTGATGCGCACGGTGCCGTAGAGGACCTTGAGCATACAGTGCATGCCAGGGTGGTCGTGGAGCGGGATGGACGTGCCGCTCTTGAGCAGGAAAACGCCAAGGCTGAAGCTGTCTGTCTCGTATATATGCATGTAGGTGACCGGCGGTAGGTTGGGCGACAGCGGTTGCAGCGTGGCCTTACGCGGGGCGATGTTGAGGTCCTCGGCGCGGACCTGGGTCAGCAGGCTCTTCAGCTTGCTCAGGTTTTCAGGGAAGCCAGGAGGCATAGGCGCCTCCGGGCTAGACGCCGAGCCAAGGTCAGAAGCGCTGTGGCCACCCCCGCTGCCCCGGAAGGTGAGGCACGCCTGGCGGGCGATCCGTTGGATCAGGGAAGCCATGTTGTCTCGGGGCATGCTCGGCTGTTCTTCCGTGTGCCGGGACCGGCTCCCTCCTTTCCTCCGACCTTTGCGGTCCTCGGCGGCCCCCACGGTGGCTAGCAGCCCTAGGCGAGGCGGGAGGCCCCGCAATGATCGGCCCGTCCGGCGCGCCGGCCGCCGCCAACCTCAGCAGTCACGCCTGAAATGATATTTTAATATATCGAGGTTAGTAGAGCTCAAGTAGAAATAAAGATTTTTAAATTAATTTTTAAATTGAAATCAAGCATTGAGGTTGCATTTTCATATTCACAGTATATTTTAAAGGACCTGAAACCATAACAGAATTTTTTATGTAGATTTTTAAAGTATTCATATAAGTAGCATACATTTTATTTATTTATATTATTATCTTTCAACAAACTATTTAGAACTAATCCATATATAAATTTGTAATCCATATATAAATTTGAAGTTTCTTAAGTCCAGCTAACATTGTCTTATAAACCAAGTCTTTATGTTTGTACATGGTACACAGAGAAGAAATGCCTATACTAATGACTAAATAGGTTGTGTGGATTCTAACCTTTACTGTTCACTATAACTTTCAACATCTAGTGAACTACATTATTCCAAAAAAAAAAAAAAAAACCGAGTCATGAAATTGTCACTAATCCTTTTTAAAGTGATAGCTTGCCTTGTCACATTATGTTTAGTTACCTAGTTTAATTTGTCTGAATCGTATAAAAGTTGGTTGCTTTTTCTGGTGTACCAGTTAACTCCCAGTTCCCCTTACAGTGGAGGAGGATGTTCGAGCAACTGCGATCCCAGTGGTGAGGCTGCATGGAACTTATGGCATCGTGACTGCTGATGTCATCACCCAGAGCTCCTCTGCTGTTCCAGGGGGCATCAGTTATATGCTGCACAGCAGTTCAGTCACCTTTTAGCATGGACAGAACTTAAGTTTTATAAATGTCTCCATCACTGATGGCAGTGAAAGGTTGGTAATCCAGGAAACTGTGTGGGCCCACATAAAACATGATATTGAGATCTGACTCTAACATGCACCCATAATACATGTGCCCATTGAGAAAGAGCAGATGAAAGACTTTAGGGTATGTTGGGCATAGGGAAAGGGGTCCCGGGACCATCGTTGTGTATGTGTTTCCTTTCAAATAGAAGAGATAATTTCTATTTCTGGAGACTTAAAAACTCTAATCAGAATGTGGAAACATCCTTCAGTGCACTGCCTTAAGCCTTAAGCAACTGAAAAGAGAGGAGGAAAGTCTAATAACTGTCCCAGGTTATGTAATATTGATGCTGATCATTCATGCTTTCAGTTAAGCACCCTCTTCTTCCATTTGGAGTCGGACTACTGTGCCTTGAATATGTTTGATCAATTTGGAAAATGACTAGTTATTTGGATTTTACAAGCATTTTAATATGTTTAGACTCAGAATTGCTCCTTCTCGCTATGCAGTGAATTTGAGGAGCCTTTTGAAATTCTTCTCACTGGAGCTACTGGTGGAGCGATCCTTGGGCGCCACCTAGTGAGCAGAATCACCATAACCAAGAGTGAATCTCCATTTAGCACTATAAGATTTCTCAATCAAAGCAAAATTTCTGTTCCTAACCCCAATTCAACAATGATTTTATCCTTGGTCCTCAAAAGAACTGGAAGACTCTTAGGAGAGATTCAGGTAGAGTTATTCTTTTTTTTGGTTTTAAAAATAATTTTTGATAGATTGTATATGATTTTGGATTTTCTTCTCCAAATATATATATGCTTATTCACAATCAATAAATAGTATTTATTAATTACCTTGTATGGGTAAAATGGTTTCTGGATAAGATGAAGTACATAAAAGTGTATTGGACATACGTCTATCCTCAAGGAATTCTTGAGAGCAAGTTAATGATTCTGTTTAAATTAATAACTTCAACAAATATTTTTTTTATTTTTATGTGTTTTTTTTTTCCCGGTACCAGGGATTGAACTCAGGGGCACTGAATCACTGAACCACATCCCCAGCCCTTTGGAGTGTTTTATTTAGAGACAGTGTATCATTGAGTTGCTTAGTGCCTTGCTAAGTTGCTGAGGTTGTCTTTGAACTCGTGATCCTCCTGCCCATCCTCTTAAGAGCCACTTGGATTATAGGCATGTGCTACTATGCCCAGCTTCAACAAATATTTATTGGGAGATTTCTAGGTGCTGATCCTGTTTTAAGTACTAAGAATATATTTGTGAATTAGATCTCTTATGTGTTCTTACAGAGTGCTCACTTTAGAAAACATCATTAAACAGTAATAAAATTAGTAAAAACACATTATCTGATGACAATTAAGGCTCTGTTTATAAAATTGGGAGATACATTTGTGAATGACCGGCTGTCTACTTTTCTTTTTTGTGTGGCACTGGAGGATGAACTTAGGACACTCTATCATTGAACTTTACCTGAGCCCTTTATTATTTTTTCATTTTGAAATGGATTTTGCTAAGATTTTGGCCTTGAACTTGCAAACCTCCTCTTTAGCCTCCTAACTAGCTGGGATCCCAGGCTTGTTCCACCAAGCCTGGCTGCTGGCTACCTTTAATTGGATGTTGAGGATATGATGTTGAAGTTGAAGGCTGAGGGCATGTAATTGTTAGTTAAGTATGTGGGAGTCCTGCAGAGACATAGCCTGATGTGAGTTAGGAGAGGTCCCAGTGGTCAGGGCTTGCAAATAATGGTACAAGAGTACAAGATAGATTAGAGGGCTCAATAGGTATTTAATCACATAGAATCTCCTTTTCCAGGTGAAAGATCAATTCTAGGTGAAAATAGGATGCTATTACAGAGACTTAAGAATGGGAATAATGTCATGGATTGTCATCGAAAGCATCTCACCCTGACTACTGTTAGGAAAGTGGTTTGCCATTGAAGCAGTGTAGAAGCACCAGGATTAAGTTAGGAGGCTATTGCCCTCTGCAGAAATGGTGGTGGAAAGAGATGATCAGTGAATAGATATTGAGTGTGTTTTGGAGGAAAATTCACTGGGTTCAAATTGGAGACTGAGAGAAAGAGAGGAATCAAGGATACCTTCTAGAATTTTAGTTTGAACAATTGGCTAAATAGTACTGTTTTCTGATATTCAGAAGTTTGGGGGTGAATCAGGAGTTCTGTTTTGCCGTGTTAATTTGAGATACTAGTTGACATGCCAGTGGAGGAGTCAAGTAGGCAGGGGAGTGTGTGAGTGCATGCACAGTGTGTGGTCAGGGCTGCGGCACAGACTAGGAATGCACTGACACTCAGAGAGTTGTTTGAAACCTTGAGATCAAAGAGTGTAGATAGTGATGTGGAAAGTATGTAGCTGAGCCCTGGGCTTCTGGAATTTAGCATTCAGAGCAGAGAACTAGCAAAGAAGACTGAAAGTAAAGGAGGAAGAAAACCAGGAAGGCATGTGCCCTGTAAGTACCATACAAGCCAAGAAAGATAGCATATAGTGTTGCTGGAAGATCAAATGACAAGCAAAAACAAGTGCCCTGTTTTTTTTTTCCTTCATAGTTGATATGAAAAATATGAAATTTGGAATTATTGAAATTTAAAAATACATTTATTATAATGTGAAAATTTGTTACTTGTAACAACTTATGAAGATTTCTGTTCATTTTACAATAGGAATTTAACTACATAGACATGCAGGTTATAATTGCAAATGCCATTGTTTTATTAAAAAATAAGCTGATGAAGTAGGAATTCTCTGGATTTATCCTATAATAGTTTTGTAATATATGTATGTTAGTTTTTTTCTAATACTACATATACTGCAATAATCCTTTGGTTAAAACTGATCTTCTCTATTAAAAAATAAAAAACAAAACATTTTGCAGGTAAACTGGGAGACAATAGGACCCAATTCTCAGAAAACCTTACCACCACAGAACAGAGACATTGCAGACCCAGTGAGCAGATCATTCTTTTTTGGAGATGGAGAAGATGGAGTGAAAACCATAATTCTGACAATCTATCCTCATGAAGAAATTGAAATTGAAAAGACCTTTGTAATTAAACTTAAACTTGTGAAAGGAGACGCTAACTTAGACTCCGGAGCTAAAGATATTACATTAACTGTAAGTCTGACTTTACCTACAAAATTTCAGATTTAATAGATTTACCAAATTCATTTATAGTGTTTGAAACTCTATATGCTTGTGTTGAATTGAAAATTATGAAGCCATAAGAAGTCATAGTAATTTCAACAGATCAAACCTTTTTATTTTTATGTTTGTTCATGACATAGCCTGATTATTAGCAATTTTTAAAAAGTTTTAAGAGAGTGATACTTATTTTACAATCTTTGAGAAAATTTGTTTTGGCAATATCTGGCACTTTTACAGAGGAAGTATTTGTTATGTCATATTTGTCTTCAAAAATAAAGAAAAATTATTAATGTGCTATAAATCAGGTTTTTTGAAGGAAGAATGCACTTGTTTGATTAGCACAATGATTTGGTATTATATTAGACCTGGATTCTATATATGTGATATGAATCACCTAGTCATGAGGGCCAGAATTACTGGGAATTAAGTAGCCCCGTATTAGTAAGCTACTGAAAACAATGTAGAGAGAGAGAGCACTATTTGATTTTTTTTGTTTGTGTGTTTGGAAAATACTCTTGTTTGAGAATCTACTTCTGTCATAGTATTCTGAAGAAAGAGAACCAGTAGGACACATACACATAGAGTGATTGCAAAAGAGAAAGAGATTTTAAGGAACTGTCTCCTGTGATTATGGGAGTTGGCAGGCAGGAGACCCAGGAAAGAACTGAAGCTGTCTGTGGGTCTTGAGTGGGAATTCGTGGGGCAGGCCAGCAGGCTGCAAACTCAAGCTAGGTTCCTGAGTTACAGTCTTGAGGCACAATTTCCTTCTGCTGCAAGAAACATCAGTGTTTGCTTTTCAGTTCTTCAGTTGGCTGGATAAGACCACCCACTATAGAGGCTAATCTCCTTTATTTAGAGCCAGCTGATCCTTAAGGTTAATCATATCTATAGAACACCTTTGACAACATCCAGACTGTTGTTTGAGCAAACAACTGGAGGTGTAGTCCTTCCGCCTTGCCCCTCGGGTTTCTCTCATAGCACTGCGTGTCTGAGGTCCACCCTCGTTGCAGTTTGGCCACATACACTTTTTTCTTGATTATGGTTGACTGATATTCCACGGAGGGTACACAGCCTAAGGAGTTCACCCACTGTTCACCCGCTGAGGACACCCTGGGTTGCTGTGCCACTGGACTGCCATAGCTCTGATGCTCTGAATGTGCAGACAGGCATTTGTTCAAACACCCGTTCTCTTTTCTCTTGGATGAATACTTAGTGGAACTGCTGGGTCATATGGCCATTCTGAATTTAACTTTCTGATAAGCTGCCACACTGCTTTACAAAGTGGCTGTAGGACTTCACATTCCCTCCAGCATGACACCACAACTCCAACTTCTCCAACTCCTCAATGACACCTGTGATTTGACACTTTTTATCATAGCTCTCCTAGTGTGTGTTAGGTGGTGTGTCAAGTGGTTTTGCATGGCACTGAACCACCAATGCATGCTGATGCCTTTCACAGGCTTCTTGGCCTCTTGTATATTTTCTTTGGAGAAAAGCTTTTGCAACCCAGGTGTGGCAGTGCATAACTGTTATTGCAGCTGCTCCAGAGGCTGAGACAAGAGGATCTCAAGTTCAAGGCCAGCCTGGGTGATTTAGTGAGACTGTCTCCAAATAAAATATGGAGAGCTGGGATGCTGTTCAGAGGTAGTGCTGGTCTAGCATGCAGGAGGCACTGGGTTCAATTCCCAGGATGAAGAAAGAAGGGAGGGGAAGGCAGCTGGCTTCAGGCAAATCTTTTGTCCTGAATTAAGTTGGATGGTCTTTTTGTTGTTGAGTCATGAATTCTTTATATATCATGAATACTAAACCCTTATCTGATACATGATTGATAAACACTTCTCCATTCCATTGGCTGCCTTTTCAGTTTTTCTTGTCCTCCTCTAAATGAAAAAGGTTTTCATTTTGATGAAGTCCAATTTTTCTACTTTTTCATTTTGTTTCTAGTGCTTTGAATGCCAAAATTAAGCAAGTTTTGTTAAACATTTGTTGACCAAATGCCAACTCTATCATATTCCTTCAAATTGGGTTTTATTTCTATAAAGTCATCAGTAACATCTCCACCTTCATTTCTACTTTAGTTTCTTTCACACCTTTTAAAAATATATGCCTTTATCTGTTTGTTTGTTTGTATTCATGTGGTGCTGAGGATGGAACTCATGTGCTAGGCAAGGGCTCTACCACTGAGCTAAACACTAGTCTGGCACCTTTTCTCAATGGTGTTTTGCAATTGCACACATTGATGGTGTTTGTTGTTGCATATTGCTGCATGTGATACACAATGTAACAATGCCATTTGGCCAGGATTCCTCCTTAGCAGTTCCCCTCCCCCCACCTCACACCTGCCCCTTCTTTTCTCCCACTGGTCTCCCTTTGATTGTCATGATGTCTGCCCCCACCTTCCTTTCCATTTTTCCTCTCTAGCTTCCACATAAGAGATAAAATATAGGACCCCTGACCTTCTGAATTCTTTACATATTATCTCCTTTTTTTATTAGCCTAAAAGTTTATGGATCTTGTTGGTGTTTTTAAACAATCAACCTTTTGATTCATTGTTTTTTTCTATTGCTCTTCTGTTCTCTCCTTTTTTTTTAGATCTCTGCTCTAATATTTAGTATTTTCTTCCTTGTTTGTCTTTGGGTTTAGTTTCCTCACCTTTTCCTAGTTTCTTAAGGTGTGAAGTTGAGATTGGACACAGAGCTCTTGTCCTCAATTGATTTCTTCTTTCTTTCTTTCTTTCTTTCTTTCTTTCTTTCTTTCTTTCTTTCTTTCTTTCTTTCTTCTCTCTTTTTTTTTGACACAGAGTCTCACTAAGCTTCTGAAGCTGGCCTTGAATTTTGGATCATCCTGCCTGGGCCTCCTGGTCACTGAGTTTACAGGCATGTACCATTGAGCACAGCTATGGTTTCCTGGCTATTGCTCATTTTTTTCTTCTACAATGATTCTTCAACTTACTCTATGAATGTTTAAAAATAACCTTATCCTGCTGCGCAATGCAACATTTTTAATTGCCATCCTCTAAGTGTCTCTGTGGTGACTCTCACTTGAAGTTTTACCCAAGCCTTCAGTATCCCCCAAAATCCAGGTTTGGGTGGCCTTCCCTGCTGAGGAAGAGGTGACTCCAGGGAAGGACACAACCATATACAACACACACACACACACACACACACCACACACACACACACACACACACACACACACACACACACCTCATTCCTCACACATAGCCTTGCACCCTGACACACATGCACAAATTAACACACACCTCACACACACCACATACACCAGACACTACACACATACTCCTTCTTCTCTGGGCTCCACTTACAGTGCACCCCAGTGTATCACTGCAACACCAAAGAGCAACCTCTGCAAGGAACCTCACAAACCAGACCCAGCCCAGGAACCAAAATCCCCAATCCC
Organism: Ictidomys tridecemlineatus; assembly: GCF_052094955.1. Lineage (NCBI taxonomy): Eukaryota > Metazoa > Chordata > Mammalia > Rodentia > Sciuridae > Ictidomys > Ictidomys tridecemlineatus. Next base: position 832,152 of record NW_027522913.1, read on the forward strand.
CTCCTCGCCCAGGAGAAAACCTACGAACAGGTGCCACACTTCGTGTGTCTGTGAGCCAGGGACACCTCCCCAGTGCTCCTGAACACGTGTAGGAAATCTCTCTCAGAAGCTTCCTGGGGATCCAATGGGTTCCATTACCAAACAATAACTACCCAGTTCCTGACAACTCCCAGAGGCCAATAAGGTCTCACCTCTAAGGAAGAGCACCTGCCAACCAGGGAGCACCCACACATGGGCCCTGCAGCACGGTAGAGGTGCACCCAGCCCCACACCTCAACATGTAGACCCAGAAGAGAGTGGGACCCACACGTGGCCCAGCCACAACTCCTGATACACTCACATATTTGGTCTAGGGCTGGGAAAGGAAGGTGGAGACCCAGGGTCTGAATCCCATAGACTCCTGTGGGATGCATCAGACACTGGAGGCAGCCAGGCCATTGCCCATGTGGTAGCACTTCTAGAGCCAGCTGGACTGCAGTGCAGTAAGTTTGCAGGGAAAAAGTTTGGTGGCAGGGGACACAGGGCAGCAGTGAGGGTGGCTCAGACAGCCTAGCTAAGTCACCAGGGAAAAGAGCAGGGGCTGGGATGGGTAGAGGTGGCATGGTTCACTCACTCTTTGGATAGTCCAGGACCCATCATCAGAACTGGGCTCATCTACATTTTTTCTGCCAATTACTGGAGCCTGGGGACAAGCACAGGTCCCTGTCTTCCTGCAGCACTTCCCAGCACTCCATCTCTTCCTCCAGGGATTGGGCCACCAAGGAGTTACTGTTCTCAGAATCTACACAGGAAGATGAAGGACAGGTCAAATCATGGAAAAGGCAGAAAGCACCAGAAGGCCACACTAGGATGACCCCTGTAGAGATCAGTCCTGTCCTCCCCCAAGGCCCTGCTGTGGTTTCTGGTATCAGCCAGGCAGGATGTGGCCAAGGACTCAGCCCCAGCTGCAAAGAGCAAATCAGACAGAAAGAGCCTCGACTGCCAAGAGCATGCAATCCCAGCAACTGGGGAGGCTGAGGCAGGAGGATTCCAAGTATGAGGCCAGCCTCAGCAACTAAGTGAAGCCCTGTCTTAACATAAAAATCAAAAGGGATGGGGATGTGGCTCAGTAGTAGAACACCTCCAGGTTCAATCACTAGTACCAAGGAAGAAACAGAAAAGGGTAGTACAGGAGAAATGTAGAGGAAAAGAAAAGAAACGGGCAGGGCAGGGCCAATGTCCACAATACTCCAAACTCTGCATCTCTGAAACAATCTGCCCTTTCCTTCCTACAAGAAAAGGCCTCCTTCCTCAGGACCATAAAGCCTCAGTCCAGGTACCTCCTAGTTGAGGCCTGCCTACCTTAGCCTAGCACTACCCCATCCATCCACCCTCTTGTCTGTGGAGAACCCCACCTGATCAGATATGTCACCCACACAGTGCACACACAGCCACTCAAGATTGCATACCTGAGCCCAAATTTTTTCCTTCTAAGAATCTCTATTGTCAAACCTGGGTCTTGATGACATGGTGCCATTTCAAGCCTGTGCTTGAAACCTCTGAGCTGACTTCCCAAGGCCCATGCCTGCTGGGCTCCAGGTGTCCCCTCCCCTTACCCCTGCTCTTTTTCCTCTCACAGCTCTTTTACCATTGCATCTCCTCCCTACACATTCTACGAAGACCTTAGGCCCAGAGTGCTGGAGGAAGAAAAACCTCAGGCACACACACTAAAGGAGGTCTCAGACCCTATACCAATTCCTCATGCAGGACTCAGACTCTATGTTTAGTTCCTGTGGAGATGTCAAACTCAACACCAAAACCACATGAAGGACTCAGACCCTATACCAAGTCTTCTAACTGCCCACACATAAAACATCACCAAAAAGTTGGAAAATTTTCTGCCACATACCCCACTCCCAGACCACTTCCCTTTCACAGCTGACATTTTACAACAAACCCAGGATTCTGATGGGCCTCCCCCCCCCATTATACCAGCTGGACAGATAGCTCTAGTGAACCTAACCCAGTCAGAACCTGGCATCTTCTCTGGCCCCAGGGACAGAATCAGGAGCTACAGGGCTCCTACTAGAATAGGACACACCCACTCCCTCCTGGGGGTGTTCATGATGGTGAGCTGGATGTTGGACCTTGTCCAACATCAGTTTCACCTGCAGCCTGAGGAGATAGTTGTCATGTGCAAAAGGGTTGGGCTGCCAGGACCAGAGAAAGGAGCAAGACCCTAGGCACACCCAAACCTTCATGCCAGGCCCTGGCTTCCTGTGTCTTCCAACACAAACAGCCCCAGGGACTACTGTAAATCTCAAGAGACAGAGTCAACAAAAACAAATGTGACCATCTGATTTCCAAAAGATGCCTGGCTTCCCTGCTAATGGAGATCATAACTGGATCCACAGGTACCACTTCTGCCCACCCCACTGGACTATGAACAAGATGAAGGGCTCCAAGCACTGGGGAGGGGAGGGTGGCAGAGGAGATGAAACCTCAGGCACACTGCAGCCAAGGCAGGTAGAGAGGCTGGGGGCTAGCAGAGGTTGCCTTGCTAAGCATCCAGTCCTGGGGTGCAGGAGCATGTTCTCTAAACAGACTGGCCAGGAGCAGGAATCTGTGTAGGGAGGCAGCCGAGCAGCTGCAGGTGGGTGGGAATGGCCAGGCCAGGCTGCCCACAGCTTCACACCCTGCCAGGGCAGAGCATTACAGCTGCTCAGCACACAAGTTTCCTTAGAAATGTGAAGAAGAGCTGGATACAGTGTGAAACACTTGTCATCCTAGCAATATAGGAGGCTAAAGCAGAAGGATAACAGGTTCAAAGCCAGCCTAAGCAATGAGGACCCATCTCAAAATAAAAAACAAAAATAAAAAGGGCTGAGGATATTGCTCAATGGTTAAACACCCCTAGGTTCAATCCTCAGGACCAGAAAGTGTGTGAAAGCTCATACCAGCTCACTGACACTAGACAAGCTCCAAAGGCCTCTGAAATGCTCCACTTCAAGAGATCAAATGCCAGATGTATGTGATGATAATTCTGTTATATCTCAAAAGCAAACACACCTGGGCACAGCACAGCAGGCTTTACCAGCCCACTCTGTGGCAGGCGCTGGGGGCAGAGGGGAGCAGAACTGAGACACAGATGCCACGGCCCAGTCCTCTTTCCCACCTGGTGCACATCCACTCCCTCCCTGGGCTGGGCCTCCAGTGGAGCCTCCTGGGATGCCTTAAGGGAAGGGAACCTTGCTATTTGGGCTTCATTCTTGTTAGATGGGGTCTCACCCACTCATGCCTGGGACTGGACTGAACCCCACCCACCCTGGGCCCCAGAGTCAAGTATGCTTCCCTCCCAAGTGGTGTCCACCATCCTGGCTCCAAGCAGCACACTCCCCACCTCCCAGGAGCCTTGATTCTTTGGCAACTCTGAACTTACTTCCTCCATCATAGAAACATACATCCTCCAGGAAAACACAGAATTAAATAGAAACATGGTTCCTAGACCTTCATGCCTCCTCCAGGAATCTCCCAGCATTGGGGAAAGAGTTCCAACTGGGTCCTTGGGGACCTGGGCAGAAAAGGGTGGCCACACCTCTCAAAGCCCTCACCCCACCCCCAACCCCTGCCTGTGCAGAGACCCCAGGTTTCCCCCCATGATTTCATGCAAGGGACCTCTAGACATGGGTACCTGGCAGAACACATCGGGCCCCGTATTCCTACCAGCAGGTGAAATCACCTGGAAAACTTCCATGTGACTGAGAGAAGTGGCCTCCCTCTGCTGCAGAGCCAAGTTCCCAGTTCCTGTTTCAGTTTCAATTCCTGTAAACAGTTACCTCCAGGTGTGAGGAAGCCAGGGCTTGCACCCCTGCCAGGCTTTGGCTCAGGGGAGGTGTCAGCCAAGTCTGCCCTCTCTCCCTACCTGCAGGGATGGGCAGCCCCTGGAAGGCAGCACTTGGTAGTTTAAGGGATGACAAATGTAGGCCTGGATAAAAAATGAACTATCAGAACACTGTAATGAGAAGTAGTGCCTAGAAAATGTTGGGTTCCTGCACAGGGAGGGTCCCTGCCCGGTTCTATTCAGATATTTCCAGGAAACCTGATACCTTTTTCCTTTTGAATTGTAAATAACTACCCTCGGAATCTAATGACTTCCCTTTGAAGTGTAAATTCCTCTGTGGAGGCTCAGGGTCAGGGCTAAAGACTTGTCCTTTGCTGTTTCTTTTCTGATTCCTACCACAATAGGACTCCAGTATGAGAAGAATCAGGGGAATTTGATAGAAAGGCCACATGTCCCTGTTCTCAAGAACATCCCCCTTTGTTTTGGTTCTGCTGGCAAGTGGTTCTGGGCCCAGCCCAGGCCCTCACCAAAAATGATGAGGGGCAAAGGGCAGTGGCCTTTCAGGGAGGCTCTGCAGCAGGATAAAGGTGGATTGCCACTTCCCAAAGGGATGGGGATTAAACGAAGCCCCTCTGGGTGCTGTGTCTGCCCCACCCTTTTCTGACCACTGTCATGGAGCACCCTGTCTTGTCAAATCATTGATTTTAATGCAAACCCCACAGCAAGCCTATGAAGACAGGCTGGCACTGTTTATCACTCAGACCAGCACCCCTTTTCTCCCTCAAACCAGGACCAGCAAGACCTCAACCACAGTTCAATCTGTATGTGAACTCCAGAGGGTTCAAGTCCTATCTCTTCCTGTTGCTAGCTGTGTGGCTGTGACAAGTTCCTTAACCTCTTTGTGTTTCATCTCAACATCTATAATAGCACAGGGTTTTATGATAATGTTGTGTTTAGCACAGTGATGGGAACATCACAGGTTAGGAGCTTGGCTTTATTAAAATCTCTTGGACTGCAAACCCTCCTCTCCCAAGGCCCAACTGGCAGATGTTCTTTCTGACACCCAGGGGTGGAGAACCCTGGTGGCTCCACCATTTCACAGCTCTATCTTCACAAGGCAAAAAATCTACAGCCACTCAGATAACCAAGTGCATCTGCTCAAGGCTCAAGGCCCAAGGCCCAAGGCCCAAGGCCCAGCCAGGTTACAGAAGAAAAGATGGACTCCAAATCTCACTGTAATTCAAAGCCCCTCCCCCCAAACACCAAGGAAGCCAAAATCAATCAAACAAAGCAGCTGCATCCTCACACCTCCTGTGGCCCAAAGAAAGCACCTGAAAATGAGAATATGCCCAGGCAGAGCAGGGGAAGAACCACTCACACCCACTCACACCCATGACACCTGCTCACACTCGGACCAAGGGTCAGCTGTGGGTGAGCAGCAAGCTGAAGTAAGGACTTTGTTCCCACTCAAGCACGGGTGTGAGTGGCACATCTTCAGAGCACATGTATGGTCCTCTCCCAGGCCCTCCATGCTATGCACAGGTTGCAGATTCAAAGGGTTCTCTGGGTGTCCTTGGAACTATGGAGAGCAGTGCTGCCCTCTGGGAGTGCTGTGCCCCTTGGGCTCTGGGGCATTGGGACAGGAGAAGGGGAGGTAGTTTCTCTATTCCTGTGTTCAGCAAGGAAGACCCATCTGACAGCTGTTGCCCTCCTGTCCCTTCACTGACAGCCTGGGCAGGCTTCAGGGACCCCTTCAAAGGCTCTGCAAACCCACAAAGTCCTCCCCCTCCAGTAGCCTCAGACACCTCCTCCCAAGATATCCTCTGGAATATCCAGGGCCCTTCAGCTCAGCCAGAGGCATTTCATCCCCAAGGGGGACTAAACCCTAGTTCCCTCAAAGAAAAGAGACTGGAAACTTTAAGCAGGATAGATGACTCAAGCAAAGAACCTCATAAAACTGCTTGAGCAAAGTACCCCCTAGGAAGAGTTGGGGGCGAGGGGTCAGGATACCCTGAGGCTGAAAGCTGGCCCTGCTCCCATATACCTGAAAGGCACAGAAGCCCACTTACCCCAGTGCCCCTTGGGTCTTGTCTGGTCCTGGGGGCTGCAGGAGGCAGCCTCTCGACACTGGCCAATGAACTTGGAGGCCTCCTCAGAGGAGACATGCTGTCTCTGGCTGGGGGTTCCTCTAGCCCAGTGTCCCTTCCCCTGCAGGTCTGAAAGAGAAGCAATAGTCCTCGAGGCAGCAGGTACAAACTGTGCCTCCTGTCATGTGGCCAAAGTCCCATTTAATTTTTATTTTGTGAGATAGTGAGATTGCTGTAGCCAGAAAGTTCCACTGGCCAATGGAAACCCAGCAGCAGTTTGTCTCCTGTGGCTCTTCATGGTCATTACCCAATCCCAAGTCCCACTCTTCCCTGGATCCCCTTCTATCCAGAAGCCCCCCTCTGTCTCTGCCATCACCAAGGCAGGCTAAGACTGCAGCTCAGACTGCAGGCCAAGCCAGCTTTCCAGACAACCACTGATAACTTGGTGCAGGTGGGCAGGGAACTCAGGTGGACCTGCAGCTATGGCAGAACCTTGGCCTAACACATGTGACCTCCCTGTAGCCTGCAGAGCTGCTTGGAAAGCGAGCCTGGAGCCAGATGACCCTGCCTTCCCCGAGTACCTTAGTATCTCACCCTGCTCTCTTAGAGAGGGGACAAAACAGCTGCCCCAAAACTAGCCCTGAGCACAGCTGAGGGTTAGGTGAGTTTTACAATGACAGCTTTACAGCATTAGAGAGGTGCTAGTGGCCATGATCACCTCTGGCTGAGCAGTGCCTCCTGCAAAAGTCTGTAGTGGGCAACCCAGGGATAACAGTCTGGGATCTGTGTTTCCAATAACTGAGGGGACTCTGCCATCTATGGAGGCCCACTCCCCTCCTTGACCAGTGACATCCAACTAAGGAGAGGGTCTTGGCCACTCCAGGTTTGGGTTAAGATGGCAGGACTTGTTTTTTTTCTAACCTGTGAATCCTCAGCACACCCACCCACTCACCACCCTATTCTGCTGGTCCTGCACCAAAGAGCTGCAGAAGCAGTGACCACAGCAGTGGTTCTTCACCAGCTGGAGATCCCAGCTGCATGGAGACTTCCCCTGCTGCAGCCCCTGCCCCTCTTCCAAGGTCTGCACTGGAGGGCCAGCTCTTCCAGATAATTCACCTGCCACACCCAACACCAGTTCCCATGGTGTCTCCTCCCCTCCACAAAGCCCCTGAACCAAATACCATTGAGGTCTGGACACTTCTTCACTCAAACACCTTCAGTGACTCCCCCCTTCCCCAGGCTTTTTTCCACTATGGGGGAGGGAAAAATGTCTCGCCTCTGCCCGCCTAGGTTTTTTAGCTGAGTTTGAATTAAATCAACATCAGACGACTAACAGGAGGATAATTTTGCAAATTTAATTACATACTTAGTCACAAAATATGAGTTGAAGGGTCAGTTGGCTGGGATGCTGGAGAGTACAGTTAAGAGAGGGTGAGGGTGGAACCATGAGATGAATGGAGGTTGTGTCATTATACAGTTTCCCAAGTAACCGAAGCTGTCTGGGAGCAGACTCTTTACTAATGCAGATTTCCTTCAGTGGGGACAATTTCTTTTACAGAAGTCCAGCTACTCCTGGACTCCAGTTTTTAACCAGCCAGTCAGAGAATGCCTAAGTGTATTGGGGGTTGGGGGGATGCTCTATCTCCCAGGTCACATTTTAGGGCAGTGTGTCTTGGCCTGTTACCATCTGTGGTTGTCTAATGGAGAGCTCCACTAGCCTGCTGACCAGGACTTCCAGAATAGGGTTAGGGACACCTCTCCGGAGCACTCTATTCTTTAAGTCCACACCAAGGGCCAAAGGCAGAGTGAGCGCCCTAGACACCCAACCCTTCCCTATTCAACTTATGTGTCCTTTTCCACCAGTTCTTTAAGTCTTTTTATCAGTCCCTGGCCGCAACAAAACTCAAGGCCCGGTCCAGTCCCCAACCACGACCAAGGAAAAGCAGGTCGGGTAGGGTGGCTGGCCCGAGGGGTCTGCACTGCTCACAGATGCTCCCTGTCCTGGACTCCTTCTCTGGAACCTGGAAGGTGTGGCTGTGCTTCAGGCGCTGCTGCTCTGGGGTCACTGAGCCTTTCTCCTAAAAGTAACCTCAGCAGTTACAAGGGCGTAGCCGCAGGTCTCATGTCCCGCCTCGCCAAGCGCTCCAGCTGCAGCACCTCCCACCCCGCTGTGCTGGCTAGGAGGCTCCTGCGCGCCCCCGGGCTGTGGCAGGACACGGGTGGGGGGACTGTCCTCCAGGGATGTCTCACCGGACCCAGGAAAGGCCTGAGCCCTGCTGCCCGGCAGCCGGCAGCCAGAGAGCTGGGGTCTGGACAGCGCTGAACCCACAGGAAGAGGCGACTGCATTTAAGGATGCAGCAATGCCCTCCCCTCGTCACCACCAGGCCTGGAACCCCTACCTGTGGGATCTTAGGTACTCACTGACCAGCACCCAGCCCCGCGAGACTCATGACCCACACCTGCACCCGTGTGACCTTCCCTAGAGGTCTCTGGGCCCAGAAGACCAGGATCCGCATCCCCGCACCCTGCGCAATGGAATCCGGTACCCACGGAGTGAATCCTTGCCACAGGGACCCTTGGCATCCACAAGACCCTCAGCCCACCATGTCTGAATCCTGCCCAGCGAGATTCCGCCACCTACCAGCTGGCACCTACAGCCCAAGAGCCTAGCCGCCTTCAGGCTCTGTTTTCTTCCCCAGGTCATGTGCCCCGCGGGCCTCCTCTCAGCCAGCCTTGTAGCCACTGCTGGGCACGCAGGGACATGGCTGCAATTCCCCCCACGTGATTCTCCCAGAGGACCCGGCACCCTCCCATATCACGGCTCCTTCCCCTGGGAGGCATACCCTGTCGCTTTGCACCTGGTACAAGTCAATTAGGAGGCCCTGATTTCAGCCGGCTTGGGGGTCCTAGAATCCGCTCCACATACACTGCACCTCAGACAGTGTCCACCACCACCGCAGAAGTAGCAGTCAGTTGCCCAGAAGCCTGAAACCAGGAATCGCTCCTCCAAACTTCAGGACACTAGTGAGAGTCTGGGCATAGTGACACATGTCTGTTATCCCCAGAGACTTGGGAGGCTGAGGAGGCAGTAGAATCCGAAGCTTGAGGCCATACCCTGCCTCAAAATACAAAATAATGTGGATGTGGCTCAGGTAAAGTGCTTCTGGGTTTAATCCCTAATATGTTATCAATCAATTTAAATATAGCTTTAGAAAGAAAAATGGGTGTCACCATTCTACCTATAATATAATTCTGAATTCCCAATTTAGTTTGTGGTTCAAGATAAATGAAGCTTCAGCCTGAATTATCAGGTTACCTCCTCTACACCAGTCTTCTTTCAGCCCTTAGGGTCCTGTCTGACCAGGCTTACAGGCATTTACAAGGGTTTCCAGGCAATTTCTGTGAAGAGGTAGCAAAGATGTTGTTCCCTGCTTTCCAGAAAATGGGTACCTATGCATGGTTGGCATGAATGTCCTGTTTGGGAAGGTGCAGCCTCAAGGTGATTCAAGCAGATAAGGGTGTGTCAGCATGTCTGCCTATTGGAGCTGATGATTGACAGTAAGGAGCTCTGACAGCAGCAATCACACTGTGAAGATGGTCTACAATCCAATGAACCAAGTCTGCAGCCCTCATAGCTTGTGGACTGCAAGACCAAAGGTGATGCAATGGCCTGCATCTGACCCACATGAAAATAATGTTTAAAGTGACAAAACATGTACATTATGTATACATGTATGATGTAAATTGTATTGTATGGCCTAATAGAATTATGAAACAAGATAGAAAAGAGCAGAACTATGTGGATGGTGGCAGGAGCAGTTGCTTTTGCAGGGATGAACCTGGAACAGAGGTGAATGTGGAGCAGGAGGATGATGGGAGCTTGAGGATATGGCCAGTGGCTTCAGTTGGCTTCACCTATAGATTTGTCCTAAACAGGTGGTGATATAAACCAGTGCAGAAGCCTATGCTAGTTATCCCAGCAACTTGGGAGGCTGAAGCAGGAGGATTGCAAGTTCCAGACCAGCCTCAGCAACTTAAAAAAGCCCTAAGCTACTTAGTGAAACTATGTCTCCAAATAAATAAATAAATAAATAAATAAATAAATAAATAAATAAATAAATAAATAAATAAATAAATAAATAGCTTGGGATGTGATTCAGTGTTAAAGTGCCCCTGGGTTTATTCTCTAGTACCAAAAAAAATATGGTGACTTGAGTGCTGTGGCCTGCCTAAATATCTCCTCCTCTCAGGATGAAAAACAACATGTTCACAAAGGGCCTTGAAAAATCTGTTTGAGAAGCCTGTAGGAGAACAAAGGGGAATCCATCCACCATGGCCACCACTGACAAGCCACTGGCCTTGTTCCTCAACCCAGGTCTGAAAGCTAATCCCACACAAAAAAGCTGTGTCCAAGAGGTGTGTTTTGTGGGGAAAGAAAGGCTTCATTAAGTGTCCAAAGAATGGAGAAGTGGGAGCTTTGATCCCAAATCAATTTCTTAGCTCCAGGATTACAAACAGGAGAGGATTCAAAAGACAAATAAAGGGCAGGAATGATAATGTCCCCTCTGGAAACATGTGGAGATACTCCAGGAATTGGGGTAACACTTCTTTTTCCCCTTTTGTGGTGTTTTTGGTTGTGGTGGCTGGTAGGAGTATTTAGCTTTGAAGGGGAAGAAGAGAGGTCAGGAAAGTCTAGATCAAGTTAGCACTTTATTATAATCCTGGACAAAACATCTTTCCACCATCAACATGTATATGTGCAGTGCTGAGTAGAATCTGACCCAAAGACTAAGGCAGGCAATGGTACAGACACAGTACAAAGGCAGAGGTGCCTTTTCATCCTGTTCCCATCACTCCTAAGACACCTACAAGGCCAAGGGTCAGTGTTTTCTGAAAAAGTGTCCTTTGGGTTCCTGAAGGGAAGCCTAGACAACTGTGATCATGAGCATGTCCCACGTGTCATCTACAGTACTGCTGATGGAGAATGATGATATATCCCCCCAGCCTCGAGATCTCCAAAGGCAGATTTTTAGGTCAATCAGGAGAAAGTAAGGCAGAGGGGTTTAGGTTTTTTTTTCCTCAGTGGCAGTCATGGTGCATGTCTCTGCAGCTCTCAATGCACTGAAAGGGGTCCTTCTTGTCTTTGACTTCTAAGGAAAGAACCCAAAAGAAAGAAATAAAGAGAGAGAGAGAGAGAGAGAGAGAGAGAGAGAGAGAGAGAGAGAGAGAGAGGAGGGAGTTCAACAGTTTATTTATTTAGGACAAAACTGTGTGTGTGAGGGGGTGGGGTCCCTAGCAGTGGCTGGAACTCAACTACTGCTTATAGCCTAGGGAAGTTATAGTGGGGCAAGGGAGTTGGAAAGTTTCTGCAATTAGGCTATTGCTAGGGGTCATCAGGGAAGGGTCCTGTGGTGTCACCTTGGTGGTCACTGATGTAGTCATAGCTCCTGTTGAACCAAACATTTCTCAGGATTCCAGTCCCAGATGATGATCCCCTTTCCTGTGTGATGATAGGTTATTGCCTGGGTTTAGGTCAGGCTGAGTCAGAGTGACCTGGGATGACTCTTATTCTAATGTGGAGGATGTGTATAAAAATGGAGCTGTCAAGTTCTTCCTAACTAAACCAGACTGCAGTCTTCAGTCCAACCTCCTTCACTTTCTGGCCCTGGGGACATATCATGGGAAACCCTGGTCTTCTCCTTGCCCTCTCCAGTGGATCTGACCCCAAGCACACGTGAGATGAGACTGTGCTTCTCATCTGCATGTTTTGAAAGTCCTGGCATCACCTCCAGGTTGCTTAGCCACAGAGCAGTTGCAGGGCACAGAAGGATACTCTCCCGTTGGTAGAGGGCAGGAAGAGGCACTCTGCAGGATGTGCAAGCATGTGGGTATCTGTGTGTGTGTATGTATATTGAGGATGGGAGGGACTGCTGGAGGTACAAGTGCTGAGAGCTGGGTTCCTGAGAACAAAGGTCTTGTGAGTGAAAGCTCAGGAGGCAGGGCTGTCTGGGATTGAAGCTCTGGCTTGGGATTCTGGCTCCCCACCTCCTAGACCCATATACCTTGATACAGGACATGTGTCCCAACATGGAAAAATAAAACACTTGCATCTCCTTCTCAATTGCTTACAAGAACACTGTCAAATAAGGCAGACCTATAGCTCCCAGTTTCTCTAGCATATATTTTCCAACTGTCTTCAGATCTTTGAGTCAAGTTGTGGGGGTGGGACCAGCTCTTCTTCTTGGTTATGAAAAATAAAAAAAACAAGATAGTTTGGCTTGGGGAAAAGGATCAAAAAGCCATATATTGATAGCTTTCATCTTTCCCAAAATAATTCCTTCCCAGATGCTGGCTGCAGGTGAGGAGAAAGTGATTCAACAAACCTAAAGTGAAAGCCTCTAGGATACACTAATCTCTTCAAAGACAACTTCTTTTCAGGTGGTATCCACTGACCCACAGCCCAACAATTTAAATTTCTGAGTGCCCAGACTGACATGCTACCTAAATCACCCACAATTTATATAAGCCTAGTCCCCTACTTTGTTCAGTGGCTCATTTTCCACCAATAAAGTGAATCCAATACTGTAGGTATAGTCCTGTTCCTTAATAAAAGCTGAAATGATCTATGAAGTTTGTGTGTGGCCCAGTCTTTTTGTTCTAACACTTTTCTGGGCCTGAATATTCTTGCATGAGGATCCTGCTCCTCTTGGAATAACAAATGTCCCAGTCTTAATCTTTTGCCTAAAACAGGACAGGATAAAAAGGTCCTGCATCAGCCAGAAATGTGTTGCACACTTTAGGCTCAGCCCCACCAATGAGGAGGTCAGCAGCTGGTGGTAACCTCTCGTAGCATAATAAGGACCCAAGGTAGGTGCTCAGCCATGAGTGGAATGCAAGTAGAAGACAGGGAGGTTCACTAAAAGACACAGTGATCCTTCTCTGAGGTATGAGCACCTAGTAGGTGGGAGCTTGGTATGTTAGAACCTCCCCTAGCCTTCATTAAGAAAAGCTACCCTCAGGATCACATCTTCATTGCCTCCTATAACCAAGTCTCGAGCACCCCCACCCCCACCCCCATATCACCCAGACTATGCCACAACCCCCAATCATCCTGACAGCCAAAACCCTCACAAAATGTGATGGGGGCTATTCAAAAGGTAATTAACTGATTAATGGGAAGGGAAATTAAGACAAAAACAGGGGGGCTTGGTTCCTTAAAACCTCTTACCCTGAGTATCACACCATCTTTTTGGGAGGCAGTCATGCAGCCCCCAAGCTGTCAATCAAAAGTCAAGAGGAGGGAAACTTGGGCAGGACTCTCGATGCTTCCTGACAATAAGAGTACATTATAATCTGGTAGTGGAACCTAATTAAGGTCTTATTCAGAAGCAGAGACCACACAGGAAATTGACCTCTAGAAATATTAATGGGCACCATTAAGGCCTCTTCTTTCCTTCCTTTATCTTTCCCACCCTCACCTCTCCTCCTCTTCTTCCTTTTTCTCCTTCCTCCTCCTCTTCTTCTTCTTCTTCTCCTCCTCCTCCTCCTCCTCCTTCTTCTTCTTCTTTCTCTCTCTCTCTCTCTCTCTCTCTCTCTCTCTCTCTCTCTCTCTCTCTCTCTCTTTCTGTCTCTTTCTTTTGGTATGGGGGATTGAACCCAGGGGTGCTTCATCCACCAAGGCATATCCCCACATCCCAGACTGTTTTTTTAATTTTTAAATTTTCATGACAGGGTCTTGCTAAATTGCATAAGGCCTCACTAAGTTGATGAGGCTGGCTTTGAACTGGTGATCATTCTGTCTCAGCCTCCCATGTTTTTGGAGTTATAGGTGTGTACCACCATGCTTGACTTGTCTCTGAATTTTATTCTTCAAATTTGTAAGACAAGAACTCTGAAGAAAGTTGGCCAGATGTAGAACTAGTCTCATCACAAAACTCCAGTTTCATTGGGACCCCAATAATGATCATCAATCAGAGAAATGCAAATCATAACTACTACTCTAAGATATCATCTCACTCCAGTCAGAATGGCAGCTATAATGAAGACAAACAACAATAAGTGTTGGAGAGCATGTGGGGATAAAAGTACACTCATACATTGCTGGTGGGATTGCAAATTGCTACAGCCAATGTAGAAAGCAGTGTGGAGATTCCTTGAAAATCTGGAAATGGAACCATCATTTGACCCAGCTATCTCCTTGTTTATCAGGTGTCCCTTCATCTTTTAAATGACTGGTCTACCTCCAGACCCTGGTATACTAGGAGACAACTTTCCCCTCTCTACTTGGTCAGGAGTGAGTCCTTTCTCCTGCTCCGGCACTTTTGTTAGGTCCAAGATATTCATTTATGGTTTGGAGGAAAGTAATTCTTCTAGGAATTGGGGGTGAACCATGGTCTCCACCTGGAATGAGAGTGTGAGTGACCCTGGGTGGAAAAGATCCCAAGTCAACAAGACTTCTAGGAGAAGAGGAAGCAATGATGACCCCATCCTTGTCCACAAAGTAGGGTGTTTATATGCCATCAACAACTATACACACATACACATACATGTATACATACACACACACAAACACACACAAAATACTGAGAATATAAAGTATGAAGCTTATTTTCACAGGTCCTGAAAACTTGAAGACACCAAGATTCTAGGCCCAGCATATCTTAGAAACAAATTCATCATCAATGTAGTTCAGGAGATTTGATCTGGGTATAAATCATCCTCTTCTCCCTATTGTTCCAGTTCTTCCTCTCTCAAATTTGTAGCAGGCTCTCCTGGGTCAGGTGGCAGATCTCCAACATGGCAAAATTACTATACATGAATATCTTATTAATGATGTCCGTGTATTCTTGGATGGCTTCAGGTGGGATTTCCTTGGACACCATGGTCTTGGGCACCTTGAGTATGGTTGCTAATAAACCAGTACCCTCGGGCAGGTCTTTCTGGAGGTTCACACTAGGACAAGGAGAACCAGAACAGTTCATGGATGAAGGATCCAGCTTCATCCTAAACACTTGGAAGAAGGTAGAGTTCAGGGAACCTAACCTGATCTGCCATGCACCAAGACAACCAGATCTGAGGACCCAAGGGAGGTGACAGTGCACCTGATGGAACATCTAGGAGAGTCACATGGGAGGACATTTGTAGCAACTGATAATCCATTTCTCTTCCCACCCAGAACTTATTCCTGGCAGATGGTGCATTAGTATTCAGCCAAGCAATGAGAGAAAAGGGCTGTGTACAAGGCCCAGTTAACATCTCCTCTTTTTCTCTAATATATGCAGGCTTTAGCTTTGTCAGTTATATTGATGTCTACCTGAACATCAGCAAAACACACTAGTTAAGGGCATACACAGACTCCAATGCTTGAATTCAAGCCTTCACTATGTCACACCATCAGTATGACTATGGCCAAGACATTCGGGCTTTAAATATCTGTTTTCTCATCTGTGAAATGAAGATAATAACTGTGTAGGGGTCATAAATGTGAAAACAATTGATAGTGAAAAATAGTTACTGGCAGAGGATATGTGTTCCTTTACAGTGATTAAATAATTCCAGAAATTGAAGAAATCACCTGTGCAAAGATGGCTGAACAACAGAGGGGGACAGAGCACAATTCCTGTTGACAGGGTAAAGTGCTCTGGATTTCCAGGTACGATGAAATAGCAGCTGCCTGCAATAATGGCTCCCATTACAGCTTATGAAAAACTCAGGCCCTCTTTTTCTCCAGGATAATTCATATACTCCTGGCTGCTCCTAATTGTTTCTGACACTGCATTTATGCCTTTCTGATCACTATTTGCAAATAAATGATATAAAACCTCAACACTTTTCACAAATCTTCCTCAAGAGACTGAATAAAACAGAAGTCAGTGACATAGATGTTTTGGACCCTAGTTGGACCTGATATAAAGTCTACCTAGGTATGGACCAACAGAGAAAGCCATTACAGAGGCCTTGTGAGAGTTCAGTTAGAATAACATGAATAAGTCCCTCTCTCACTCCTTAAGCAATTGGTGACATTTATTATAATTACTATAATGTTAGCATTATGGTTAAGATTGAATATCATCAGAGCTTATGTTCTTTTATTCTGAAATTCTAACCACTTTTTAAAATTGTTTCCATAATCAGAAAATTTTAAAGTGAATTGTAAAAATTCAATTTGAGACAATTGAGTTGAATGAGAAAAGAATCTAATTCGTCGAGTGATTTCTACATAGTAATAAACTGACATGCCAGTTTAAATATTGAAATTTAACATCAAAAGCATATTTTGAGTTGGAGATTATTTTAATTTTCTAGGGCTACCATAACAAGGTCCCACAAAGGGGGTGGATTAAACCACAGAAATTTATTTTCTCACAGTTCTGGAGGCCAGAAGTCTAAGATCAGGGTGTTGGTACAAGTAGTTTGTTCTGAAGCCTGTCTGTCCTGCAGATGGGTCTATTCTGTCAGTGTCTTCATATAAGCTTTCTCTGTGTATGTGTGTGTCCTAATTTTCACAAAATGACTACACTGATTAGTGTTGCTGCACAGCAGACAAGAAATAAGCAATGGTGTTAAGCCACCGAATTGTCAGAATTCTCTCTTGAAACACAGATTAAGTTTAACTAAAATAAATGAGATAAATTAGTCATATTTAAAGAAAATAATATATAACTTCAGATAGCATAAGAAAGTTCAGCCTAAAAATCTTACTACAGAAAACACAAGGCTGGTTAAAAACTTGGAACTTTATTGCCTTCAGCAAAGGGTACTGTGGTCTTGGGAATTCTTGGTTTCTGTAATGTCTGTTTTCTAGACTTGAAAATAGGAAATACAATCATAGGCACTGAGGGATTAATAAAATCCCTATTTATGTTTGAGTTATTCAATACCAACTTGTCTCTGAATAACCTAGGAATATTGAGACACTGTGCTGATCACAGCGCTTGAAAGCAAGATTCATCCTCAGATTAACCACCCATGTTCATACTAACTGCCTCCCCAAATATGTTAACAGCAACAACAACAAAAACCCTTGATCGCCTACAATTTTAAACATACAGTGCTGGCTCTTCTTCATATGCCAGGCTTCCATTGCTTTGCTTTTAATCTCGGGAACTGTTTTTCATTTGGTTCGTACTGCACTTTCATATATATTGTCCCTTGCAAGATATAATGCATGCATTTGAAATCATGACAAGCAGGAGAGAAGTATATACAATGATTTTCACTCTAACATTGAGATACAAAAACATTTCAACATCAGGGGGAAAGATAGATGACTAGAGAGAGCAAAATCTGGTTTAGAGATGCCAATAAAGGAAACTGGATTCCTTCCATCACTGTAAGCAGAAAAAAGAAATCAAGCAGCTAACGCCAAATGTTATGAAACATCTGCAATTTTTACGATAAGATTTTTCTATTGATGGAACAATGTTCCAATAGTAATGGAACTATATTAATATATAGTATATGAATTTATTTCCTTTAAAATTAATTCCTGCTTGATATTTTATTTTCTCGTAAAGACTTTATATTAAAAATTTTTAATTACCCTTTCAGAAAATTTATAAGATAATAAAATCTATCAAATTCAGTCCTGTTTTAGAATAATATTGCAATACTTACTGTTCAGTATCTCTTTTTACATTTAGGAATCAGATGGAACAAATATTTTTTGATTTAGAGTGCCATTTTGTTGATCAGAAATTTCTGGAACTCTCTAATATTATTACAGTGATACGTTTTTATTTTAGTAATTATCACTTATCTATTTAACTACATCATTAACAGGAAGTAAATGTCTGTGGACTAATTCTCAGCACAGGGTAGTGTTTTTCCCTATGTGTGAAATATAAAATGAGATCAATTGTTTTATTTTCTGGTATCAGTAATGCTCATTTAACTTCCAGTCAAGATATAATAGTGGAAACTAGAATCACCTTCCCTTGAGAAATAATAAAGATAGAAAGAAAGAGAAAGGAAGAAATAGCAGTATGTTTAAAGAACATTTGAAACAGGTGCTCATGTGTCTGGATATCAGGTGATATAAAATACAGTCATCCCTGAAAGACAGGAAACAAACAGGAAGGGAAATAAACAGGTAGCTGGCTTTTGAAGAACAGACTATCAGACAGGAGACAGCTACACACAAAAAAATATGACAAATATCTGATGAGTATCTCTTACAAATAATCATCTGTGTACTTGTCAGCATACTCATATGGGGAAGCTACCTCAGAAGAGGGAAAAACACACTGGGAAAGACAAGGGCTAACAGCACCTGACAATCATACAGGGCCAGAAATAGTGCTCATTCTACTAACCAGACTGGAAAAAGATCTCATTATTCCTGGAACACTGGGTAAAGATTCAAATTATTTAGCCTCTATAGTGGGGGATAAATAGGTGCTTCTTAGTTTTTCATTTCTGTTATCAAAAAAATGACCAGAACCATATAGAGGAGGAAAGTTTTGGGGGGGCTCAAAGTTTTAGAGTTTCGGTTCATGGTGGGCTGAGTCTGTTGCCCTGGGCCTGAGATCAAACAGAGCATCATGGCAGAGGAGAGGTGCTTTGCTGGCTGTGGCCAGGAAGAAGAGACAAAGTGAGGGAGGAACCACAGGGAAGATTAACCTTTCCAGGGCACAACCCCAGTGACCCTTCCCTTTTGGCTCTGCCCCACCTGCCTCTAGTTAATAGTCCATTCAAACTAGGACAGACTGATTAGGTCACAGCTCTCACAATCCTATTGTCTCACCTGGAATATTTCTGCATTGACAAAGGAGCTTCATAGGTTGCCTCATATCCAAACCTAGACTTAACATAACTCTGATCTTGTCTAACAAATATTAAAAGCCAGATACAAAAGGAACAAACTATTTTCAAGCAAGTGAATTGACTTCCAAAATAAAGTAAAAAATTTATAGGAGAATAAATATTTAACAACCCACAAGATATATATATATATATATATATATATATATATATATTTTACATGTGGCACAGAATTAATGTTTACCAGTCATGCAAAAAAGCAAGAAAGCATAACTATTAATAACAGGAAAAAAATGCACCAAAGAATTGACATTTTGTTAGAGCGTGAAGACAGTGATTTAAATACTGTTGTTTATAACTGTACTTTATGTGTTCAAAAAGTGAAGATATGTAACATCAAAAAGTGCAAATGGAACTTCTAGGGACTACAACTATAATCTGTTATACTAAAAATAAAATAGATGGAATTAATGGATTAGATATTTTAAAAATAATATATCAATATATCAGTGATTTTTGAAGAAAAGCAATTAAATCTATTTAAAATGAATCAGAAAAAATAAAAAAGTAATAACATTGAATAGACCATCAGGAAACTGAGATAATTCAAGTATCCCAACAAGACATGGGGCAAAGAACATTTTAAAATATAATGTTCACATTTTTCTCCCCATTTGATGACATCTCCAAGAAGCTCAAAATATTTCAAAAACACAGGAAAGAAAAACAGTTTCACCAAAGCATATAATTACCACATTGTTCAGAACCAGTAATAAAGAGAAAAACTTAAAAGCAACAAGAGAAAATAAATGTTAGGTATGTAGAAATAAAAATAAGCAGATTTATTTTTTTCAGAAATAGTAGAAATAAAGAGATAACAGAGCCACATCTTTAGATAAAGAAAAACAAGCAAGCATAATAATCCTGAATTGTAGACCTGGGAGAAATATCTTTCATAAACAAAGGTGATATAATAATTTTCTCACATATAAAAATTGAAATAATTCCTCAGCAGATCCACAGGATATAAAATGCTGGAAGGGTAAATAAAAATGAGACCAAATGGAAATATAAATCTACACAGAAGAATAAAACATTGGGTGTGAATAAATATGGGTACATGAGAAACATATAACTTTTTTTTTCATTATATAAATTTCTTCAAAATAGAATGCAATAATAGATTACAGAGTTTACAACATGAAAAAATAAGAGGTTTGACAAAAATAACAAATTTGGGATTAAAAATAATAGAAGTAGCCAGGTGCCGTGGCACAACCTGTAATTCCAGCCACTCTGGAGGCTGAGGCAGGAAGATCGAGAGTTTAGCAAATGCCAGGTACTAAGCAAGTCAGTGAGACTCTGTCTCTAAATAAAATACAAAATAGGGCTGGGGATATGGTTCAGTGGTTGTGTGACTCTGAGTTCAGTTCCCAGTACCAAATCATCATCATCATCATCATCATCATCATCATCATCATCATCATAATCATCATCATGTAAGTACATTATGGTAATATACTTATTCACATGAAGTAGCAAATATCACTTTAACATAGACTAAACAAAGCATATGCACTATGAATACTGAAGCAACAAATAAAAGTTTAAGCCAACAAATAAAGGATAATAGACCCATAAAAAGGCAAAGTGAAATTTAAAAACTATTCAATCCATCCCCCGCCTCTGCAAAAAGTAAAAAGAGTGTAAAAAGAGAACAAGGACTATTAAAAGACACTGAATATATATGATTCAAGAATTCTTATTAGATGGTATAAATTTTCAAATCAAATACAAAATCAAAGTTCTTAAAAATCTAGATTTTAAGATACCAAAAACATGATGAGGTGATCAGAATCATATGATGAAAAATGTAAATCCATAATGAGAGACAGGATCACTCTTACTTGAATGTCTGAAACTTTAAAAGTCACCTCTGCCCTGTGTTAATTGGCATGTGGAAGAGCCAGAAAACCCACGTGGTATTAGCAGATATTTAAAATGTTACAAGTATGTTGGAAAACCGCTTGCCCATCTCTTGAAAATTAAATTATACCCCAGCATGTGTTGAAGACATTCTACTCCTTGGCATGTATCCAAGAGAAAAGAAAATATTCCTGAAAGCCATGCACATTCATAGGTACAGATACTTTCTCTGGATCAGTCAAGATCCAGCACTAATCCATGTATCCACCAATAGAAGAGGAGCTAAGCAAACTGAGGTGCATCTGTAGAAAAATATATTGCTCATCAATAAAGAAAATGCATAAATTGTTATTTTTGTTGTAAGTTCTGTGAATTAAAGTTTACTTACTTGTGTGAGAATTAAGTTAATAAAAACCCTGGTCTGTGGTTTCCGTTCTGTTTTCATTGTCTAGTTTGGATATTTGCATAATAGCAGCCTCATGAAATGATTTGGGAGATGTTCCATCAGTTTGTATTTTCCAGAATGCAATGTGTAACATTTGTGTTAATTACTTTTTAAATGTTTGGTAGAACTTCTCTAGTGAAACAACTTGTGCCATAGATTTTATTTTATTTTGTGTGTGTGGATGTGTGAGACTGTGAGAGCTTTTAAATTATAAGTTTGTTATAGTTTATGGTTATAGGATAATGTTCAGATTATCTATTTCACCTTGACTGAATTTGGTTGGTTGTAATTTGCAGGTTTTAAGAAAATGATCCATTTCAGCGCTTAAAATTAAAATTATAATGAAATATCATGTCCCTCCACATGACTATAATAGATAAACCCATAATACTTAGATGATGCTGTGAGTTCAGGGAAAATGGATTTCTTAGCCACTCCCCCCAAAGGAAGTTAGTGTAAAGAGGGAAAAGGCTTATTCCAGGCAGTGAAAACTTCATATAAGGACCTGAAATGAGAGAGAGTATAACGTGTTTGGGACACAGGGAAAACATAGGCAAGACCAATGTAGACAAAGTTGTCTGATTTGATGCTGGATTAAGTAAATCTCAAATCATACGTGCACTATTTCAGAATTTTAAGAGTACTAAGAAATGAACAAATAATTTTATTTAGAAAAATTAAAATCATATATATTGTTGTTTGTGTTGTACCTTATTGCATGTATGCTGCATTAATCATGTACATAACTGCATGTTATAGATTATATGGATTACATTTTCTTGAATATATATATATATATATACATATGTGTGTGTGTGTGTATATATATATATATATATATATATAGGCAATTTATAAAGTATTATTTATAAAGAAATAATAATGATGAAAAAAGGATACAAAGAAAAACCTTTAAGAGCATGCTGGAGCAGTGGAAGATAGAGTCACTGGAAGTAGGATAAATGGTAATTTTGGAAAGATTTTGATTTAAAAAATGATGAATGACTAGGATTAAAAAGAATTCATAGTTGAATTGGTAGTGGTGTACGGAAAGTTGGGAGTTAAGCAGGATATCTGTGAATTGACAACTAGGGACTGAAGAGGAAAAACAGGTTTAATGGATGCAGGATGATGTTTGGCTAGATAACAGTAGTTTCAGTTTTGGACACTCAGTGCGACTTGTCACGTTTAATTCAACTGAAACTGCCAAATTTATAATTGGACATCAAGGTCTGAACTTCAGAAATGTGGCCAAGGATACAGATAAGAATCTGAGAAACGTAAGCAAATGGAGGTAAATGAAAGGCAAAGGAATGAATCACATCCTAATGGGAAGGGAAGTGTGAGGCAAGAGAATGGTGTAAAAGTCCCAAGGAATCTCAAGGTTCATGACCCACTAAAGTAGAAGGATATGCAATAGTTATTTAACTGTCTCCTATTAATGTACAATCCAGTCGTTTCCATTTTTTCCAATTACATTTATACATAAGAGAATTTTTACATGCATTATTTTGCAGGTGAACAGATATGCCTGCTGGCTCAATTCCCAGGAGTGGGATTGCTAAACAAATGCATGAATGCTGTTGAAATTTTGTTAGATAGTGTAAGGTTGCTTTCTATATGTACTATTCTTGACCCTCACCAGTAATGTGTGAGAAAGCCTACTTCTTACTAAAGGTGTACTTTGTCAAATTTGGAGATTTTCCCCAATAACCTAGGCAGCAAAATACAACATTGCAGTTGTATTTTTCATGTATTTTATGATAAGTTAGGTCAATCATTTTTACCTGGGTTTTGTTGTTTGACAATTCTTTCACGGGAAATATTTGTTTATGATCTTTGCCCATTTTTCTCTTCAAGTTTTGTTATTTTTCTCTTCATTTTTAGGAGCTCTTTTGTATTAGGGAATGCTTTATTATAATGAGTTGCAAGTGTTTTTTTCTCCAAGGTTATTGTTTTATTCTGTTTTTGCTCTTTCTTGTCCTGTTTTAGGTATGTTTCTTATTTTCATTTATCTTTTATGTAGTTGGATTTGTCATTTTTCTTTTAATGGCTCCCAGATTGGAATAATGCCTAAAATATCTTTGGCTCCACATTTACAAAAGAATCTTGATGTTTATGTAAGTCTTTTTACTTTTTCACATTGACATATTTGATATATTTGGCCCGTCTTGATGTATAATGATGTATGGAGATAATGTTAACTTTTATAAGTGGCTGCTTAGTTGTTCTCACATCCTGCACCCACTGTTTTCAGATCCCATATTTATAATATATAACTTCCATTAAGTGTTTGGTTCCCTTTCTGGACTTTGTCATATATTTCACTTGGCTATTTGTGAATCAGTGCCATTCTGTTTTTATTAGTGAGGCTTTATCTTATATATTTTTTTCTGGTCTGTTTAAGCCTTCCCTTATTATACTTCTTTTGAAGAGCTTTTTTCCAGATTACTACCATTTCTATTTTTTTGGTCATGATTCTTATGTACATTAAGGGCTGGTGGTGGGTCAAAGGTAAAAGTGAAAATTCCATTAGTTGTTTGTCGATATGAATAAAAACCAAAGAGGCTGGACACCCATTAATTCAGCAGAGTTTGTATTGACAAAGAAAACTCAGATTTGGCCAGTGGTTATCCCTAGGTCCTCTAGTTTACATTCATGGGAAGAGACTTTGGCAGTTGGTCAGTAGAGTTATCTTTCCATATTCCCATCTCATTCATGGCCCTGGAGGATAAAGAAGAGTTTCCACTGGTGAAAAGTACCTGGGACTTGAGGGCAATAGACAAGGGGAAATCTTCTAAACAACAGAATGAAAAACTGTTGAATTATAACATCTAGGAATTTATGACACTGCAGGCCAGCAACATTTTGCTACTTTTTTCTTGTAGTATCTGTTATTTGAAATTGTCCTAAAATATTATATGTTTCTCATGATGTGAATATTTTTCTGAAATGTTTTATTTTTAATTGTGGGCATTTTATCTCCCAGTTGTGTATTTCACAGATAAGTTCTAGTTTATAAATCCTTGTACAATGAAAAAACACAGATAATGGCCCAAAATGGGGAGGAGTTACCATAATCTTAAAATTATGTGCATGAAGCTAGTCCTGATGAGACTTTAGAGTCATACCCCATGGGCAGGGAGCACAAGTGCTTCATTATGGAAGGAAGGAACACTGCCCATGAAGGTGCGTGGTCAAAGGGGTAAAAAGTGGCAAGTACTGTTAGTTGCCAATCTCTTTATTCCTGCCCCTTAATCATTACTAATAAAAACCAAAGGTCAAGTGCTTTCTCTGATATGTGGAAGCTAATCCTAGTAAGAGGTGGGGAGGGGAATCAAATAAAAAGAATAGAATTTCAGTGGAGTAGACAAAAGGGAATTGAAAGATGGGTGGGGGGGAGCATAGGAAAAGGAAAGACGTTGGAATGAATCTGACATTACTTTCCTATGTATTTATATGAGCACAACACAAAGAATCTCACCATCATGCACATCCACAAGAAATTAATTTAAAAAAATCTATGAGTAAATAGCAGAAAGATCAGTAGAGGGAAGGGACCAGGGCGTGAGGGCAGAGGAGGGGAAAGAGAGGTACTGGGGATTAAATTAGAGCAAGATATACTCCATGCTATTATTATTATGTTAAAATAGATTCTAATATTATGTATGACTTAAAAGAACACCCCCAAATCCTGATTTTACTGACAGAATTTAGGACACACTACCTTAAATATGACATCTTAGCATTTGAGAAAACATCAGAAGCAGAAATTCTCTCTGACCTTCTCCTGCCATTCTACCCTGAAGCAGGCCACAAAGTACTCTTGGACCTTCCTCAAAAGTAGGCATTAAGGCCCTCATTTCAGAAATTTGCCCCCCATATCCAGAGAAAGAAATGGAACACCCGGACACGGAGAAGAATTTGAGCACCAGGGTTTGCTAAATGGCAGTCCCCAAGGTCATTACCATCAGATGAGGCTGCCTTCTGTCTAGTCAGGCTTCTTCATGACTGTCTGCTCTTTATGAAACCTAAAAGCATAAAAAGAACCAATTTTCCAAGTTTCTCAGAGTCTTCATTTCTCAAGGCTCCTGTGCCATGTATAAATTATATTACATAAATTTCCATGTCTCTTATTAATAACCACTTGTTATAAGGGTGTCAACCAGCCATGAATCCTGCAAGGGAATGAGGAAAACTTATTGCCTTTTCTCCCCTACTTTGTCCGGATAAAAATCACTGCCTGCTTTGGGAGTTTGTTTGGGTGACCAGTAATGCATAAGGTAAAATTGCTTGGTTGGCCTCTGGGGTAATATTTTTAAATATATTATAAAAATTCTCAAATATACAAAAAAATTGAAATAATGGGATATCCTAACTTAAACACTGAGTGTAATGAACAACCTTCACATCTTGATGATTTAACATGACATGTCTATATTTTCATCATAGTTTGGATTGTGGCTTTTCTCTAGGTAGGTCTTGCATGATATTGGCTGGGCATATGACCATCATTTGAACTACTTTTGGTGCCATGAAACTAGCAAAGGCAGCAAATCCTGTACTGACTATGTAAACTTCTGCCTGAAAATACACATTATTTTGACTTATATTTCTTTGGTAAAAGCAAAATGTACAGACACACTCCATTTAAGTGCTTGGAAAGAATAAACTTAGATTATTTAATACAATTGAGGATTGAGGTGCTCTGAAGCTAGGCATAAATCCTATTGGATTGGAGCCAGTCATTTTCATCTATTTAGTTTTTTGATGCTGGGAATGAAACACAGAGCCTTGTCCATGCTAGGCAAATACTTCACCACTGAACTACATCAACAACTCTGTAGCTTTTCTTTTCCAAGTCATCCCTTATGCCTACAGTATAACCACTTGGCATCCCAACCCCAAAACCTGGAAGAAATTGTTCATGTTCTTCTTGATGAACACTGAACTTCAGTATACATTAGTCTAGTGCAAGGGCCTCTCAAATCTCTGGTCAGCTTCTTCATCTGTTGGCTAATGCTTCTGGATGCTTCTCCAAATGTCAGGAGCCGTCCATGGGTTGCATGTGGGCCACTGAGCACGGAAGCCTTGTGGATAGAAACATCTGGTGTCAGGGAATGACTACTGAACTTTTCCTCTGGCCAGTTGCCAAGGAATAATGTGACTCTCTATCCAGCTCTGCAGTGGCCCACACAGCTCTTGAGGTGGGTGTGATCTGCCAAGATGTCAATCAACTTGCTGACTATGAGACATCATGAAGCAACACTCCACCTTGAAACTTTATCTCTGACTTTGATGTGCCCACTTAAATAAACTATCTGAACCATTTTGTCTTTGTCTACTTTTGGAACGCATGTGGACTAGATCTATCAGGGGCTTTGCCTTTTGGAAATATATTTCTGAGTATTTGTGATTTGTTATTCACTTATTATTTAAGATTTTAAGTTTAGGGTGGCTTGGATTCCCCTGAGCAGAAAGAAACCCCAATGAGATGCTGGCCATCAAACCCTCCGATATCCAACCAAACCCATCAGCCTTTTCTAAGTTTTTAAATTCTTGTATATTTTTGTCTCTATGATTCTTTCCTGTCTCTTTATTCTCTATTTTTTAAAGAAAAGTTTTTTGAATGTTATAATCATTTCTTGTTCACAGTTGTAAGTGTGCTCTGAATTATTTAATCTACCAATTCTGGAACACTAGGATAATTTATTTAAAAGAGCTATATTCAGTAGGCATCCACCTTTTGATTCTTTCTCTTTCCCTTTACCACTTCTTCTATTTTATAATGCAGATATGGCAACAGAATTGAAATAGTTATTCTGTGAGCTTGATAGTAATAGCCACATATGCATTGTAGGCATTTAAAAGAAATTTGTGTCTCTCATGGTATCATGGTGTACCCATGTCTATCTTGAAGTACCTACTTCTCAACTTGTTTAAAAGAGCAACCAAAAACCTTAAACTAATTTAACATGATTGCATGCTCCAGACTATGAATGTTTTCTCAACTAGTAGAATAACTGTTTTGTGATGACACTAGGGGTTATTAACAGATAATGTCCATATAATTCATGATTTTTTTAACTTTCTAGAGAGACCAGCAATCAATTTTCCCTTGTCCACTGCCTAATGCAATATAAGAAAAAAGACAAATATCAAAATTTGCTCTTCCTTGGGTACAGTGCTGACCACCATTTAATAACAACAAATAAACAATACTCAAGTACACAATGTGTACTAAAGAACAAAAGAGCAATTTAATATCTGATAAATAAAAGCAAACAAATACCTAGAAAATTGATCTACCAACCCCAAATAAGTTCAAGCTGTCTGACATGTAGCTAAACTACTTAATAATAGCTCTTGGCGAACTAACAAGGCAACTCTGTAGTAAAGAATGAGAACACAGTGATGGATTACTTGATCAACCTTTCTTGGTCAGTGTGTATCAATGCTCTGATTTTTTTGGATCGTCACACCACATGACTCTAATTGCAGTGCCCATAATCTTTTTGAACACTGGGTTGGGTATGATGATATGCTTTTTATGAAAAAATTAATAAATCCTGCAAACTGTGAGGAATAAAGGCTGTCAACAGATATTGATCCACAGCCACCTTTCTACTAATGCCATTAAGTTAAATTTCATCTCTCCTTATTCTGAGTCAGAGAGAGAGAGAATAATAAATAACACAACCCCCTCTACTAGGCATAGTTTTAGCTGTATATCAAAAGAAATTCAATGATAATTTAAGCAGTTTTTATTCCATTTCATGGACGTTTTATAACATTTAAAATACAGCTCTAACTACCATTATTTTTTTGTCATCTTGCCAGTCACACCATCCAAGCGTTAGGAAGAGAACCTCTAGACATTTAACATTTCCATTCCTTTCTCTTCTTCAGTTAAATTCTGTAAATAATATTCTTTCCAAACCCTGAGAGCAGCACACAGATTGTTGCAGTTTTAGTTCTTCCCTTTTGCTTAGTGCATACAGAAGAGTAAGAAAAATAATAGCCTACATCAGTTTGTGAATATATGTACATATGCGGCTAGGATAGAATAGAGAATTGGGAAGGAAAAATAATCTAGCGTTCCTATCTTCTACCCTGTGTACCTTGTGTTCATCTCCCATCGACACCCCAAACACAGTATCTCCACATATTTTTACACATACTGGAAAGTAGAAGATTAAAAAAATTCAATTCTCAATCATGTCAGTCTATTTGAGCTAATATCACAAAATGCTTGAGACTGCTTAATTTATAAACAGTATTGATTAATCTTTTCACAGATTTGGAGTGTCAGAAGTTTAAGATCAAGGCATTGGTAGTCTTAGTGTCTGGTGTCTTCTCCATTGGTGGTGCCTTTTCACAATGACATCTTCACCTGGGAAAAGAAATGGAAGGCAAAGGGGTCTAGCTGGTTTCTCCAACTCTTTCATAAAGCCATTAATGCCATTCAAAAGGGCTCAACAATTATGACTTAATCATCACCAAGAGATACGACCTCTTACTACTGTCACATTGGACTTTAGTTCCAACATATATTATGATGGAATATGTAGAACTCTATAACCATAACATCAACTTTCCCTAAACCTTTCTCTATACTTTTTAATCTAAGAATGAATTTCCTTTTGTTATGATTTAAAACATCATCCAAGTTCAAATAACTCTCTAATCCATTTTCAACCTTTGCTCTCTCTTCCAACATCTATTTTAGGCACATGGACCTAGTGGCTTACTCATTATCTCTGCTTGGATGTCTCATGGAAAACATATTCAACAGGTTTGATTCTAAATTTTTGGTCAGTCTCTACAAACTTTAATGTATATTCATATCCCCCCCCTCTAAATACTGTTCTGATCAATTAATAGTTCCTGGGGAGAATTGGATGAGCATTGGGACTTCTCTGTCTCCAATGCATAATCAATAAATTCTAATAATCTACTTACTCTTTAAGGAGATTATAGAATCTGATCATTTTTCTCCTTTTCATATTGTCCAATATAATCTTTCCAGATTATTTTTATTGCAAACTTCTAGTTTTTCTTCCTTATCATGATCTTGCTTCACTCCAGTCTGCTCACACAATCAAGGCCAAATTCATGTCCTAAAATAAATATTTTATAACATTACAGAGTGTTGTCTGCTCCTTCCTTACAACTTGAGCTTTGCTGCACATTTTTCCTTCCCTTTACTACAGTATTCGTTCCCATTTATTGACTACTTTGAGTTTTCCTTCTGAGCATGTTTTAGGGTTTTACTTTCTCATTCTCATGAATTTAGGCATGGCCACCTGACTTTCATTGAACTATAAAATGCAATTCTTACTGCTTTCAGGCAATATTGTTTTAAAATGATATATTATTCTTTTATCACAAATGATCTAGAAGTTGAAGGATACATGAAGATATACAGTTGAGAAGTAAATATTCATTGTTTTAAATCACAGAGCCTCAAGTATTATTTGTTTGTCTCCCTAATCCCCTCATGTCCCATCCCAACCCTCCATTCAAACAACACACCATGCTCCTTTGTATTTCCTCTGCCAGAAGTAATCTCCCCATTGCCATCCTCACCATCAAATTCATCTTCTTCTTTCTAATTTATCCTCCCCTATGACAGCTTAAATTAGAACTTCCCTAGATTGCATGCTCTCCTGATTCCTGGAGTTTTTGAGTATTTACCTTAATTTTAGGATTGTTTTCAAAATAACTTGTAAAATTAAATATTTTAAAAGAATTTTGGCTATATGCTCTAGGAGGACATGATGTAGGTAGGTCTTAATCACTAGAATGAATAAACAATTAAATTTTTCTGATAGGACCTGCAAGAAAAAAAATCATTTTGGAGTTAATTAGGCCTGATTTTCATTTGTCTTGAGCTATTCAATAGAATATAGCATTGAAAAAATTACAAAATTTCTTTTACTATCAATCAATTTGCTTCTTTGTAAGTGGGTATTCTGGGCTATTTTATGCTGCTACAAAAGAATGCTTGAGGCTGGGGAATGTATCAAGAATGTACTTTGTGTCTTCACAGTTTTGAAGGCTTGGAAGGCCAAGGAACCAGCATTTGATCTGGTGAAGGCATTTTTGTTGTAGTGGTTGTGTCCTCCCATGGCAGAAAGAAGAACAAGCTAGCAAGCTGCTAGTGCGAAGCCCAATTGAAAGGACCTTAGTTCCATAAGTAAGGCAGCAGCCAGCAGGGTCTAATTACCTCTTAAAGGTTGAACCCCAAATGCTATCACATGGGCAATACCCGGATTTTGGAATAGACACATGTGAATGATAGCAGTGGGGTAGTGTTTTTTTTCTAAAATTTGAAATTATAAAAAAATGAAAGTACTAAAATGTCTGTCATGATATTTTGTATGAAGGAGACACATAAGAATAGTTCCTCCACAGTTCATCAGCCCAGTTCTATCCCCACCTTGATATTACCTCCCTCATCTTAACTCTTGCTTGTTTGTAGTTTAGGCCTCTTAGAGCCGCTGACACACACTAGATTTTAGAACTCCACTCACCCAGAGGGAGGGGATTACCATAAACCTTACAATATTTAAAAATCCAACTCCAAAAGTAAAAATCTGTGGAACAAAATGACTACAAACGTATTTGAAGTTGTAGTTATCTCTACACAATAGCCATTTATAAGGGAATAGTTGTTCAAGAGTTAAAAAAAAAAGAATGATGTTGAAGAAAACTGGTAGGCTAGTGTAAGGATGAAAACGAGTAAAAAAAAAAAGAGGTTTAATTATCTATTGAAAATAAGGGATTGAGATTCCCCTCCCTCTTCTTTTTCTCCTCCAAGCATTTACCTTAGAAAACTTGTAATTGTAAGTAATTTCTCATCTTTTAAAAAAATGTATGTATGCATACAAGTCCTTTTGAAGACTAGGCAGGCCTTTTTCCAGTTTCATGACCCAGGAAAGTCATTTGCTTTGAAATGTAAAATCAAGGGAGAAAGTACTTTTTGGGAAAAGGTAGGAACCTAGTTTCAGTGGGGACCTTGCTGTAAGCTGTAAAGCTACTTCTTGTCATGAGAACTGAGAATACCTTTCCATCTCTGGGTAAAGCCAATTGGCTAACACAGATGGTCGCTCCAATCTCTAGGTCAAGTTAAAATGAACTATGTTCTATAAATGATGTTGTAAATTCTATTCGAGGACTATTTACTGTTTATCTTAAAAACACTGATATAATGGGTTGTATGTTTGGCTATATAAAAGGGAGACATTTCTTTCTGTCTTTGCAATCAATCTCTTCTTGATGGATTGCCCAAGGTGTGCATCACATTCTGGTTTAATGCTTGTTAAATTTAAAAACTTTTCTTTCTCTTATACTCTTGGGGAGAGATTTTTCTGGGTTGTCAGAAAATTTTGTTTTTAGATTATATTTATGCAACAACAGTAGCCTCATGCTTTAAATACAAGGGTGTTATTGTCAAAAATCCAAAGAGGAGAATATAACATGAAATTATGGCCAATGCTGATTTTGGGCCTAGAAATCTCTACAGTGGGTTATAAAGACATATTTGTTAAACTTTATAGGTCATTTTTATTCAACACTCAAAGATCATTATCAGCACTCTTGTTGTAAAACAAAACCTATAGAGATTTTGAAATAAAAGTTAAATTGACTTTAAGTACTCTGATACTAAATTGCCAATAATTGGACATCCTACATTTGGTTATCTATGTCTTCCTGTTATCATTTTATAGGCTGAAAATAAATATCAAGCATTCAGATTGCTTTGCACTTCAAAACTTAAAGGAGCTAAGATTCATATTCCAATTCTTCTGTTTTTTGAATTAATATTCAAAGAAATTAAAATTTAAAATCTGCCTCACCCCATTACACATTTTGCTAAATCCCAGCTAGAAGAGTTCTAAGTGCTTCTGAACCATCTTGGATTTATCTCTGCCCTTGTGTTCTTGCTTTACACAAGAATGAAAACAGTATGATCAAGAATTTATATCATCAAGATCAGGCCTTTGATGTTCCCCACCTCAGAGCATTCAAGGATTTACAAACAAAGGATGACATGGCACTGGTCTCAGGGCCACCAAATTTTGTTTGATTTTGCCAGCAATGACTGT
The DNA here is from genome assembly GCF_052094955.1 of Ictidomys tridecemlineatus. NCBI lineage: Eukaryota > Metazoa > Chordata > Mammalia > Rodentia > Sciuridae > Ictidomys > Ictidomys tridecemlineatus. The sequence continues at coordinate 864,304 of NW_027522913.1, forward strand.
TATCTACTAAAACGACTTGGTTTTGTCTTGCCCTGAGAATCTCAAAGCACATGCTCTCTGTAGATTGGCAGATCCCAGAAGGGGAGAAAATGGGAAATGGGAATGAGATGTGTGAAAGTCAGGGAAGTCACCCTTGGGAGTCTCTTTGAGCACCTCTCTGAAATCAATTTCTAGTCTGAACGGTAAATCTTCATCTCTCTCCAGAAAGAGTAAATGAGAAGAAAAGAAGATAAAGTTAGTGTACTAAGGGATGTCCAGTCACCTTTGAAAGGGAACAGTCGGGAATAACTACTTTTCAATAGCTTTGCTAATAACAAATGGTCTTGGAGCAGTGTGATTTCCTAGAGTTGTTCTGTCCATCTTCACTTAAGTAATTTTTTTTTCATTTTACCAAAGCTGCATTTTATTTTTATTTTCCATCAGTGTTCTTGGTTTCATGCTGTATCTTTGTCTTCTTGAGATTTCTGACTGTGAGATAATTTCTTGGCTTCATGAGGTTATGAGTCCAGTCATTTCCTTCTCTGTCAATTAATTTGTTCAAACTTGTGAGAAATAATGGTCTCCTTACAAAATGACTTTTGTGTATGACTAGGCAAAATCTCAAGTCCTTTGATAGGTATTTTGTTCCACAGGCTTTTATTTCTTGGAGTAGGATTTTAAATCTCCTAAGACAGTTTATGCTCTCCTCGTGAGTGAGTGGAGTTAGAAACTGGCTGCGTAGTTCACATCTGTTATGTCTGTCTATGTTGTTAGATCTATATGGCTAGCAGACTTGAACTATCAAGAAACTATTTCAACATTTAAAAACTTTAAATCAGTAGTAGCAGTGATGTAAGCAAGCAAATTTGCGACATGTGAAGCAGAGATAGTCTCCCATGTATCACTTCTTTAATTAGGGATGTAAAGAAAAATCTCAATTAAAAGTGACACTTAGGAACTGAGTTCACAGAAATAAAATAGGACCTTCTATTGGATGAGAAATTTTAGTATATTCCTCTGAATAGAAATATCTACATGGCAGGACAGAATTCTGAGGCTTTTAATTTGATATTTTGAGGCATTCCACAAATCTGAAGATCATTTCTGCGAACACTATTCTATTAGAGGGAAGTAAAAAGACGAATAAGGCGGCTGAATTCAAAGACAGATGTTGACATTTAAACAATGCACTGTTTTCTCAATTCAGAATTTCACTTATTCATTTATCATGCAATGCTCCCTTTAATGCTTTTTGTCATCTGAAACTAATTAGCATCTACACCCATAGGAAAAAAGACACCTCAGACTGCTTACGGTCTGAAGAGTGCTATCCCTGTTCACTCTCTCTTATTTCACAATGTGTGCTGATGGCTCCAAATTGACTTCACAGTGAAAAAGTCCAATCTGATGTTTATATTTGAAGTACATAAAAACTAAAAGACAATGGCTTTTCTTTTAGAGTGTGTGAATAAATAGTGGATTAATATATAAAGTTATAAATACAAATGTGATCACTGAAACTAAAATGAAAAACATCCATTTGTTAAAACACACACACACACACACACACACATTATAGAGAAATGTCTACAATTTGAAGAAGATGAAAATTTTGGCACAAATCTGGAATTTAGGAAAAAGGAATCAAAAAATTACAAAACTGAATGCAAAAAATTAAAGTTGAGAGTATCATGGTTTTAATAGCTACAATTAGACACAGGTAAGAAAAAAAATGGAAAATCAAAGGGTAGACCCAAAGAATCAAAGAGAGAGAGAGAGAGAGAGAGAGAGAGAGAGAGAGAAACAGATACACACACACACACACACACACACACACACACACACACAGAGGCCTGAAGTCCTACCTTCGAGCAGCAACTGAAATGTCTTCAAAACTCCATCATTAAGAAGTTCCCAGAGATAACTGAAATTATGGGATTAAAAAGTAGACTCTGCCTTTTGTTGGAATGAGTGGAAAAATCACAAATCAAATGATGTAAGAAGTTATGTGTTTTCATAATAAGAATATGGAATAACGTTTCATGAGTCCATATAATTAAATTACATACAGTGATATAAATAAATGAGTTTATTCAAGTGTTGTTAGAAAGCGAATTTGTGAGATAAATGCTTCTGGATTCAACAAAGTAAATATGCATGTATTTGTAAGCAATTATAGTCATAACAAGAAAGAATAAATCACATAAACTTCTTTGTGCATAGACTATCTTTTAAAACACTTGCAAGGATGGAGGAAGCATGATTGTATTTTAAAAGATTAACTGGATTGTAGATTAAGGAATTATGACTATATTGTTCTATAGTGTTTGACTAACTCAGTATAAGTCAAAACATTTAAAATAGATTGGTAGAAAATTCTTTGATGGAGAACAATCTGATAATTGAAGTCATTGAATATTTAAACAATGAACTAGACATTTTTATAGGAAGAAAAACTTTATATAAATAATTAGACATGTCGAAAAGTGAATTTAGAATCAAAATAAGACGTTTTCATATAAGAAGGCAAAGACCTCCCTGACATTCAGGGGAACAGAACAATAGGGAGCAAAGAAGCCTGGAGAAATATTTTTCATCAATTGAACACTGTGGCACTGACAGCTCCTAATCATGGAACTTGGGTAAATATCTATCCAAGCAGGGATTCTCCAGAGAGATCCTTACCAGTCATGCAAATTTTTGACTTTTCTGAGATGCTTGGCATTCCCTTCAGCAATCCAGTCCATGGCCATTTCACAAAGCTTGATGGTGGTACACATCTTGGACACAAAACCACAAACCACTTCAGAGAGCGGCCAAAATTCAGGAAGAATACAGGAACTTAGGATCTTGGTAGGTGTTGCCCATCTGCAAGGCAAGCAGCAGTCCATTCAAAAATTGGCCATGAGGAGTCCTGCAAAGATTTCCAATAGACAGGATACATTCATGGCTGCATTCTTCTCTCTACTCTCTTTAACCACAAACCCAGTGGGATCCACTGACATAGAAAGACTCACTAGTTAACAGTCCATATCAAACCAACAACAACAACAAAAAAAGTTGTTCATTCATGCTCTCAGAACATGAGACAAAACAACAAATTGAAAAACACACCCACAAAGACACACAAACCACCCCTGTATTTGGTCCGCATCTATCCACTCTGTCCTCTGACTGGTGGGTGAAAATATTTTCCATAGCAGTGGCCTGTCCTGTCTCAGCTCTGGTCTCCTTGGCCATCTGTGTGTAGTTGTCAGGAGCCAGCAATGACCCAATACTTCTTTCTCAGGAAAGGCCCTTGTTCAAAGCATTCAAGGCATTTAGCTATCGACACAACACTAGGTGCCAAGAAAGAATGACTCTGGCCTTGGTATACACAAACAAGTGAGCCCACTGGGACTGGAACTGCCTGTGAGTGCCTCGCCTCCTGGATCCCAAATTCAGAGAAATCCATCACCAAGGAACTGAGGTGAGGTCACTTTCTTCAGGGAAGTGAATGAGATCACTGCCTTGGTAACAACTTTGTCCTAACAGTTGTTTCCAAGGGTCCCATGAGATGGCGGCTGCCCCACTTTCCTGGGACATTTTCCCAAGACATAAAAGTCTATATACCCTAGGAGCCCGGGATCTGCAACCCACACAGGCCTGATTGTGTCCATCTTCTCTGCATTGAGAACAGGGAGGCTGATTCAGCCACATCCCTTCATCTTGACTGGGTTTTTGGCCATGGAAGATGACCTTAGACCTCACAGGTCCTACCAAGCCACCTACATTTGCTCCAGGGATCATTTCTGCATCTACCTTTGAGCTTCTCAGCAGCTGTAGGATTCCCTACATACCTGCATGGCAAGAACAACTCAGGACCTGCTGTTATGTGAAAATAGATGGAGGGAACAGAGTATGGTTAAGGGTCATATGAGGTTCGATTTGGGTTAGGAGTCATTCTGCTGGATGAATACGGGTATTGGGCAACTGGAATATTTACAGAATGTAAGGTGAAATGTAAGTATGAAAATAGAAACCGAGGTAAGATCTGAAGCACACAAGGGTGTTGGGCCCTTGACTTGCATACATAGTTTTTATTTATGTTCTGCAGAGGTGAATCCTCTAAATCCATATACAATGGCATAAGATCTTGTACCTGGGACTACTGAATGTAAAACAGATCTTCCAGTGAAATTGAGATAGTGGGCAGGATTCCAGTGTAGGGTAAGGAAGAAGTGTGAGTTTAAGATTTGGACAAAAGGCCCTTTTTGCAATAAAATTAATTTCTGTTAGAGTGTAAATGAGAATGTCATCACACATGAAGAGTCAGTCACAACAAGGCACTTGTGGAAATAGATACAAATAGTGATGTTAGGAGATTTGGAATGTACAAAATGAGTGACAAAATCAGGGATATTTTGAACAGAAGTGTGGTTGAATTACCCTATCTTAAAAAGAAACAAGTGTATTCAAAACGTAGGATTGAAATTTGAAAACAGTAGGCAACACAGATATAGATGACTTTAGTAATCTATGCTCTCATTAAAATGAGGCTTTGGTAGAAGAATAAGAAAAGTGTGAATTTTGCATTTTGTGTCCAGAAGATGATGTGAGGAAATAAATACATGGAGCAGATGACATGCGTATTTCTTCCACAATTTCCGGGAGCATGTTCTGAAACCCTGTGATTTAGGGTTTGGGGATAAAAATAGGTGTACCTGGATCTACGTATATAGAGATGATGCATGAATAGACCATACGGTGAATAAAAAACTATAACAGGTTACTGTTTTAAATAATGAATTGAATTGATATTTTTAAAAATACAAGAAATCGGGTATTCACATACAAATATTCAATCCAAGTAGTCATACATGCAGTGGTAATACTATGGTTACTTATTATACCAAACTGTGTTTGAGTTTTGCTTCGAAAATGATGATGGAATTCAAAAGTAATGTGTTATAAAAGAAATCTCATGAAAAAACAAGTAAAGCTACATGGAGAAATCCATGGGTTCTGATACCGGGAGTGGATGAAAGTGAATCATATGCATATCAATTTGTGAATATTGGATGAAGAAAAAGGAATGTAACAATTTTGAATAAAAATTTACTTCAAAATACACATCATGTCCCATTCGAATATACTTTCATTGATGTTCAACTGGGTCACTTACTGTAGAAATATTAGGGTTAGTAGTCAATCTTCATTGAAGTTCATTTTGATTATTCAGAAATGAATATGTATGTCAAAAAAATGAATATGTCTGAGAAATATCTTGTGAAAAGTTGATTACAAATCTACACAAATGGACATGAAAGAATCAAAGTAGTATAAGTGTATAACACATATATTTCATGTTTGCAAATCCATACTATATATTTAAAATATTAAAATGTAAGAGTACATATGCCAATCGAAATTCAGAGTGGATATATGTCCTTCATATATGCTCCCAAAATATTCATTATCCTCTACATTGTTTCATGTATAAACTTGTTGAAGTATAAGCTCACCACAGCTTGAATTTTCAGTTACCTCAGTGTATTGGGGGGCAGTGATCTCTTCATGAAATTTGTATTTTCCAAAGTCAGAGTACTCTCAAGAATATACCTGTGATGGCAGTAGGATTATATATGTGTATATAAAAATATAAATTGTGACCCAGGAGACAGAGACAGGGAGTCAGAAAGTTACATATTTGTTAATTTTGAAAATTCATGGAGAAATAAATGGAGAAAAATGTGTGAGAGGTTTTATAATATGTATCTCTGATGAAGCCAAAGGCAAGTCCAAGTAAACACCGTGCCTCCTGTCAAATGCCTCTACTTCTAGTCCTTTAGGAGTATTTTTATCAATGTTATGATAAGGTGTCAGAGTCTAGGTGGTTATGGGTTACTGTCAGAGATTGGATATTTCAAATGGCAAAATGAAAAATGGGTCTAATATATATGCCAACACGTGCCACATAAAAATCTTCCACTGTCATTCACCACAATGCATTGACATTACTCTCACGCCAAATAAGACACAATGAGAGGAGAAGAGGAAACAAATCTGTGAATATATATCTGGAATTAGAAATTCTGAGGAGCTCACAAACGTGGGTGTGGCAGAAGAGATCCCAAAAGTAGAGGCAGGGTAAACAAACCACAATCATGGAACTTTGCTAGCCTAATAACTTCTTGACTATCTGCCTCTGACATTTCTGCCCTAGAAATATAGCTTTGTGCTTTAGCTTCCTTTGCAGTGAGACCATGAAATCTTGGTCTCAGTCTATGTGAACAGAAGGACATGGTTTCATATTTTCTAATACCAGCAGAAGGCAGCAGAGCTGAATCCTCTCTTTGTAGCTAACTGTGGCCATGGGGTATGAATGTCTCGCTGGGTGGATTGTGAAGCCTTTGGCTCACCCTCCAGTTTAATGGCATTTCTTGCAGCTTCCCAGGAAAATTGGTGGGTTTCTTTTTTAAAAAACATAAAGGTGAACTGGGACACGGTGCTGGAGGGAGCTTTGTCACCACGTGGGGTGGTTCAGGGTCTGAACTAAAAAACACAAACTTGGCTGCTACCCCATATATCTTTCCCCCTTGAGCATAGCAACTTGATTCTGAGCATCGCACCAAATCCTCTCCCAACAACAACATGCCTTTTTATTTTAGGGTCTGCTGGCTGCACCTTGTAAGTCACATGTCCTTCGAAGCCAATGACAGAAGCACAGGGGCCCACCACTGATGTTGGTCACACACCTGCACTCCATTGCTCCAGGCCCAGTTCCCTGCTGGCTCCTACTCACTGGCATCTCGGTTCTTCACCATGGTCAGGAATTTCACTCAGTCAAAAATGGCACTCCCTGGTTCAGTCATGATGAGCAACAGGAGATCTAAAGGTTCTCCCGGGATTTCCCGTCTTGCGATTCTCAAAAACTTCATGGTATTGCCCTAGCCATATTTCAAGAATGAAGAAGTTGGCACTGTTTGTTTTGATTCATTCAGGAGCCATTAAGTGTTGAGGAATCTTTGTTCAGTTAAAGCTCTGGAGATCGCATGCAGGCAAGGCTTTTCAAGGAGTGGCGAAAGGTCACAGGAATCCAGGCCCATTGGGGTCTCAAATATGAGGTTCATGTGAGTTTTGGCTCTCAACTAGAGCTGAAAAGGCTTTAACAGCAAAATCATGTAAAATCCTGGCTGAGATTCCCAGTAGTCTGGAGAAAGCCACCCTCGGCCTAGATCTCAGTTTCCTAAGGCTCCTCTAATGCCTGTCCTTGGAAAATCCCAACACGATTCATGGCAAGAGTTCTCTGAGCTTATTTCCAGAACTCAGTCTGTAATGGCATCACACCAGAGTTCAAGCTGAGGTAGACCCAGTCATCTTTTCCAACCACCACACAAAAGACCACTATTCTAAGAAAAACACTTCCACATGGGCCTTGTCTTCTTCCATACAGACACTCATAATAGCATTCTGGCTCTGGGTTTTCATAGGGGGAGCAGTCTAAGATGGTGTGCAAAGTAAGCTCTCATGCCCATCATATGCCGAATGTCATGGTGGCCTGGACACGCTTCCTGAGAAACAGGATAGATAAAATGGGCCTCTATTTAATACTCCTCTGCTTCTCACATTAGAGGCCTCTTGCCTGCCAGGGGTAGATTCTTTATGCGTACTGGACTCATGAAGAAAACCAAACACCTGTGTGCTAGTTTCTGGAGGGCTTGCAACAACTCATTTGACCCAGAGGATTCCTGTTCTGACTTCATAGAGGTCAGGAGCCTGACCAGAGGAAGGCAAGAGACTTCATCCAATATTACACTTCTTTTTCATGCTTTTAGATTTGGATGGACACATGGGATTTTTCTTAACTTTCCTTGGGTGCTTAGAATATACTTCACAGCCACACACAGGGCCAAGAGTCTGATTCAGACACAGCTTTTACAAAGCACTTTACCTAAAAGGCACAGATAAGGCCTCTTCATTTCCATTTGAAACTGTTTTCTGGAGGATTCCCAAAAAAGGGCCTGAAGGCAAACACCTCCCTGACATTCAGGGGAACAGAACAATGGGGAGGAAAGAAGCCTGGAGAAATACTTTTCTTTAATTGAACACTGTGGCACTGACAGTTCCTAATCATGCAACTTGGGTACTATCTATCCAAGCAGGGATTCTCCAGAGAGATCCTTACCAGTCATGCTAATTTTTGACTTTTCTGAGATGCTTGGCATTCCCTTCAGCAATCCAGTCCATGGCCATGTCACAAAGCTTGATGGTGGTACACATCTTGGACACAAAACCAGGAAACCCTTCAGAGAGCAGCCAAAATTAAAGAAGAATACAGGAACTTAGGATCTTGGTAGGTGTTGCCCATCTGCAAGGCAAGCAGCAGTCCATTCATAAATTGGCCATGAGGAGTCCTGCAAAGATTTCCACTAGACAGCATACATTAATGGCTACATTCTTCTCTCTATTTAACCACAAACCCAGTGGGATCCACTGACATGGAAAGTCTCACTAGTTAACAGTCCATTTCAAACCACCATCACCAACAAAAAAAAAAAAAACGTTTTTCATTCATGCTCTCAGAACATGAGACAAAATGACAAATTGAAAAACACACCCACTAAGACACACAAACCACCCCTGTATTTGGTCTGCATCTATCCACTCTGTCCTCTGACTGGTAGATGGAAATATTTTCCTTAGCAGTGGCCTGTCCTGTCTCAGCTCTGGTCTTTTTGGCCATCTGTGTGTAGTTGTCAGGAGCCAGCAATTAGCCAATACTTCTTTCTCACGAAAGGCCCTTGTTCAGAGCATTCAAGGCATTTGGTTATCCACACATCACTAGGTGCCAAGAAAGAATGACTCTGACCTTGGTACAGTCAAACAAGTGAGCCCACTGGTACTGGAACTGCCTGTGGGTGCCTCGCCTCCTGGATCCCAAGTTCAGAGAGTTCCATCACCAAGGACGTGAGGTGAGGTCACTTCCTTCAGGGAAGTGAATGAGATCACTGCCTTGGTAACCACTTTGTCCTAACAGTTGTTTCCAAGGGTCCCATGAAATGGAGGCTGCCCCACCTTCCTGGGACATTTTCCCAAGACATAAGAGTCTATATACCCTAGGAGCCCAGGATCAGCAACCCACACAGGCCTGATTGTGTCCTTCTTCTCTGCATTGAGAACAGGGAGGCTGATTCAGCCACATCCCTTCATCTTGACTGGGTTTTTGGCCATGGAAGATGACTTTAGACCTCACAGGTCCTACCTAGCTGCCTACATTTGCTTCAGAGATCATTTCTGCATCTATCTTTGAGCTTCTCAGCAGCTGTAGGATTCCCTACATACTTGCATGGCAAGATCAACTCAGGACCTGTTGCTATGTGAAAATAGATGGAGGGAACAGAGTATGGTTAAGGGTCATATGAGGTTCGATTTGGGTTAGGAGTCATTCTGCTGGATGAATACGGGTATTGGGCAACTGGGATATTTATAGAAGGTAAGGTGAAATGCAAGTATGAAAATAGAAACCGAGGTAAGATCTGAAGCACACAAGGGTGTTGGGCCCTTGACTTGCATACATAGTTTTGATTTATGTTCTGCAGAGGTGAATCTTCTAACTCCATATACAATGGCATAAGATCTTGTACCTGGGACTACTGAATGTAAAACAGATCTTCCAGTGAAATTGAGATAATAGGAAGGATTTCAGTGTAGGGTAAGGAAGAAGTATGAGTTTAGGATTTGGACAAATGGCCCTTTTTGCAATGGAATGAATTTCTATTAGAGTGTAAATGGGAATGTAAGCACACATGAAGAGTCAATCACAACGAGGCACTTGTGGAAATAGATATCAATAGTAATGTTAGGAGATCTGGAATGTACAAATGACTGACAAGATCAGGGATATTTTTGAACAGGGTGTGGTTGAATTACCCTATCTTAAAAAGACACTAGTGAATCCACACTGTAGGATTGAAATTTGAAAACAGTAGGCAACACAGATATAGATGACTTTATTAATCCATGCTCTCATTAAAATGAGGCTTTGGTAGAAGAATAAGAAAAGTGTGAATTTTGCATTTTGTGTCCTGAAGATGATATGATTACAGGAATACATGGAGCAGGTGACATGCGTATTTCTTCCACTATTTCTCGGAGCATGTTCTGAAAACCTATGATTTAGGGTTTGGGGATAAAAATTAGTGTACCTGGATCTACGTATATAGAGATGATGCATGAATAGACCATACGGTGAATAAAATACTATAACAGGTTACTGTTTTAAATAATGAATTGAATTGATATTTTAAAAAATACATGAAATCTGGTGTTCACATACAAATATTCAATCCATGTAATCATACATCAAGTGGTAATACTAGGGTTACTAATTATATCAAACTGTGTTTGAGTTTTGCTTCGAAAATGATGATGGAATTCAAAAGTAATGTGTTATAAAAGAAATCTCATAAAAAAGCAAGTAAAGCTACATGGAGAAATCCATGGGTTCTGATACCAGGAGTGAATGAAAGTGAATCATATGCATATCAATTTGTGAATATTGGATGAAATGATACGTCCTATGATGTATCATTTCTGAAGAAAAAGGAATTTAACAATTTTGAATGAAAATTTACTTCAAAATACACATCATGTCCCATATGAATATACTTTAATTGATGTTCAACTGGGTCACTTACTGTAGAAATATTAGGGTTAGTACTGAATCTTCACTGAAGTTCATTTTGAGTATTCAGAAATGAATATGTATGTCAAGAAAATGAATATGTCTGAGAAATATATTGTGAAAAGTTGATTATAAATACACACAGATGGACATGAAAGAATCAAGGTAGTATAAGTGTATGACACATATATTTCATGTTTGCAAATCCATACTATATATTTAAAATATTAAAATGTAAGAGTACATATGCCAATCGAAATTCAGAGTGGATATATGTCCTTCACATATGCTCCCAAAATATTCATTTTCCTCTACATTGTTTCATGTATAAACTTGTTGAAGTATAAGCTCACCACAGCTTGAATTTTCAGTTACCTCAGTGTATTGGGGGGCAGTGATCTCTTCATGAAATTTGTATTTTCCAAAGTCAGAGTACTCTCAAGAATATACCTGTGATGGCAGTAGGATTATATATGTGTATATAAAAATATACATTGTGACCAAGGTGACAGAGACAGGAGTCAGGAAGTTACATATTTGTTAATTTTGAAAATTCATGGAGAAACAAAAGGAGAAAAATGTGTGAGAGGTTTTATAATATGTATCTCTGATGAAGCAAAAGGCAAGTCCAAGTATACACCGTGCCTCCTATCAAATGCCTCTACTTCTAGTCCTTTAGGAGTATTTTTATCAATGTTACCATAAGAAGTCAGAGTCTAGTAGGTCATGGATTAGTGTCAGAGATTCGATATTTCAAATGGCAAAACGGAAAATGGGTCTAATATATATGCGAACACGTACCACATAAAAATCTTCCACTGTCACTCACCACAATGCCTTGACATTACTATCACCCCAAATAAGACACAATGAGAGAAGAAGAGGAAACAAATCTGTGAATATATATCTGAAATTAGAAATTCTGAGGAGCTCACAAACTTGGTTGTGGCAGAAGAGATCCCAAAAGTAGGGGGCAGGGTAAACAAACCACAAACATGGAACTTTGCTGGCCTAATGACTTCTTGACTATCTGGCTCTGACATTTGTGTCCTAGAAATATAGCTTTGTGCTTTAGCTTCCTTTGCAGTGAGACCAGGAGACCTTTGTCTCACTCTATGTGAACAAAAGGACATGGTTTCATGTTTTCCAATAGGAGCAGGAGGCAGCAGAGCTGAATCTTCTCTTTGTAGGCAACTGTGGCCATGGGGTATGAATGTCTCCCTGGGTGGATTGTGAAGCCTTTGGCTCACCCTCCAGTTTTAATGGCATTTCTTGCAGCTTCCCTGGAAAATCGATGGGTTTTTTTTTTTTTTTTTTGAAATACATAAAGGTCAACCGGGACACGGTGTTGGAGGGAGCTCTGTCACGTGGGGTGGTTCAGGGTCTGAAGGAAAATACACAAACTGGCTGCTACCCCATATATCTTTCCCCCTTGAGCACAGCAACTTGATTCTGAGCATCGCACTAAATCCTCTCCCCACAAAAACATACCTTTTTATTTTAGGGTCTGCTGGCTGCACCTTGTCAGTCACATGTCCTGCGAAGCCAATGACAGAAGCACAGGGGCCCACCACTGATGTTGGTCACACACCTGCACTCCATTGCTCCAGGCCCAGTTCCCTGCTGGCTCCTACTCACTGGCATCTCGGTTCTTCACCATGGTCAGGAATTCCACTCAGTCAAAATTGGTACTCCCTGGTTCAGTCATGATGAGCAACAGGAGATCTAAAGGTTCTCCAGGGATTTCCAGTCTTGCGAGTCTCAAAAACTTCACGGTATTGCCCTAGCCATATTTCAAGAATGAAGAAGTTGGCACTGTTTGTTTTGATTCATTCAGGAGCCATTAAGTGTTGAGGAATCTTTTTTCAGTTAAAGCTCTGGAGATCGCATGCAGGCAAGGCTTTTCAAGGAGTGGCGAAAGGTCACAAAAATCCAGGCCCTTTGGGGTCTCAAATATGAGGTTAATGTGAGTTTTGGCTCTCAACTAGAGCTGAAAAGGGTTTAAAAGCAAAATCATGTGAAATCCTAACTGAGATTCCCAGTGGTCTGGAGAAAGCCACCCTCGGCCTAGATCTCAGTTTCCAAAGGCTCCTCTAATGCCTGGCCTTGGAAAATCCCAACACAATTCATGGCAAGAGTTCTCTGAGATCAGTTCCAGAACTCAGTCTGTAATGGCATCACACCAGAGTTCAAGCTGAGGTGGACCCAGTCATCTTTTCCAACCACCACACAAAAGACCACTATTCTAACAAAAACACTCCCACATGGGCCTTGTCTTTTTCCATACAGACACTCATAATAGCATTCTGCCTGGGGGTTTTCATAGGGAAATCAGTCTAAGATGGTGTGCAAAGTGAGCTCTCATGCCCATCATATGCTGAATGACATGGTGGCCTGGACACCCTTCCTGAGAAACAGGCTAGATAAAATGGGCCTCTACTTAATACTGCTCTGCTTCTCACATTAGAGGCCTCCTGCCTGCCAGGGGTAGATTCTTTATGCGTACTGGACTCATGAAGAAAACCAAACACCTGTGTGGTAGTTTCTGAAGGGCTTGCAACAACTCATTTGACCCAGAGGATCCCTGTTCTGACTTTATAGAGGTCAGGAGCCTGACCAGAGGAAGGCAAGAGACGTCATCCAATATTAAACTTCTTTTTTCATTCGTTTAGATTTGGATGGACACATGGGATTTTTCTTGAGTTTCCTTGGGTGCCTAGAATGTAATTCACAGCCACACACAGGGCCAAGAGTCTGATTCAGACACAGCTTTTACAAAGCACTTTATCTAAAAGGCACAGATTAGGCCTATTCATTTCCATTTGAAACTGTTTTCTGGAGGATTCCCAAAAAAGGGCCTGAAAGCAAACACCTCCCTGACATCAGGGGAACAGAACAATGGGGAGGAAAGAAGCCTGGAGAAATACTTTTCTTTAATTGAACACTGTGGCACTGACAGTTCCTAATCATGCAACTTGGGTACTATCTATCCAAGCAGGGATTCTCCAGAGAGATCCTTACCAGTCATGCTAATTTTTGACTTTTCTGAGATGCTTGGCATTCCCTTCAGCAATCCAGTCCATGGCCATGTCACAAAGCTTGGTGGTGGTACACATCTTGGACACAAAACCAGGAAACCCTTCAGAGAGCAGCCAAAATTAAAGAAGAATACAGGAACTTAGGATCTTGGTAGGTGTTGCCCATCTGCAAGGCAAGCAGCAGTCCATTCATAAATTGGCCATGAGGAGTCCTGCAAAGATTTCCACTAGACAGAATACATACACGGCTGCATTCTTCTCTCTACTCTATTTAACCGCAAACCCAGTGGGATCCACTGACATTGAAAGACTCACTAGTTAACACTCCATTTCAAACCACCACCACCACCAACAACAAAAAAGTTGTTCAATCATGCTCTCAGAACATGAGACAAAACGACAAATTGAAAAACACACCCACTAAGACACACAAACCACCCCTGTATTTGGTCTGCATCTATCCACTCTGTCCTCTGACTGGTGGGTGAAAATATTTTCCTTAGCAGTGGCCTGTCCTGTCTCAGCTCTGGTCTCCTTGGCTATCTGTGTGTAGTTTTCAGGAGCCAGCAATGAGCCAATACTTCTTTCTCACGAAAGGCCCTTGTTCAGAGCATTCAAGGCATTTGGCTATCCACACATCACTAGGTTCCAAGAAAGAATGACTCTGGCCTTGGTATACACAAACAAGTGAGCCCACTGGGACTGGAACTGCCTGTGGGTGCCTCGCCTCTTGGATCCCAAGTTCAGAAAGTTTCATCACCAAGGAACTGAGGTGAGGTAACTTCCTTTCTGATACCGAGAGTGAATGAAAGTGAATCATATGCATGTCAATTTGTGAATATTGGATGAAATGATACATCCTATGATGTATCATTTCTGAAAAAAAAGGAATTTAACAATTTTGAATGAAAATTTACATCAAAATACACATCATGTCCCATATGAACATACTTTCATTGATGTTCGAATGGATAACTTACTGTAGAAATATAAGGGTTAGTACTCAATCTTCACTGAAGTTCATTTTGAGTATTCAGAAATGAATATGTAAGTCAAGAAAATGAATATGTCTGAGAAATATCTTGTGAAAAGTTGCTTGTAAATCCACACAGATGGACATGGAAGAATCAAGGTAATATAAGTGTTTGACACATATATTTCATGTTTGCAAATCCATAGTATATATTTAATATATTAAAATGCAAGAGTACCTATGCCAATCGAAATTCCTAAGTGGATATATGTCCTTCACATATGTTCCCAAAATATTTATTTTCCTCTACATTGTTTCATGTATAAACTTGTTGAAGTATAAGCTCACCACAGCTTGAATTTTCAGTTACCTCAGTTTACTGGGGGTAGTGATCTCTTCATGAAATTTGTATTTTCCAAAGTCAGAGTACTCTCAAGAATATACCTGTGATGGCAGTAGGATTATATATGTGTATATAAAAATATACATTGTGACCAAGGTGACAGAGACAGGGAGTCAGGAAGTTACATATTTGTTAATTTTGAAAATTCATGGAGAAACAAAAGGAGAAAAATGTGTGAGAGGTTTTATAATATGTATCTCTGATGAATCAAAAGGCAAGTCCAAGTGTACACCGTGCCTCCTATCAAATGCCTCTACTTCTAGTCCTTTAGGAGTATTTTTATCGATGTTACGGTAAGGAGTCAGAGTCTAGTAGGTTATGGGTTAGTGTCAGAGATTCGATATTTCAAATGGCAAAATGGAAAATGGGTCTAATATATATGCGAACACATACCACATAAAAATCTTCCACTGTCATTCACCACAATGCCTTGACATTACTATCACCCCAAATAAGACACAATGAGAGGAGAAGAGGAAACAAATCTGTGAATATATATCTGGAATTAGAAATTCTGAGGAGCTCACAAACTTGGTTGTGGCAGAAGAGATCCCAAAAGTAGGGGGCAGGGTAAACAAACCACAAACATGGAACTTTGCTGGCCTAATGACTTCTTGACTATCTGCCTCTGACATTTGTGTCTTAGAAATATAGCTTTGTGCTTTAGCTTCCTTTGCAGTGAGACCAGGAAAGCTTGGTCTCAGTCTGTGTGAACAGGAGGACATGGTTTCATATTTTCCAATACCAGTAGGAGGCAGCTGAGCTGAATCTTCTCTTTGTAGGTAACTGTGGCCATGGGGTATGAATGTCTCCCTGGGTGGATTGTGAAGCCTTTGGCTCACCCTCCAGTTTTAATGGCATTTCTTGCAGCTTCTCTGGATAACTGGTGCGTTTTTTTTTTTTTTTTTGAAATACATAAAGGTCAACCGGGACACGGTGCCGGAGGGAGCTTTATCACGTGGGGTCGTTCAGGGTCTGAAGGAAAATACACAAACTGGGCTGCTACCCCATATATCTTTCCCCCTTGAGCATAGCAACTTGATTCTGAGCATCACACCAAATCCTCTCCCCACAACAACATGCCTTTTTATTTTAGGGTCTGATGGATGCACCTTGTCAGTCACATGTCATTTGAAGCCAATGACAGAAGCACAGGGGCCCACCACTGATGTTGGTCACACACATGCACACCATTACTCCAGGCCCAGTTCCCTCCTGGCTCCTACTCACTGGCCTCTCGGTTCTTCTCCATGGTCAGGAATTTCACTCAGTCAAAAATGGCACTCCCTGGTTCAGTCATGATGAGCAACAGGAGATCTAAATGTTCTCCAGGGATTTCTGGTCATGGGATTCTCAAAAACTTCACGGTATTGCCCTAGCCATATTTCAAGAATGAAGAAGTTGGCACTGTTTGTTTTGATTCATTCAGGAGCCATTAAGTGTTGAGGAATCTTTGTTCAGTAAAAGCTCTGGAGATCGCATGCAGGCAAGGCTTTTCAAGGAGTGGCGAAAGGTCACAGGAATCCAGGCCCATTGGGGTCTCAAATATGAGGTTCATGTGAGTTTTGGCTCTCAACTAGAGCTGAAAAGGCTTTAACAGCAAAATCATGTAAAATCCTGGCTGAGATTTCCAGTGGTCTGGAGAAAGCCACCCTCGGCCTAGATCTCAGTTTCCAAAGGCTCTTCTAATGCCTGACCTTGGAAAATCCCAACACAATTCATGGCAAGAGTTCACTGAGATCAATTCCAGAACTCAGTCTCTAATGGCATCACACCAGAGTTCAAGTTGAGGTGGACCCAGTCATCTTTTCCAACCACCACACAAAAGTCCACTATTCTAACAAAAATGCCCCCACATGGCCCTTGTCTTCTTTCATATAGGCACTCATCATAACATTCTTGCTGGGGGTTTGCATAGGGGGAGCAGTCTAAGATGGTGTGCAAAGTAAGCTCTCATGCCCATCATATGCCAAATATCATGGTGACCTGGAAACCCTTCCTGAGAAACAGGATAGATAAAATGGGCCTCTACTTAATACTGCTCTGCTTCTCAAATTAGAGGCCTCCTGCCTGCCAGGGGTAGATTCTTTATGCGTACTGGACTCATAAAAAAAAAAAAAAACCAAACACCTGTGTGCTAGTTCCTGGAGGGCTTGCAACAACTCATTTGACCCACAGGATCCCTGTTCTTACTTCATAGAGGTCAGGAGCCTGACCAGAGGAAGGCAAGAGACTTCATCCAATATTACACTTCTTTTTCATGCTTTTAGATTTGGATGGACACATGGGATTTTTCTTAACTTTCCTTGGGTGCTTAGAATATACTTCACAGCCACACACAGGGCCAAGAGTCTGATTCAGACACAGCTTTTACAAAGCACTTTACCTAAAAGGCATAGATGAGGTCTCTTCATTTCCATTTGAAACTGTTTTCTGGAGGATTCCCAAAAAAGGGCCTGAAGGCAAACACCTTTCTGACATTCAGGGGAACAGAACAATAGGGAGCAAAGAAGCCTGGAGAAATGCTTTTCTTTAATTGAACACTGTGGCACTGACATTTCCTAATCATGCAACTTGGGTGGCTATCTATCCAAGCAGGGATTCTCCAGAGAGATCCTTACCAGTCATGTTAATTTTTGACTTTTCTGAGATGCTTGGCATTTTCTTCAGCAATCCAGTCCATGGCCGTGTCACAGAGCTTGATGGTGGTACACGTCTTGGACACAAAACCAGGAACCCTTCAGAGATTGGCCAAAATTCAGGAAGAATACAGGAACTTAGCATCTTGGTAGGTGTTGCCCATCTACAAGGCAAGGAGCAGTCCATTCATAAATTGGCCATGAGGAGTCCTGCAAAGATTTCCACTAGACAGGATACATTCACAGCTGCTTTCTTCTCTCTACTTTCTTTAACCACAAACCCAGTTGGATCCACTGACATTGAAAGACTCACTAGTTAACACTCCATTTCAAACCAACAACAACAACAACAACAAAAAGTTTTCACTCATGCTCTCAGAACATGAGACAAAATGACAAATTGAAAAACACACTCACTAAGACACACAAACCACACCTGTATTTGGTCTGCATCTATTCACTCTGTCCTCTGACTGGTGGTTGAAAATATTTTCCTTAGCAATTGCCTGTCCTGTCTCAGCTCTGGTCTCCTTGGCCATCTGTGTGTAGTTGTCAGGAGCCAGCAATGACCCAATACTTCTTTCTCAGGAAAGGCTCGTGTTCAGACCATTCAAGGCATTTGGCTATCCACACATCACTAGGTGCCAAGAAAAAATGACTCTGGCCTTGGTACAGACAAACAAGTGAGCCCACTGGGACTGGAACTGCCTGTGGGTGCCTTGCCTCCTGGATCCCATGTTCAGAGAGTTCCATCACCAAGGAAGTGAGGTGAGGTCACTTCCTTCAGGTAAGTGAATTAGGTCACTGCCTTGGCAACCAGTTTTTCCTAGCAGTTGTTTCCAAGGGTCCCATGAGATGGAGGCTGCCCCACCTTCCTGGGACACTTTCCCAAGACATCAAGGTCTATATACCCTAGGAGCCCGGGATCAGCAACCCACACAATCCTGATTGTGTCCATCTTCTCTGCATTGAGAAGAGGGAGGCTGATTAAGCCACATCTCTTCATCTTGACTGGGTTTTTGGCCATGGAAGATGACTTTACTCCTCACAGGTCCTACCTAGCTGCCTACATTTGCTCCAGGGATCATTTCTGCATCTACCTTTGAGCTTCTCAGCAGCTGTAGGATTCCCTACATACCTGCATGGCAAGATCAACTCAGGACCTGCTGCTATGTAAAAATAGATGGAGGGAACAGAGTATGGTTAAGGGTCATTTGAAGTTCGATTTGGGTTAGGAGTCATTCTGCTGGATGAATACGGGTATTGGGCAACTGGGATATTTATAGAATGTAAGGTGAAATGTAAGTATGAAAATAGAAACCGAGGTAAGATCTGAAGCACACAAGGGTGTTGGGCCCTTGACTTGCACACATAGTTTGATTTATGTTCTGTAGAAGTGAATCCTCTTATTTTTCACTGAACTTGGTAAAAGAACTGAATTACCTTTAAGGAAAATAGTAGGTTGCACATGGTGCCACGTGCCTTTATTCCCAGCAGCTTGGGAGGGTGAGGCAGGATAATCATAAATTTAGAGCCAGTCTCTGCAACTTATCAGTGAGACACTAAGCAAATCAATGAGATTTTGTCTCTAAATAAAATATAAAAAGAGCTGGTAATGTAGCTCAGTGGTGGTTTAATATCTCTGATTTAAACACACAGTACAATAAATAAATAAATAAATAAATAAATAAATAAATAGGCTCAACACATTGATCCTATGCTTTATTTTTCAAGAAGCAATTTATTTGCACCTTTTCTGGATTAACTGGACAGGATATGACACATTCTTCTTCAAACTATTATGTGCAGGAGAAATGCAGTTTCAAAATAGTGTTCATAACAGGAACACAAGCTACACTGAAGGGGAGACTTTTGTGACCCTGTTACAGACCAGATTCTGGAACTCAGGGAAATAAAGATAATTTCTACTTACCATAAATTCTGCAAGATTTTATTCTTAAGAATGCAGTTAAAAATCACAAACATGTGGTTAATTAACCTAAAGTTGTCATGGCAGTGGATACTTGAGAGTTTGATGTTATCCTGCTGTCAGTCCAAAGTCAAGAAGTGTATCTGGGAAGGTCTCTTTGGAATCTTTTTTTTTAGATCTCCAATAAAACTGGAGTGCAAGAGAGCCATGCTATTCTCCTTATAGAGAGCACACATTCTCTCTCTTCAAAGTGTCAACTTTTTTCTTCTTTACATCACTTCTAATAAACTCATTGTATCTGTTTTTCTCTCATGTGAAATGATCACAAAGAGAGAGCAAAAATCTTTAAACTTCCATTGAGTTCTTGAAGAAAAATTAGACATATTGCATCCATTTTAAATATAGCATAAAAATAATTGATTAGGTGAAAAATGAATGTTGACATTAAAAATGTGAACAGAGCTGAATGCAGTGGTGCAATCCTATAATCCCAGGGTCCTGGAAGACTGAAGCAGGAGGATCATGAGTTGAATTCCAGATTCAACAAGGGAGAAGCACTAAGCAAATTAGTGAAACTCTTTCTTTAAATAAAATACAAAATATTGTTCTGGATTTGGCTCAGGGGTGAGTGAGCCAATTATTTTTAGAATGACTTATTATCCAGTGACAATTAATTGACTCACTATAGGCTGGATGTCAAGATTTAATCACAAGTTGCACAGAAGTCATATGGAAAATAGATGGTTTCTTATAGTATGATGAAGGTGTTCCCTCTATCTAACAGGGTCACACCATGGGGGATGCTATGCAGGGATGCACCATCTGGAAACTGGAACCATGGGAAGGTTAAGTTTTGTTTATGATACTCATGATATGGATAATAGGGTACATATCAATCAATAATAAAAGTATGTGTGCCTGAAATTTCAGGAAAATTCCCAGAATGAGACTAAGGATACAATTAAGACATATCTGGAGATGTGTTTTGATATATCTCAGGATACAAATGACAGTGTTATTCATCAAGAAATTTACAAAGAAAAGAATGCAAATCAAGGTTTTTGAGAAAAGGTCAAAAATTTACACTAAGCCCCACATTCTAAAGCTACAACCTGTGCAACATACATTTCCTCCAATAACAGACCCTCTTTGACTTACACAAGAATTTATGATAAAAATGGGAAACACATAGTTAATTTTAATGGCAAATGGGTTGAGGCGAAGAGCCTGCTCTTTTGTTAAAGATTACAAAGACATAAGAATTGTTGTACTTTGATCAAGGATCAAAGAAACTGTTTAAGAAAGCAGTTTAATAGGTCATATGAAAAAAGGAAATTACCTTGGAAATTAGAAGTAGAATAATATAAAATTTACATACATATATTTTAGAGGCACTTCAGAGTAGTAGGCTTTTAAGTAATAGGATTTAACTATTTTAAGTGGGCTTTATTAAGACTTTAAAAGTAAGAAAGCTTACCAATAATCATAGGTATGCTTTAAAGATTAATGATATAATTATAAGTATGTTATAAGTTAAAACTTAATAATAGGTCAAGATACATGTAGTCCAATTGTGTAGTCTAGTGATTGAGGTGAAAATGTAAAAGCTTAATCATAATTGGAAAAATGTTATGAAAATATTTTAAATAATATACTCAATATCTTAGGTAATTAAAATATGTCTGAAAAGATTGTAACTTTTTAAAATTATGTAAATAAAAAAGTTTTGAGCTTTGAAGCTCTCCATCAACTACATGAAAAAACACCTATAAAAAAGGTATAAAATAAAAAAAGGTATAAAATTTTAAAAAGGTATAAAAATAGGGCAGTAGACACTTCTGAAGGCTGCTTATAACTTCCCACTATAATCCTGTCTCCTCTTCTTTCACCTAAGCCACTCATCCTTCAGGACCCCTGGATCTCTGCTATGGCTTCACCCTGGAAATAGAGCTTTAATTTTTTAATGTAAATTTAAAGTTGACTCTCTTGATGGACTCTATTGAACTATAGGAAAAAATCCATCTGTATCTATATCTATATCTATGCCTGTAATTTGTGCTCATATTCTCATAGTACCCCATACCAAAGGGGAGAAAGACAGCAAAATCTTACCATTAGGCTCAAGGCAAAATTGCAAATAAGTTTGTTTTTTTTATCACTTATACTCCATAGTCTGGGATACTGACAAATCTAGATGGCATCATCCATCTTTTTTATTCATTTTAATGTTAATACTAGAAACATTGAATTTTATTTGTGCCTAATTTTTTTATGGAAGTATGGACATTGCAGCATCAGGAAATTACTTATGAGTAGAAATCTCAAGATGTTTTCTCATAATAACAGAGAATAGAAATATTAAATGTAATTTAAAAATTTTGATAATTCTTTTTTATATGAATATATATACATATGTATTAATAAATTGATTTAAACTTATATACAATTTAAATGAACTTCTGTCTGGGCTGGGTCTATGTATTGGGTGAAAACACTGCCATGATATGATTCCATCCTGATACACTTAATGTCATCCACAGCAAAATAAATAAATAAATAAATAAATAAATAAATAAATAAATAAATAAATAAACAAATAAATAAAATAAGATTCCAGGGCTGTGGAGCATTATTGTAATATCAGTTGAAAATCAGTCTCAGGAGATTTAGAGACCCTGTCCCAGGAATCTGTCTGTCTATGTTTCTATCTATCCATCAATCCATCCATCAATCTGTGGTCATAGGGCACTGTAGTGAGTATCCATGGATCTGATCCCCAGTGTTTTTTGTTTTTTGTTTTCCTACTGGGGATTTTACTCAGTGTCACATGATCACTGAGCCACACCCCAGCCATATTTGTATTTTATTTAGAGAGAGTATCTCACCAAATTTCTTGGTTTTTAACCATTGCTAAAGCTGGCGTTGAATTCACAATCCTCCTTCCTCAGTCTCTCCAGTTGCTGGGATTACAGGCATGCACCACTGCACATAGTTGATCCCCAGTCTTTTATCTACAAAAAAAGAGCAGCCAAGAACCTGTATTTCTGACATTATTTGTTTCTGGGTTGGATCCAATTTAGTGTCACTCAAACAGTTGGCCTACTAGGCTCTGTTTGAAGGAAGTGCCTGAAGCCCTTTCCAATCTGTCTCTTAGGTGAGAACTCTCCAATCTGCACACAGCCAGTGATGAGGGGGCGGGCTTGCACAATCTTCTGTGACTTTTGTTTCTGGAGCCATTTCTATACTTCCAGTCCTAGATCAGGAGCCCCAGGTTTCTACACTACACAGGAGCTGAAAAAAATATGAGGTGGGGAGGGAACAAGCATACTGAAAGCCAGGAAATGGTAAGTGTGTGTTTGTATTTTCAGACTGGGTAGGTAGGCTACTTGAAGCCACTGGGACTGGCAATGGCAGAAAACAAAATTAGTAGCCAAGGACTCCTCAGAGTTCTCTCCAGAGTCTGGTGGCCAGAAGGTGTCTCTGTTGCAATTCAGGCTTCAGTTTGCACTGACTAGTCTAGTGGAGCTTAGATCCGCATTTGAGAACCACTAGTATGGCTGTGGGACACAGGCTGGCTGTGGGCTCTGAGAAAGAGAGGGAGTGTCGGGACTAGGTGTGTAGCCCCAGGCGCTCCATTCCACCTGTTCCTGCTGAAAAGCATGCATTTCCCTCTCCCCAGCCCTGTCCTGCCACAGCCTGTGCTATGTCTCACCCAGTATATGCATGGCCACCACCACCCAGAAGCAGACAACATTCCTGGGGAGCCCAACACCTCAGGCAACACCGTTGCCCACGTTGCTCTCTGCTACTCCAGGTCCTGGCACAGGAAGGGTGGCAGGCTGCAGACTGACTTGCGACATGAGGCCCACATGAAGGTCACCACACCAGCTGCTTTTTGTGACACTTGCTGATAAATGAATGGAAATGGAAAGCAACCAGATTCATAAGGTGAAAGGTTAAATGCTTCTCTCATATGGGGAAGCTAGAGTGAAATAGGCTGATCAAAGCAGAGGAAAGCCTGTGATAGTGGATGGGCCATCAGTGGAGTGGAAAAAGATTGTCAGAGGAAGGAGGAGCGATAGAGAAAGGGAGGCATTGTGGAATGAAATGGACTGAATTATATTTATATATGAATATACAACAGTGAATTTCAACTTTATGTACATAAATAAAACACCAGTTTGAAAACTAATAAATTAATAAACAGAAGACCAGTAGAGGAAGGAGAGAGAAAGGGAATACTATGTCGTTTCACCATACAATAGCATTTGGCTTTCTCCCTTCTGTTTTAACATTTGGTATTTCATAGCTCTTTATAGCAGCTCCCATTCAAGAAATATCCACCATGTCCTAGCCACAGTGATACAGTCTTCATTAGATACCTCTATAACCTTATTAGGCAAGACTTTTTCTCATATGCATTTTACAGATAAAGAAACTGTCTCTTCTAGTTTACATGTGAAAGCGCAGGAAAATCAGGACCCTGCGCTTTCACATGTAATCTAGAAGAGACAGTTGTGGATTTTGTAGAATTCATCTACCTGTGATCTTTTCAATATTCCCTTTGCTATACAATCTATATAACCAAATATATGTCCACCAGTTTATACAGTCTCATACAGTTGGATACTTTGTTGCCCCCGATATCTCTGATTGTGAATAATATTGATAAAGGTAGGACTATTACTGTTTTCCCAAAGTTTTCCTTAGAAATGGAATTTCTAGTCAAAAAACAAATACTTAATATGATTTAGCATGTCCTATGTATGCATGAATTAGCAATAACCATACCTATTTTAGTTACTGTTCTAATTCCCCATTCCTGCAAAGCATTGTTTTCTTCCAAGAGAATATCATATTCATTTATGCTACCAGCTGAGATTAAGAATGCTCATCCCCCAGTGCTTTCCCCAACCCCATCAAAGTTCAGGTTCATATTTTCTTACTTTTTCTCCTCTGTGAAAACTATCAATTATTTATTCTAAAGAATATTCTGACACATTTTGAAGACCTAAGTGGCAGCACTTGACTTTCCTTCCCACATACACTTTTATTTTGTGTACTTAGGTAAAACTAAATGTGTCTACTTTTCTCAACATTGTGGGCAAAATTTGTTAAGTAGTTTTCCATCTGCCAGGTTCAATGTTTGATGCATTTGTGGCAATCAGATGTACAGTGCAACCTACTGTATGTATGTGTTTCCTGTTTTGTTGACACAAAAGAAGAAAACTAATATTACAGAGTGAACTCCCAATGTTTGGGGAGGGGGAGATGAACAGTCACCCATCTCCTCTCTATTCTCCTCTCGCACTATGACAAGGAAGATTTTTCTGGCTTCCCACCCTCCTTCCAAAACAGCCATGTTTCTGAATAATTATGAGGAGGTGCCAAAACATAGTATATACACACCCATTTCTTTTGATTAGGAGAGAGGTGAGTGTGAGATAGAATGTGGGAAGGGTTGGATCCTGGAAAACTCGTCAGTCTAATAGCTACTTTTCACCACAAGGGTGGTTTGTAGTGCTTAAGAAATGCAGATTATGTCAGATACAATTGCAGATAGGAAAGTGTCTATTAGACCATAGTAGAGAAAGGTTTCCTGGGGGAGGGTAGGTGGAACAGTGATGGTGATTTTGCATCCTTGGGCAGCACAGGAAGATCAGGACCCTGCGCTTCCACAAGGGCATTATTTCTCCACAGAAAGTGACAGCCAAAAACAATTACTTAAATGCATATTGATGTCAGTTTCTTTGCCATGATTTGAATGGTAATAGGATGGTAGAGGATTGGTGAATCACAAAGAGTAGAAAAGTGAAAACCAAGAAGAGAGTCCAGGATCTGTTTCTGTATTGCGGGTCAGTGAGGGAGAATCTGTGGAGCAGTTTTAGGAGTCAAGGATGATTGTCAGAAGAAAAGGGAAAAAATATATTACTTTTTAATGCCACAGATTGTTTGTCTCTTAACCTAGAGATAAAAATTTCATTCCTCTCTGATAATACTCATCCAACACTGAATTTTTTCTTGTCATTCCCTTTTATAACTTAAGCTTGTCACAATTCAATTCAGCTCAGCTTGTCACACCTGCCCAGAGTGACTCTTGCCATCATTTCAAGAGCTCCTTTAGAAAGAATCATTCCCAATCCCCCAAACCCTTTATTTATTGTGATAACTTGCACTGGGCCCATTTTCAGGAACTCTCTTGATATGTTCAATGGACCTAATGGCTATGTTCCTGCTCCCAGAGCTGGTTATTTCCAAGACTTCCACTCTCCACATCCTAATTCTGGGCAGTAAGCTTTGATGTGCATATGGCCTCATGTTTGAGAGGTTGTTTTTCAAGGTAATTTATTGTGCACCCATATGCAATGACTTACTGTACACCTGGCACCATACTAGCCTACTTAGTGGATAACAAAGCCAAAAGAGTCCCTGGCTTTTTTCCCCACAATATTTCTATAATTACTACACAAATATAAGTAAAAACTTGTTTCTGTCAGTAGAAAATTTATTAGAGGAAGGTCCTTCTTGAATTAGATTCTAAAAAGCAGACACAGATCAGTATTGTAGGTCTGGAAGTATGCTCCATTCATGTTAATTAATTATGGTTAGTATATCCATCATGAATACGTTGGAACTGGAAAACCTTACTACATATCTGTTTAGATACAGCCGTCCACATCATCAGACATGGAGAATCTTGCCCTCATCTCCTTTCCCTGATATTCCCACTGTTGAATATCTATAGAAAGTCTATTGCTAGAACCACATTTATTTTCCCCTTAAGTACTGTAACACTAAGTGCCCTTCATACTTCCAATTTCTCAACTTTCCAATTAATACCCTTGACACAGTGCATTTCAATTTTACAAGGAGCTTCAGGCAAGCTTGTGCAGTACTCAGAAACTCACTAGTTGCCTGTCACCTACAAATTAAGAGCAAACATTGACAAAATTATGTTTAAGATCTTAGGTTTTTCCTATGTCTTTACCAAGCAGCTTGTTTTCTCTAGTCCAATAATCTGCAACTATTCAACCAGTCCTAACTTTTGCTCACACTGTTATAGCTATTGGAATATAATTCTCACTTCTTATTATCCTACGTCCTAACCCTTATTCCAAAATAGTTTCTGCATTACTTCCATCTTTCTTTAATTATGTCTTCTATTTTATATTCCATTTAAATTATATATAACAATTAAATGAGATTCCCATTTTATTTATATGTAGCCATTTTTCCTCTCCCTGAAGAATGGGGATGCAGAGCAAAGGCCAGGATTATTTACCAGACAGGACATGATCCTGCCCGAGAAATTTGATTCATATCATTTGTTAGTGTACATAGAACTCTAGGTATCAAGTGAGTGTGCATCTGGTTTGCTTAAGATAGTCCTATTTTATACCTGTTGTTCTATATAATTGTTATTATCACCCACTTTTATTCTTAGAAGTGTCCTGTTTAGGGTAATAAATTAATTATATAACTACTATGTAAAGTAACAATGTCAAAGCAACTGTTAAAAGAAAAAAAAGTTGGGTGTGAGGTAGAGTATACCTGTAATCCCAGCAGCTGGGGAGGTTGAGACAGGAACTTCATGAGTTCAAAGCCAGCATCAGAAATAATTAGGCAATAAGCAACTCCGTGAGACCCTGTCTATAAATAAAATACAAAATAGGGCTGGGGATATGGCTCAGTGGTTGAGTGCCTCTGAGTTCTATCCCTGGTACAATACCCACTGCAAAGAAACCACTAATGTTTAACAAGAAAATAATGGGCATAAATTTCTGATCTGAAGATAGGCAAGCATTCCTTAAAAAGTACAAATATTCTTTAAAAGAAAGGGGAGACTTGTAAGCATTTCTAAATCAAAAGGCAATGAAAATCAAGTAAGGCAAAAGGTGAGAATATTCTGGATGCCACGGTGCATGCCTTTAACCACAGTGGCTCAGGATATATCTCCAGTCTGAAACCTTGCATGTATCTAACAGGAGAAACACTCAACAGATGTTCTTGGCAATGCTGCTGTCAAATCCACAATCTATATGTCACAAAACAGTGGGTAGGTGAAAGTGAACCAAAGAAAATACCCAGAGATACCATACAAGACATATGATTCATTGGAAAATGGTTGCAAGAAATCAGTAACTGCTCCAAGAAGAGCTCAGTTGTGACATAATGAAGAATAGCAACTCTGTCCCTTACTGCTTCACTGAGCTGTGCCTCCTTTCCTTCTTGGTGGCATCTTGTGCAGCAGATGAGTTATACCTACCCTTTGCACAGTACCTTTGATTCCATTTCTCTCTACCAAGAGGATATGATAGGCTTCAGAATCAGTGACATCTTAAGCCTTTGATTGCTTAGGTATCCTGTAAAACATCTTGAGGAGATTTTAGTATATTATATGAGATAGAATTGTAATTTTTTTCTTATTTTGGAAATGTTGCTCTGTTTTACCAGTTCCCAGGTGTATTTATTGAAGGCTGTTCCTTCTCCACTGATTGATAATTTTTTTGACAACCTGAGTGGTGCACTAAGATTCTAGGTATGCAAGGGTCTGTTTGGGGGGGCCTCTATTTGTTCCATTGGCTACTTAGGAACAGCTTGCCATCCAAGAATTATAGCTGGAGGCATCACTAGAACAAACTGAAAGCCCTTGATATGGACACCAGGTCCAGAGATATCCACTTCAGGGCAACTATATGTAAATGCAAGGGCTGCATAGGCTTGTAGGTGGAAAGCCATGCAGGAGTGCACAATGCAGAAATCTCCCATGACAGTCCAGAGGCCTGGCCTGGTGATAAGACTACAAGCACAGCAGCCATAGGCAGAACCCCTGGTTATCCAGGGGTTTGGACACCTATATCACATGGGCTTGCATTATCAGCGTTGCAGAGTTCAAGTTTTCCTTCACTGCCTTCTCTTAAGATGAATTAGAGCTCCTGTCCATGGATACTTGCTCTTTGCTCTTCAAATCCTGGAGAATCCTGCAAGTGGGATGAGGAGACAAAGGTTAGTGACTCTGGCAGTAGAAAGTGAATGGCACACCCAGGAAGGTTTTTCTCTTGAGACATCAAAAAAAAAAAAAAACCCTGCAAATTAGGGTCTTAACGGCTTCCCTCTATGTAGGACAGAGTATAAAGATGGGATAAATCAAACTGGGCACAGTGGCATGCCTGTTATCCTAGCAGCAGGGGAGGCCGAAGCAAGAGGATCACAAGTTCAAAGCTAAAGTCAACAACTTAGCGAGGCCCTGTTTCTAAATAAAATATAAAAAGGGCTGGGGTGTGGCTCAGTGATTAAGTGGCCCTGGGTTCAATTCCTAGTATCAAATTTACAAATAGGGGGAGGGAATACAAATGACCAGCTAACTGGAGATCAGTTGGGAAGGGAGAATTAAAAAGTAGACAAGAACCCTAAATTAGGATGAGGATGTTGCTCAGTGATAGAACATTTTCATAGCATAGATGAGGCAGTTTTTGAATCCCCAGCCACCCAACACACACACTAAAAGAAACTATTACATCAACCAATAAAGGATTGGCAAAGCCAGGTGTGGTTGTGCACACCTGTAATCCAAGGGGCTTGGGAGGCTGAGGAAGGAAGATCTCTATTTCAAAACATCCTCAGCAAAATCTAGGCACTAAGCAACTTATCTCTAAAAAAAAAAAAAAAACACAAAATAGTGCTGGGGATGTCTCAGTGGTCAAGTGCCCTGGAGTTCAATGCCTGATGCCACCCTCAAAAAAAAAAAAAAAAAAAAAGGGATCGACAAAGTTCAAAATACAGTGATATCAATACTCATTGCAAGTGTAGAACATCCTCCATAAAACAAATGTACAAAAATTGCTAGGCAGTTTCTCCAAAATTCAATGGGATGGAGAAGGACAGGATATCAAGACCAGAAAATCTAGAAAGATAAAATTGGCCACTTGAAAATTAAATGTCTGTTAGAAGGGGAAAAAAATCAAATGGATCATGTTTGTAATCAAAAGACAAACCACCAAATGTGTCCAATATATATTAGGAAGTTATGTAGAAAGTGCCTGCTAGTCAGTAGTAAGTAAATAATTCAACCACAAAACAGGAAAACAGCAACGACAAGCAGTCACAGAATATACCCTATAAATATATGTGTACAAAGAAAATTGCTTTTATAGTCTTTAACCTGACGATGGAGCATATATAAATAAAAATGATGGCATAATTATTTAGTCCTGCTTCTCCATCAGAGAACAGCACTCCATATGACACCAGCTTTATCTTCAAAAACATTTGTCTGTGTGTGAGTTTTTAATTTTTCTCATTTCCCTTTGCCCCTTGCTGAAACCTGCTAGTTTGGACACGCTGATAATGGCATTTTGCCACCTTCCTATTACTTGATACAGTATTAACTGAATCCTTTATTATGTAAAATCCATTAAAATTAACAAAGCAGCCCTTACCTTCAAGAAATCTGCAATCTAATAGAGGTAAATGATTACAAACCTCTAACTTGCAAAACATTATGAAAGTTAAATTGAGTGATACAAAGACTAAAGAATTTGTAAAATAATACATTGATTTTATATGGAGATATATCTCCATATTAAATATATACTCTCTCTATATATCTATATATCTAATATATATATATATTAGATATATATTACAATACTATGAGATAATCGGTTATCCACATTTTATACAAACGAAAACTGAAGCACAGAAGTATTTGAGAACTAGCTTTTTTATCTTGGAAAAGAAAAAAACAGCTAAAATTTAAAATGAGGTAGCATGTATCCAGAGCCTATATTTCTAACCAGTATTCTAAAACTACTCTAATTATAGCTTTAGAAAAAAGGAAGAATTTCAAAGTTGATAAAAGAATTTGGACCAGCAGTATGATCAAAAGAACAAAAGGAACAGAATGATATGAATAGAAAAAACTAAATAGTTCAGGTAAAAGATTATTAAAGTATGCACTTTAATAAGCACTTAGTTGATTCTCATACAGGTAAATCAGAGGGCACAATCTTCAGGAACCATGACAGAACAATATCCAACAATGTCTATATTCTAAGAAACAGGTGAAAGATCAATAACAGGAAAATTATAAAAAGGCCACTTGCTAAGAATGGGTAAGTAAAACCTTTGTGAAAGACATCAGTCCTCCCTACATATCTTTTTAAATTTAAAATAAGTTATTCTTATTCTTAACTCTTGTTAACTTTTAACTGATGAAACAAATTGCTTGGCATGAATCAAGACTCTGGGTTTGATCCCAGGAACAGGAATAATTGTAGGCAATGGCCCCTCACCCACACAAGACTACAGGTTAGACTGTCAGAACACTCATAACAACTATGTAACTAGGTAGCATAGTATATTAATTCCTCATATGAGTAACACAAGCTATACAACTTTTGGAACAATCATTATCAGTGAAAACATCTGAGAGGAACTTAAGCTAACTGGCCCTTGATTAATGGGGTAGTTCAAACTAGGAGAGGTGCGTGGTACATCAGGAAAGGGAACATTTTGCCTAAAATAAGAATGAATGGGCTTGGTTGCATATGACAGTGAAAAGGTAGGACTTTTATCAAATTGGAGACCTGCAATGATAACAGAAGCTGGTTAGGGAATAAATGATCTTCTACAATTTGAAACTTCAAAGTATGAACTTTCACTGGTAAATATAATAAAATAAACATGCTGTTATTTGCTAGAATACCAGTAAATCTCTGTCTCATGCCATTCACCACTATGGCCCCTTCAAACCACTCAAGTGCTTTTAGTCAAATCATGTAACAATGAATAATGGAAAATATGTGTCATTTAAAGGATACAGCATTGCTTACCTGTACTTAAAATGTCATCATGAGCCAGGCATGGAGGCACATGCCTGTAAATACCAGTAGTTCCCTAGAGGCTGAGGTAGGAGGATCACAAGTTAAAAGTCAGCCTCGTTAATTTAGTGAGCACTTAAGCAACTTGGCAAGATCCTATCTCAGAAAAAAAAAAGAAAAAGTGCTAGGGATGTGGTTCATTGGTTAAGCACCTCTGGGTTCAATCCTTAGTACTAAAAACAAGCAACAAAAGAAGGTCATCATACCGAGTTTCTGAAAATTCAAGTTTTACTTAGACATACACACACACACACACACACACACACACACACACACACACACACACCAACCACAGAATTCAGAAGGACACTCCTATGTTCCTGTGTGAAAGTCAATAAGATTGAAAAATAAAAATGCCAAGGCTCTATTTTAAACTATTCAATCAAAATCTTTAGGGAACAGTCAAGGAAATTCAAAAAAATAAACAAAAGTTTCTCAATAAAAGTTTATCAAGTTTGGGTAACATTTGATGTGATCAAATGTGGGATCTGAACCCCAGTTAGTACATTTCTCAATTATAATGCTAAAACAATGAAGGTTGAAGGTCAAGACAGTTCATGACATAAGTATGTCAATAGGACAGAAAGACTAAAGGTAGTCCTCATAGGTTATTAATATCATCTACTCGAACTTCAGATTGCCAATACTTGAGCTATTTCAATGATTTTACCATATCAGTGATGGATTTGAGCTGAGTTACATACCCATTCTGCAGCTCCTGTACCTAATGAGATCTGCTACTACTACAAAGTTCACTCACAGTTCACCATGCTTTTTTTCTTTAATTAACCAACCAGATTCTGAATTTATAACTGAATCAATTGACACTGCCAACTCTTTAAAAGAGAAAATGTATTCAGAGTAATATTTGATGTCTATTGGAAATAAGTTATTCAAGAGTTTGGGCTTTATTTAATCGCTTTAATTATATAATTTTTTGGGGGACAGGTATATTTATATAAATTTGGAATACTTTACCCATTGATGCAATAGTATATACAGGACTCAGTCTCAAAATGCTTGTAATCCAGTGGTGGGAAAAGCATAAAACTGTATAAATAATTAATGTAAAGCCAGCAATGTACTTTTATACCGAGATCTTTACCACCCTAGGTATCACTTATTTTCAATCATCTAATAACTACTGTACTATATAATCCACTTGATATGGGATTTTTATTTATCTTGTTTCATAGTCTCACAACCAGATACCAAGGAAGATATTAAGCAAATTGCCTACTTATAACAAAGTTAACTCTCTTAAATCTATTTTACTGTTAATCCAAAATGGCATCAAACCAGAAAATGGCACTGAATTCCCCCTTGTAGAGATCTAGGTTGAGGTAAATTTGACTTGTACTTAAATATGTTACAAATTATGAAAATATTTTTAAATTCCTAAGTTGAAGAGTGCCTCTATTCCTGATTTAACAACAAGAACACTGACACATCTGACTAAGGAAAAATTTTAACAATGGAAATGCCTGATTTTAAGTTCCATATATATCCTTTGCCTCATGATATGATGGATTATCAAGATAAGCATCCATATCATGATTGTATTAGGATGTTTATAAAGGCTCATGTTACATAGGTTTAAATCCATGTTTGCCTGACCCTGTTACCTTTGGTCCTGTTATGAGGCAGTACACCATGGAAGGAACCACATGGAGAGCAAAACTGTCACAAATGCTTGCCAGGAAGCAAAATGGAAGTAAGGTCCCCAAGTCTTAATATTCCCTTTAATGGTGTGCCTCCAATGACCTAAATCCCTTCTACTAAGTTCCACCTCATAAAATGTCATCCATGTTTACATCAATTACTTTTTTAATGTCTTGCAATTCAGACTCACCTAAATTCTGGGCAAGCCAAATCATTATTAATCTGACTGAAGAAAACCAAAATTTAAAAAATTTGAGAAAACTGAGTATAGAGAATGTGGTGACTTCAAAATTGTTTTTTACTGTGTACTAATCCCATCTGACTTATATGACATTTCAGTAGTAATCATGCAATTTATATGTCCAAAGTATCAGAGAATCACATTTCTAATTCTGGAGTTCAATGAGTGTCAAAATTAGAATAACAATATTAGGTTTATGTTACATACCTAATAAATACTTTATGCTTGATACACAATATCTCACTAATTCTAAAAATAAATTTATGAAAGTGTATATCCCAATTTTGTATACAAAGAAACTGAAATTTACATAATTATCTACTTCCTCAAAGTAACAAACCTGATAAAGGTAGATATTGGAATTAATACACTATTCTCTCTGAATTGGACTATATGCTCTAAGAAGAACTATATGCTCTCATGCCTATCCAAATACTAAAGTATAGATTTCTTATTTTAAAGAACTACTAGGGAGAGGAGTTATAATGTGGTCTCATTGTAGTAAGAAAATAAAAATTATAAAGCTTCGAGATATGCTTTCTCACAGAAATGGCATGTAGGGCACAGCATTTTAAATTGGGGCTAACATTAATATTTTAATATATTTTGTTTCATTTAATATAACAATAATGTCATTTGAACATGCAATCAATGTGAAAATTATTGATGTTTCACCTTCACTTCAATTCAGAATAGCCACAACTGTCTATTAGTGATTGTAATGGACAGTGAAGAAAAGAAGCAGTTACCTATATATGAAACTCTTTTTTTGTACTAGGGATTGAACCCAGGAGTGCCTCACAACAGAGCCACATCCACAGCCATTTTTATTTTTAACTTTGAGACAGGGTCTCACTAAATTGCTTAAGTTGCTGAGGGTGGCCTTGAACTGTGACCTTCAAACCTTCAAAATTAAAACTCTGCTGAAGACTCCCCATGAAGTGCTCCTGCCCAAGAGAGCCCAGTTGGTGGGGAGGGGTCTGGGGCAAGGAGTCCCTGATAGGCCCTGCAGTCCTGGGGTAAGCACCGCCCACCAGCAGGTTTGGATCAGGTGGCACACCCCCACCCCCACCCCATGCCAGGACCCAGCCACATCCTCCACGCCCCTTCCCCTCCCCCTGAACGGTGGCCTCCAAGGAGAGGCGGGGAACAGGGGCAGTGGGCCTGGTCTTCCCGAGCCTGCAAGCCATACCTACCATTACCTCTCTACCCCGCCACCACTCACCCAGGTACCTGGTCGGCCAGCCTCGACCCTGTTCTTCAGCCTCGGCTGCCGACCCCTCTCCGCAGTGCAGATGGGGAGTTTGCGGTGACCCACCTGACCACAGCGCACCTCTTCTCCATGGGCACTGTGCACTGGGTGCCCCCCCCCCATTTACAAGAGCTCCTGCAGCATCGACGTCACCTTCTTCCCCTTCGACTAGCAGAACTGTAAGATGATGTCTGGCTAATGGACCTATGACAAGGCCAAGATCGACCTGGAGCCTGAAGACTACTTGGAGAGTGGTGAGTGGGCCATCATCAATACCACAGGCACCTACAACAGCAAGAAGTATGACTGCTGCGCCAAGATCTACCCTGACGTCACCTACGCCTTTGTCCTCTGCCGGCTGCTGCTCTTCTACACCATCAATCACATCATCCCCTGCCTGCTCATCTCCTGCCTCACCATGCTGGACTTCTACCTGCCCTCCGACTGAGGCAAGAAGATCACGCTGTGCATTTCTGTGCTGCTCTAGCTGACTGCCGAGTACCTGCTCTTCACTATGATCTTCGTCACCCTCTCCATCGTCATCACCGTCTTCGTGCTCAACGTGCACCACAGCTCCCCCAGCACCCACAGCATGCCCCGCTGGGTGTGGGTGGCCCTGCTGGGACGTGTGCCCCGGTGGCTGCTGATGAACCGGCCTCCTTTGGAGCCACACGACTCCCCAGGCCTGAAACTCGGCCCATCTTGTTACTGGTTGGAAACCAACATGGACGCAGAGGAGAGAGAAGATGCAGAGGAGGAGGAGGAGGAAAAAGGCAGATGGGTGTGTGCAGGCCACCCAGCCCCCTCCATGGGTATTATCTATGGCTGCAGACGCCTGAACCCACAGGCCTCAGGGCCCAGGGCTGAGGCTCCCTCTGGGGAGCCTGAGATCTTGCTGTTGCCTTGCATACAGAAAGCCCTGGAAGGTGTGCACTATATTGCTGACCACCTGCGGTCTGAGGAGGTGAGTGAGATCTGGGTGAGGGCCTCCCCTGGGTGACCCTACCAGCTTACCAGGGAACCCTCCCACCTCAAGGTGGTAGCTAGACCAACCTGGTCCCCTCCCTGAGGGATGGCCTCACTCAGTAGTAGGGCAGGCACCACCCCTTGCTGCCTGTATGATCATGGGCAAGCCCCTTACTTGTCTGAGCCTCAGTTTCCTTATTTGGAAAATTGGGGTAACAATGATGAGGTTTATAGTCAGCTATGGGATAACTGGCAGGTAAGCTGAAGGGCTGTGTTTGGTGAGGTTGCCCATTCACACCCAGCTAGGCACTCTCCACTCCCTGCTTCTCCTTACATGAAACACCTGAGTTTTGTGTTTGAAGCTCCCCTCCAAGGCGTCCCCACATTTTTCCTTTTAGCTGGTTGGTGGGGTCTGTGCTTATCAGAGCCTTTTACAGGAGGATGAACCCAGATTTTCTAGGCCAGTCCTTGGCTCATGTCACCCCTGACTCTACCACCACCTCCCCACCTCTGGGACTTCTTAGTGGCCACAGTGAAATGGGGTGTTGTGGGTTCAGGAATCATCCTCCTCTTGGTCCACCCACACAGAAAATTTGAGCCCATTTCCACAGTC
Source organism: Ictidomys tridecemlineatus (assembly GCF_052094955.1). Lineage (NCBI taxonomy): Eukaryota > Metazoa > Chordata > Mammalia > Rodentia > Sciuridae > Ictidomys > Ictidomys tridecemlineatus. The sequence continues at coordinate 900,548 of NW_027522913.1, forward strand.
TCCTGAATTGCCTCGTACCAAACATCCAGATGTCACTGGCTATCATGAAGCGGTGGAAGTTAATGGATTCGGGGGACATGCATTTAATGGGGAGATGAGTCACAGAGGCTTGGGGTGGGCAAAGAAGTTTACAGGCGTTATTAAGGGAAGAAAGATCTAGAATTTTCCAGAAAAACAGCCTACTGTCCAGAGGCCCATGGTCTGGGCTGCACAATTGTAGGCTCTTTCTGGGATTTTGGTTTCAGGGACAAAGCAGGGGCCAGAAGTTCCCTCACCCTTGTAATACTTGTCATCCTCAATGTATCGAGAAAGGCCAAAGTCCCCCAGCTTCACACACTCCGGGGAGGCCACCAGGATGTTCCGGATGGTGATATCCCTAGAGAAGGATGTGGAAACCAGGGTAAGGCACTGCCTAGGACCCTGGGGCAGGTGGGAGAGCTGAAGGAAGGTTCCCAGCAGGTGAGTGCAGGAAGAGGTTGCATACAGGTAGCTTCCTGCAAGCTGAGCTCCAGCCTCCTAGAGGAGCTACTGGTACTGATGGCCTTGGTCCTGGCATGGCTCCACACCCCAAACCAGTGGGTCTGTTGGCTTCTTGCAGGCAGCTCTGCTCCCAAAAGTCTGCTTCCATTGTTAAAAAGCTGACTTGAAAGCATGCAGGCTTAAGTACCCCAAGGGGCCCAGCCCATCATTTCATCCCCTTAGCCTACAGCCACTGACAGGGTGTACCTGAAGCTCATGCTAAGACATGAGCTTCACAAGGACAAGGTTTGTCTGTTTTGGTTACAACTTTGTCCCAGAACCTAGAACAGTGCCTGGCACCCAGGAGGAGCTCCATAATACTCACTGAATGAATGGATACTTCGTGTGTGGCTTTGCATAGGGTCAGGCACAAGGCCACACAGGCCACGTCAGTGGTGGGGAAGCACCTGGTAAGTGCCCAGGTCATCTCCCGGGGCTATGTTCCCATGGCAGTAGCCTCCTCTCAGGGAATGGGAACAAGGCCAGGTGGGGAAGGGACAGTTCCACAGCCCCAGGAGCTGGGAAATGAGGGTGGTGCTGGGCCTCAACCTCAGGATCTCCAGGTGCTCTATTAGCCCAGATCCTTTTCCTGGACCCCTGGCAGATAAGTGGGCAGGCTGGAGGAGGTGGAGCTCTGAGAGGGTGGGAGGAGTTGTCCTGGCATTGCAAGGGACAGACAGAAGATCTCAGCTACAGTCAGACGCTGAGCTTTGGAGTTGCTCTGGAGCTACATCTAGTGACAGTTCTCTGAGGCCCACACAACTGTTTTGGCTTTTTACTGAGAAAACACTTTGTAGAGGTGCCCAAGCACTCTAAGCTGCTGGGCGCAGGCCCAGGCAGGGACTCCAGCACCTCCCTGTGGGACTCTGGCCCTGCTCCTCAGTTTCTTCTGGGGTCAGGGATGGGCTTGGCTTTCCTGCTGTCTCTGTGTACCCACCTGTGCACACAGCTGATGCTCTCCAGGTAGGCCATGGCTTTGCATATCTGCAGCGCATACAGGACGAGGGTGGGCACCTTCAGGGAGTTCTTATTTTGCTGTAGATAGTGGCCTAGCTGTGGGAAGGGAGGTGCCGTCAGGACCCCAGCATGGAGCCAGGGCTGTTGGCAGCCACTGACCTCCCTTTCCTCTGGGGGCAAACCCCAAGTCAGCAAGATGTTCTGGTAACTTCCTCTATCAACAGGGCCTCTGCTTCAGCAGAGTACGGAAGGCAGGAAACTGGGAGAAATGTTCTTTGCTCCCTTGGTGTCTCAGCTATCTTCAGGGTGCCTGGCCTGCTTCCTCCAGCTCACCTCCCCGAAGGAGTACAGTTCCATGATGATCCAGGTGGGCTCCTCTTTGATGATGCCAATCAGCTTCATGATGTGGGGGTAGTTGAGATTCTTCATGATCACTGAAGTGGGAGCAGGAGGTCACACAGGAGAGTAGGGTAAAGCAGGAGGAGAACCCTCCCCTCTCCTCTCCCTTAGAAGGCCAGGGAGTCTGGGTCCCACCCAGGTATGCCTACCTGCCTCGCTCATGTACTTCTCTTTATTGTCCAGGGTGCAGTCCTTCTTGCAGGTCTTGAAGCAAAACATTGATTTTCTCCCCTTTCTGCAACAAGATGGTTTAGGGAAACTTGGTCCAGCCTAGTGCTCAAAGGAAACCGTTCCCGCCCTGGCCTCAGCAGGGACTTCCCATGGACTTTGCCAACTGCTGAGGGGTGAGACGACCTGGCCTCTGCAGGACACACCACCCCTTCCTTTCTTCCATTTCTCTTCCCTTTCTCCTTCCCTTCCTCTTCTTCCCCTTTCTTCTGGACCAGGCTGGGTTAGAACCAGAATGGGGTTTGGAGATAAAAGAGCTCAAGCCCAGCTGTGCAGACCAAGATGCTGAGATGAGGGGCCGCGTGATCTGCCCTGGTTAGCAGGTGACCCCAGGCCTTCATGAAATGTGGGCTGGCTGGCTCTGTTCTCTCTACACTTGGCTTCAAACTGTGCTTCCTTCCTTCCCTGCCCACACCCCGGTGCTGCCCTCCCCAGGCTTGCTGAACATGGCCACAAAGGCGAAGCCTGTCCACCTAGAGGTGTCCCAGCTTGGTCCAACCTTTTGCCCTCTGTGTATTCCCCTACCAAAGCCTCACCCCCAGACAGGTGGACAAAGAGTCAGGAAGAGTCTGGGACTCACGAGATTTGTGTGGACCCCTTCATAGACCTCCCCAAAGAAGCCTTCTCCTAGAATACGGTTGAGTACCACATCCTCATGGGCAATGCTGTACTGTGGACCTGCACAGATGGAGAACACAGCCTCTGGGCACACAGACTAGCTGGCATCCGCTGGTGCCCCAGAACCCCATAACACCTCAGCCAAAATGCACAGGCTGGGCTGGGAAAGGGGATCTAGAATGTTCCACTGCCTCAGATCCATGGAGGACCCATCACCCCATTTCCTGGGTTCCAGGCCCATGTTCTTAGAACCCCCATATCCCACAGACATACAAAAACACACAATCCATCAAAGGAGGAGCTCATCTTTCAGCCCACAAGAGCCTGGGTTGGCTGCCACCTGAATACACTTGGGGCAAGAGGAAGGGAGGGCAGGAAGCTCCACAGTGGTGTCCCAGGAGTCCCCATCATGTCACTTCCCAGACCCCTGACTGGTCACCTTGGCGGGGTCCAGGACCTACCTCCCGGCCATCTCAAGGTCTCGTTGGGAATCTCTGCATAGATGTCTGACTCTGGAATGACAGGAGGATGCCCAGCACACAGGTGAGATGTCTCATCAGGCAAGGAACCTGCATGTGGCTCCCACCTGGAGCCCAGCGCAGCCAGATGTCAGGGTGCTGAAAGAGGGAAGCTGGGCAAGTCCGCGGCTCCTGTCTCAGGCTTTGGGGCAGCCACTGAGCCTGGGGTGTCTTGGCTCAAGTTTCTGTTTTCTTATCTAGGGCAAATCCATCTCCTTCAAACATACCTATTACCCATTTAACACCATTATGAACTGGGTGCTTGTGTCTCTAAGCCCTAACTCACAATTTTATGGTTTTAGGATATGCAACTTGGAGGGGCAATTAGATGAGGTCAGGGAGTGGAGCCCCCATTACAAGATTAGTGTCCTTATAAGAGGAGGAATGGCCACCAGAGTTCCTTCTCTCTGCACCACAGGAGCACACAGTGATAAGTCAGTCACCTGAATCTGCTGGTTCCTTGACCCTGGACTTGCCAGCCTCTGGAACTGTGAGAAATCAATGTCTGTCTGTAGTCATGTGGTCTGTGGATTTTGTTTGGGGCCACCTCTCATTACGACAAACTCAGTATGTGTACCGACTACTCAATATATGCTTGCTTAAACCTGGCGATATTTTAAAGCCAGCGCTGGGAAGAAATAGGAAAGGTTATTTTTTGTAACTTGGAGGGAATGGTCAGAAGAGCAGGCAGAGGGAGCAAACATGGGGAGGTGGGCACAGGCTGCGGACAGGGTGGGCAGGCTTACCTATGCTGCAGCTTTCTGAGAGGTGGGACCACCTCACCTCCAGGTTTCTGCAGGAGGTGAGAGGGCAGGAGGCAGATAACACAGAGCTTGCAAAGCTACACCAGATCTTTGGTCCCCCTCACCCACTGCCTGATAGCAGAAGCAGCCCACCTGGCTGCAACAAGCTGGGGCATGGTCTGGGCCTGGGATGGGGCTCAGCAGCAATCCTCCCAGGATGTCCCCAGGGGGCAGCATGGAGGACAACACACTGTGTGAAAGTCCAGGGTCTAGAGTTCTCTCAAAAATGAGGGGGTGGGGGCACCCTGCTTGTTCATCCTCCTCCCAGCACACACTGGCTGAGCTCAGGGCCCTTCCAAATCCCCACTGTACTCACAGGGTGGGGATCTGGGGCAGGCTGTTCTGCTTCTCACCATCTGGAGAGAGAGGAGGGGAGGGAAGATTGAAGCCAGGGACACCGAGTCCTGGATGGATGGAGGGCCTGTCACTGCTCCACAAGGAGACCCCTCCCCACCTTCTGTCCCCGCTCAGCATCAGGGTGGAAGCTACGTAGGCCTTGGGCCAGAATCAGAATCCTCCTTGTAGCCTTCCTCCTGCCAGCACCCCGTGATCCATCTCAGACCTATTTGCTGACTCTGGTCCCAAAACGAGGAAGGTCCACCCATATCCTAGCAATGGCTCTGATCTCCCTGGTACTACAAATACAGCTCTTCCAGAAGCTAGCCTCTATGAAGCTCTGACTGGCAGGACCAGGGGTGGCTGTCCAGGACCAGGCCTGTAGCTGGCGACCCAGGATGGCCCCACAGGAAGCACCTACAGGGCTGCTTGAGGGCCTCCTCACACCCCTGAAGAATGCATTTGCTCAAGGGCCAATGGCTCCATGCCCCCATGCCTCCACATTGCCCTGCAGGCTTGGCTCAGCGTGCAGCTGTCCACTGTGCCTTTCAGAGAAACCTACCTTTCTTGGGATGGATGATGAGAGAGCCTTTATGTTCCCCCTGAAGCCGGCAATAACCATCTATGAGGTCATCCATATTCTCAGCCTCTGCCAGAGATGAGGTTTTGATGGACAAAGACTGCAGAGAAAAAGCCAGCCAAAGGTGTGACCTCAAGCCTTGGCTACACTGTACCCCCTAGTCTGCTTGAGAGGCTGCATGACCCCCATCCCCAACCCTGCTGCAGGACCCCCGACCCCAACCCACGCTTCCTCCGGGCTCTGCTGGCCTTCCCTGTTGCCACTAGGGGGCGTGCGTGTGCTCTCTCCTACTGACCACCCTGAGCTCTGGGAAGACCAGTGAGAAAGCAGGATGCCTTGTACCATGTGGGGTGCTCCCTATGTAAAGCAGAAACTGAGAAATGGAAAACAGAGTGGAGCAGAGACAGCCTAGGAAGAGCAGATGCTCTGCAGTTGGAGGTCTCTGATTCTTCCACCATGAAATCCCCCTGTCCCTGGGATCTTGACCTATAAGTCAGTTTTCACTTGGTCAATATTAGACCCCACTTCTTTCCTGACATTGAAATAAAAATACGAACCATCATCCCAGCACCTTGTTAGGGCATGGGTGCAGATTTTCTTAACAAGATCCCCAAAGACACTGAAGCCCTGGCTTCCTGCTTGCCACAGTCATGTCGACCCAAGGGCATCTTAACCCATAGTGATACCCCTGAAGAGAATCCAGGTGTCCAGAGAGGCTTACCTGGGGTGCACCTTCAATGCCCAGCTGCAGGACAGTCTGGCCCTCCTCCAGCGGGAGGCACCTGATGGACCTGATCTGCTTGAACTCAGCCATGGAGGTGGGCTGTGGAGAAGAAAGGGGCCTTAAGAGCATCCCATTGCTGGGATCAGGCAATACAGATGGGTCAGGACGGGGAGGGAGGAGCGACTGGGAGTCTCTCTGCAGATGAAGGGAGAAAGTATGGAAGGATCATCGAGTCCAAGCCCCTCATCTTTCAGAAGAGAAAATGGGGTGTGGAGAAAGACAGGACTTGCCCAAGGTCATACGTCAAGATGGCAGTAGAGTCAGAACTGGATCCAGAACTGCCTCCCTTTGCCACTTACAGAGCTACTCTTCTCTCTGTACCAGGAGAATGCCAAGCACATCCTTTTCTCCCTCTCTGCACCTATGTCTGCAATAAGGAGCCATCTGCCCAAGCTGCCATCCCCAAACACTGTCCACAGAGCTCACGCCAAGGGTGTGGCTCTCTGCTCTCAGGAACGGGGGAAGAAGAATGATTGGGCAGACAGAGAAGGAGTCGGAAATCTAAGATCCTGAGTCAGGGGCTCAGAGGGAACAAGGTGGCAGTGGGGTAAAATTGGATCTTCAGAAAACAGTGAGGACAAGGAAATCCCACAGACTTTGTTCCCAGAAAGGCACCATCCTCGTGCTCTGGGAGACCCAGCTCCTGGGCTGTGGGCTCTGAGGCTGAGGAAGAAGATGGCAGACAAGCCCAGGAGGCCGGGGACACCACCTACACCTTGAGGTCCTGGGTTCCTGGGCACTTTCTTTTTACCTATTTGCCATCTGTGAAATGTGTGCATATGTTTGTGTGTTCACCTAAACAATTATTAAATGAACATGTTAAAATTTTTGAATTTGTAAAAGAAAATATAAATAATCCATAATCCTACCACCAGAGGTGGCATCTATTAATATATGACACATCTTCTTCAAGTCCCATTTCTCTTAAAAATATATGCATTCATGAAAACTTGTAGGTACTGTCAGATTCCACATAATGACCTTTTGGTCAACAATGGACCACAGATATCATGGCAGTTTCATAAGATTATATCATCTAGAGTCATAGCTGTCTTTGTTTGTATAAATGGACTCTATTGTGTTAATGTGACAATGAAGTTACCTAATGATGCATTTCTCAGAATGTATCTCCATTAGAAACTGATGCATAACTGTCATATTTATTTGTAGCAATGGTGGTTTCAGCTGAGACCAAATAGACAATGTCCCTCCATATGCCAGCCTCCCTTCCCTGTCAGGATTGCTGTGTCTAGTCATTTCACTGACTATTTCAGACACTGTCCAATCTTACATTAAAGTAACTGATGCTTAAAATCCCAGTGATTTGGGAGGCTGAGACAGGGGAGCCTCAAGTTAGAGGCGAGCCTCAGCAAGTTAGTGAGATCTAAAATTAAAAATAAAAAGGGCTGAGTATGTAGCTCAGTGATAAAGCACCCTTAGGTTAAATCTCTAGTACCAAGAAGAAAAAAAATAATAACTCAGTAATCCTTTAAGCCAGGTGTCCTATAGACGTCTGGGACCAGTTTTGTGCTACTAATACTATAAGCAGAGAGAAGTAAGTAACTTATGACCTCAAAGCAATGAGCTCAGACCGCTCACCCTGTTTAGAAAATAGGAAGGTTGGATCCTCACCTCAAACTATTATCTAGAATATTTATTTTCTAAATATAGATAAATATAAATATAGATGAAACATAGATAAATATAAGCAATAAAAACATTATAAAGCTAGAAAAAGAAATCTAGGAAAATATTTTCATATCACAGGGTCAAGAACATCTAAAGCATGAAATTATAGAAAAAACCTGCAATAGGAGCATATAAAATAAAATATTATGTCCTCAACAATTTTTAATAAATGGTGTCTTTGAATATATTGTCAAGCAACATAAGTAGCTGTCACTCACAAGAAAATAAGCATGCTAGGAGACACCCTGATGGAGCTACCCAGTGAATGGAGACCACTGAACTCCAGGCACAGTAAGACAGGGGGTCTTCCTACCTGGGGAAAACTGAGTCTGTTTAAGATGCCACAGGGTGACAAATCATTTGGTTCCTCAAACTTATTTCTAGCATATAGGCCATGAGTTTCACATTTTAACTTAGAGCAGAAGATTTAGATTAAGTAATGTAGTTGGGGGCTGGGGATGTGGCTCAAGCGGTAGCGCACTCGCCTGGCATGCGTGCGGCCCGGGTTCGATCCTCAGCACCACATACCAACAAAGATGTTGTGTCTGCTGAGAACTAAAAAATAAATATTAAAAACATTCTCTCTCTCTCTCTCTCTCTCTCTCTATCCTCTCTCACTCTCTCTTTAAAAAAAACATGTTATTAAAAAAAAAAAAGTAATGTAGTTGGCATTTGTAAAGCATCTCCACTAGATCAATAAAACATCAGTTAGGCTGCACTCCAACTATATGATATTCTGCAAAAGGCAAAACCAGGTGACAATATAAGGCCCAGCAGTTGTGGGGAGTAAGTGGGAGGGAGGGATGAAGAGGGGGGACATGCAGCATTTTGGTGGCAGTAAAACTAGCCTGTATGATATCATAGTGGTGGATGCAAGCATTTGTCCAAACCCCGAGAATGTGCACCTCCAGGAGAGAACCTTCATGTGCACTGTGGCGTTTGGGTGATAATGATGCATCAATCGGAGCAATTTCTCCACACTCGCAGAGTGACGATGATGGAGCACTGTGTGGGATTGGGAGAGGAGGCACAAGAGAACGATGTGCTCAGTTTTGCTGCAAATCTAAAACTTCTAAAACTTCTCTGAACAAAAGTCTATTAGAGACAAATAAGTCAATAAAATAAGGGTTGAGAGAAAAATATCAGCCAAGTAAATACACAGTTACAGAACACTTTAGTCCCTGTCTTGGTTGTAAGTACTTGAAATATAGTAACTCACTAAATCCTCCTAACAACCCTGTGAAGTTGTTCCATCATTCCCATTTTACAGATGAAGGAACCGAGGCACAGGGAGATCAGACGACTTGCCCAGAATAACAGAGTCAATGCAAGCCCCAGGATGCATGCCCAGAAAGCCCAGCTTCTGACCTGTGCTGTACATCATTACATCCAGTTCTCCAGATAGGATCTGATCTGAGTCCACAGAGGATTCATGTCCCTAATCTCATGTCTGCTGCACCTACCATACTTCTTTTTTACACCAAGAAACAATGCATACTCTTTTCCTGGTGATGTCATTATCCATAGGCAAAGTGTATAATCTGTGATGCTAACAGGACAAGGGACTGTTACCCATGATTTTCAAGCAAGAGTCACATCCCTGGAAGAGTATGATTTTCAGAACCATATCTGACTCTGATAGTGACTATAGTCAAAACTTCACTTTAAAATAGCCCAACTTCACATACAACCACATTCTATCTACCCGTTTCATTTAAAAATGATCAGACCTGAAAAATCTTCTATCAGTTTTACAAAGTAGGTGTTTTCCACACCCTTTCCCCATCAGCACACCCCCTGACCTCAGGGGTCACTGGTAAGACTAGGAACCTCTATCTGATGCTCCTGAGACTCAGGAGACACGAGGCTGTTTCTTTTCAGGAAACAGACCTGGGAGCAATTCTGGGCTGATCAGAGAGCAGCCTCTCTAGCCTGCCTATTCCTGACTGCACTCTCTTCCAGAGCCTCCTCCTCCAGCCTCTTAGCACAGCCCCTGGAACTAAAGCCACAACCAATAAAAGTTCGGGGATGACTGGAGGGTATAAAAATGTGAAGTGGAATGCAAATGGCTCCCCTCTGGGCTGCTTTCACTAAGTGATGACTGACAGGTGATTCACTGGAGTCCCCACGTAATACCACAGCCCTAAGTGTGAGATCCACCAACAAAAAGGAAAAGATAAGCTCTTTAGAACTAATTCCAGAGGGGAAGACTATAGGATGCCATGCAGGGTATAGGGCTGCAGGACTCCTGGAAGGCAGGCCAGGGCACATGGTGTCTGTTATCCCAATGATGTCATTAGCCTGCCATTGTAATGGCCTCTTACATGCCAGCCATATTTGTTCTCCAAGTTCACCCCAACCCCATTCTCTAGTCTATGCCTTTCTTCCTCCATCCCTGGGCAGGCTAGAATGCATGTCCCAGTGGGTGCCATTATCTGCCAACCAAGAGGTACTTTTTCCTTCCAAGAGCAGTTCAAATCTCCTTTCCCTGCTGCCTGCAGGCAAAGTTAATGGCTTCACTTGGAGGTGATACATGTTCGTTCTGCCTTGTATTATGATTAATTGTGTACACATCTGTCACCTCCCAAACACTGTGAGCTTGAGGACATCACCGAATGCTGTGCTAATTCCACACAGAGTGCCTCCTAGAGCTGGGGTGCTATAATGGGCAGCACAGATGGGGACCCATACATTCCAACAGCCCCACTGCCTGGCCTGGTGCTCTGAAGCATTTGCAGAAACACTTGAAAAGGACAGAGTGAGAAGCAGGCACCCCAGAGGCAAGGGCAGGGCAGGGGGTAGGGACTGAGCCGAGGGAGCTGGTCCTTCTCTACCATTTATTCCAAGGACCAGATGGTGAGCACCTCAGAGGCCCACTCTGCTGGCTTCCTCTCCTCCCCTTCCAAGCTCTCACAAGCCCACTTCCACTTCCACCCTACATGCTCCAAAGTCCAGGCCAGCCTCCGGCCCAGCTCTCCCAGGAGAGACCTTGAGGCCACTTACCTGAGCTCCAGACAGCCCAGCTGCAGGGCCATGCCTTCGCTGACTTTGCTGGCATAGCGATGCATGTAGTCATTCGGAGCTGGCAAGAGAAGGATCACAGGTCAGACTCACGCCCTCATTGTCCCCTTCCCTGAGCAGAGGCCCCAGGAGGTTACACACCTCTGCTTCTGAGCCATCTCATGCTCACCCAGTCACAGACAAGCACTGAGCAGGGATGGGGAGCAGGATGGGAGCTCCCTCTTGGCTCTGCCTCTGCCCCCTGGGTCCCTGAGCCCCTTCACAGGGAAACTTTCATACACATTCTCTCCCTGCTTCAGAGTCTTCATCCCATCCCAATTTGGAGAGAACCGCCCCCCACCCCGATTTGGGGAGGAGTCATTAATTTTTCCAAAGCCCTGTTGATAGGTAGGAATAAATGCCATCCATGGTCCAAGAAACGTCTGGATTAGTTTCCGGGAAACCATAGAGAGATGCAGCTGAGACCAGCTGGAAAATAATGGCAGTAGCTCACTCTTCCTTGGCACTTTTTCGCACAGGTGCTGGGCACTTATTTAATGCTATGGCATGTCAAAGAGGCTTGTTAATTGTTCAAAAGAGCCAGTTATCACATCTTTAGAAGTTTTGTGAACTGGTGAATATCCCATTGGTAGCTTGAATCAGGTCTTGGCGGGAACATTTACACCATGGGAATTGGCAGGTGCTCTAAACCTGGGGTCTCATCTTCCCAGAGACAGCTTACCTGCACAGTGCCAATGATGTCATGATCCTCACAATAACCCCATCGAGTAGGTATTAGTATTTTATAGATGAGGAGACAGTTTCATGCAGGAAAATGAAGTCTCTGAGAATACCAGGTTAGTAAATGAGAGAGCTGGCCAAAAACCAGGTATGAAAGACCCCAGGGCCTGTATGTTAACCTGTTTCTACTTCATTAGCCCAATCATCTGGGAAGCCAAGGAAGTCCTAGAGGAGCTGGGAGCTTATGGAACAGGTTGGTCTGCACCAAGGTTGGAACAGCTGACAATGATCCTCAGGCATAGCAAAAAAGACAAACCTGGGCTTTGTCTTTCCATCTTCCTATGAGAGGATGGATACACTTGGCCTGGAGGGTGCAATGGGACTCTAGAGAAACTTTTAGCTGTTGGTAAAAATAAAGCAGTGTGGTCCTGTTCTCTTTCAGGCTCTCCATGAAGTCTTCCAGCAAGTAGCAGATTTGAAGGTCATACCTGTGATAGGCAGTCAGACTCTGGATGATGCAGGGAAGCTCGAATCTCGAGGAGGAAGTGGATCCCTCCATCCTCCCTACCCTTTGCTCCCCTTCACCATAGCACTACAGTATCCCAACTGGGGACATTTCTGGATACAGATTTACTGTGAGTCCACATCAGGCTTTGAAAATGCATGCATTAGATATTGTAGGAGGTCTAAGTCTAGGATGCCACTTGGATTTCCTAGAAGATTCTGAGGATGGGGAGTGCTGTGCCCTGGAGGTCCTCCCCACCCCACATTCCTACCTCCACTTGGCCTCCATGTGTAGACATTCTTGTCCTGCAACTCACCCACCTTCATCTGGGGGTGCAGCCAGTGGATCTCATCTGACTTCATGTGCTTTTACTCAGTCCATAGCACTCAGCCAGCTGGATGTTGGGCCCAATCCGCCCACTTAGGAGGATGGAGGTGATGATCTCCTGCAGAGAAGAGAGGGACACAACTCAGAGGTGTTCCTTGCTGGGATCCCCAGGGTATGATTCTCTAGGGTGGGATTCTACCTTAACAATGTACTTGTTTCTGATTCCCTAGCACTTAGTGCAAGATGTGGTACACAGTGAGCTGTATTGTGAATGAACAAATGCTGTTCATTTAGTCAAAATGAGACAGAACTTAGGAGACAGCACAGGTGCTGTGCTTCTGCACTGCATTCCAGTTGAACCAGTAAATACTCACTGAGCACCTGCCATATAAAAAGCACCTTCTTAATGGTTCCCAAGTTCACCATCCTTACTGAGTACCAGACAAGGCACTGCTAGATATTTTACACACATGGTTTCACTGAACCTGTAGAACATGGGGAAACAAGCAGGAGTCACTGTCCTTGTGTGACAAAGAGGAAACTGATGTAGGTCACACAAGCCATGGCATTAGGCTGGGATTTTGAACCCTGGCCTGCTGGACTCCAGATTTCTACTAGGCCAAGCTGATTCACTGGGATGATGAAGAGGGCAATACAAAAGGAGAAGACTCACCTCAAGGGAGCAAGGGACACAGTCCCTACACAAGAAGGATGGTCATAGGAAATGAAGATATGACAAGGTGGCCTCTTGTTAACTGAGCCACTTACCCACAGCCTGATGTCCTAGCTTCCTAGCCAGAGCCAGAGCTGGATTGACACGAGGACCACTCAGGCAGCTGGCTGCATGGATGTGAACCTCTGAGGCCTTGCCTTGTTCTGACATCACTTTTGCAACATTTTTCCTCAAGCCTCTCATGTGGTTCCACACATAATGGGTAATTGGAGCCCACTGTTGACAGCAGAGAGATGGCTCAGATGCAAACTTAGAAGCCTGCAGGCACTGACCTATCCTGTTGGATGACTTGGCAGTGTGAAAGATGGATCGATGCCCAGGCAGTTTCTGTTCTGACCAGGAAGAGCAGAGGCAGTTTATTATTTAGATTTCATGATTTTTTTGTTGTTGATATTTTTTACCATGCCTCCCAAGAAGTTCTCTAATTTAGCAAATAAAATGCAGCTAATCTCTTAATTTGAACAAAAATAAGGAGATATGACATCTTTTTTTCTCAGAAGAAAATCTGTTTCTTTCTATCTCCACTAGGAGAATGTTAAACTAATATTAAAATAATATGACTATGAAGAATGCCCAGTTGTTCATCTGCACACGCATGTCTGGGTTCAGCTAACTCCTACCAGGATGCTAGAAGACCCTCAGCCTAAAACCTCCCTTTCCCCTCAGAGAAAGTTGACTACTGCAAAGAAGTTGACTACTGCTCTGTGAGAGAGCTGGGGAAACTGAGGCATAGCATGTACATGTCATCAGTTGTAACAAATCAGCTTGGGAATCAATTGAGGCTCAGGATGTGGAAGATGGCTTTGACCTAGGGTACACACTGGGACAATGCAGATGGACCTTGTGCAATCTGCTGATGCCTGGCTAGAACAACAGGTTGAACAAGAGAGAGTATGTTTTTAAGCTGGGATAGTGGTCTTCCCTGCCTAGAAATCACTTGCACTAGAAATCACACCATTAGCTCTCCTAGATCATAGGCCTTAGAACTGCAGATCTTGGGACATCTCAGTCTCCATAATTGTGTAAGCCAATTCTCTGTGATATATATCCTGATTAATCCATCTTAGGAAGAGATGCAGTCATGCATAAATACAAGGGGAGAAAATCTACTGTGGAACATCAGGGAAATTATCCATTGATCTTAAAAAGGGACTGATGATGTTGTCATCTGTCTGGTATGTCTGTAATTGTAGCAGCCACCTATGTAGGCTGTAGCCAGCCTAAAAGAATAAATCAAATCACCCACCCAGCACCACAGAAAGGGGAGACAGAATAGATTCAGACCTAGATGATTTTGATAAACTGATGAATTAGCAATCCTAGTACATACCTGCCTCAGGACTTCTCATAAGGGAAGAATGAATGACCTCACCCTGAACATTTCTTTATTTGCTTGTCTGTTACTTGCAGCCCAAAGCATCCTAAGTGCTAGAAATACTGACTCACATGAAAATTTTGGGATCCTCTTTGTCTGGTGTGTTTCTTACTATTTTCTTCACCCAGACTTGGGGTAGAGTTTGTGGGTCCTGTGTAAGGGCCCTGTGAACTTTACCCACCAGAGCATGTCACATAGTCCTGAAGCAACTTCCTTTTGGACATCTGCTTTAGGAACAATCCTCTGTGCATATGGGGTGGAAAGCTACTGCCCTTTTAAATGATTGTCATTGCTGTTCTAATTTGTGCTGTGTTGTGTTTCCACTAAAGCCTTCCAGAGAGAATACCAAGGAACCAGCCAAAATTGCCTCGTCACTCTGACTCACTCTCTTCAGGTGACCAAGAGTAAAGTTTGCTCTTTATAATACAAAACTCTCCACACAGTGTTGCTTCTGTCCACCATTTATTTTTGAATGGGAAGAGTGACCTTCACTGAGCATGCTCATGACTGTGCCTGTCCTACAGGTGATGACAGGTTGTCCCACATGAATATGTATGACCTCCCCAGTTAAGAGCCTCTTCCTTCCTCTGAGGGGCAGTAAGCCTACCTTCACTCTGGTCTCCTGGTTGTGCTTTCAGCCTTATGCTCATCAGGAGGGAGCCTCGTGCATTTGGTTACAGAAGAACTTTGGCAAACAAGTGTAACATCCTGGGAGCCAGACACATATTTCATGCTGACTCCTTTGTGAGTGGGACCTTCTGTTCTGGAGGGACTGCTGCTTCTCCCTAGACTCCGTCCAATGTTGTCATCAACCTCCTGGTACTCATGTTTCTAAACCACAGTCCAAAATTCTAACTGTGGGCTCATCGGCTTTTTACAATTTTTTTTTTTAATGTTTGCCAGGCTTCTTTTCTGGCATGAGTCAGAGTGTGTTTTCCACTGATAAGCAAATAAGTCAGCCTCCTGCCCCACAACCCTGGACCATCTGCCATTTTTCCCAGGTCCAGTCTCCCTCTGTGGGCTCGATATAGTAGCAATCCTCACAGTGCTTTATGTTGCCTCAAGTGGTTCTTCAGAGTGTACAAGCATTTTCACACGTGCCATCTAGTTTAATCCTTGCAATGATGTAGGAGGTAAGAAGAGCACATGATTATTCCTATTTCACAGAAGAAGAAACACATTCAGAGGGGAAGACTGGTGGGGCCGAGGTCCAACAGCAGGGAGCTCGCATGCATAGGAAGTGAGTCCAGAATTAGCAGGAGCATCTCCTCTTCTAATCCGGTGCCATTCCACACACATTTAGCCTGTGCCACCCTGTGCTCGGCACTTCAGGGCTTGCCTGAGACAACTGTGAGGATGACGACTCATGTTTATGCCACACAGGGTTCCTGGGTCACCTCTCACGTTGTGTCTGCTTTGTGGGGTTGGTGTGGCTCTGGGAACTTTCTTCCACTAGGAAGACTCTCCTCGGATTTGTTTTTCTACATTGGTAATGAAGAGCAGAAAGCAGATGATGTTTGGTGCTTATGAAGACATCGATGCCCTTGCTAAACAGAGAGCAGGGCCCAGCAGAAACTAGAGAGGACAGTCACACAGAAAGGGACAGGGCTGCATACTGGAGAAGCCCAGCCTTCTTTGGTGAGCTGAATAGAAAATTCAACAGAGTTTTAGCTACATTTACCAAATGTGTATTGTATCAATTAGTTGTTGATAACAAAAAGCCCCAAATCCAGCGCCTTAACAACACACCATTTGTCAGTTATTAGGTGGGTGGCACTCTGATAGGCCAGGCTCGGTGTTCTCCCTTTGGCTGGCTCAGGAGCCTGCAGTCCACTGGCAGGGTGGCTTGGGATGGGCGGTCTCGGCTGGCCTAGGCCGGAATGGTTAGGCTCTAGAGCACATGTCCCTCACCTGCAACGGGCTCTCCTGGTCCTGGCCCATGGTGAAGTGGGGGAGCGCGAGTGACAGACATCTGATGGTCTCTGCAGGTCCAGTCCCAGGCCTGCTTCACCGCACACCTGCTGCACTTTTAGAGCCAGTGCAAGTCACAAGCCAGGCCACAACTAGGATCAAGGAAACCAGATGCCACTTTCTGATAAGCAGAGCTGCCGAGTCCCAAAGGGAAAGAAGGAAGGGTAGAGAATGGCTGCCCATTTCCTGTGTAGAATATTGAGCCCTGAGAGAAAACTGTGTGTAAGATTGCTCTGGTCTGATTGTGAGAAATAACTATAGGTCCTCCTACAGCCTATTAATGTACACTGAGTATAACCTCTAGAAAAGCACTGTTGAGACTTATTTGATGATTAAGAGATCAAAGGAATAATTTTGCATAAGAGAATATAGCAGCCCTTACACCTAAAAATAATACACCACGGAGAAGGACTTTCCATCAAGGTCAAGGCTATTAGCACCTCCTGGGCAATGCTTTGAAACAAAACCAACAGGTTATATATATATTCACATATGATATATATTATATGTATGTTTATATACATATGTGTAATATAATCATATGTGTGTGTGTTTATAAAAAAGGGATTCATTAGAGTGACTTTCAAAACCACAAGACAGATACTCCACAATAGACTGGAGAGATGAGGGACCAGTAGTTGCCCAGTCCTAGAAGCTGCAGCTCCAGAAGGAAGGAGATCGATGATGATGATGATGATCGATGATGGAGCCCCAGTCTGAAGTCCAGAAACTCCCTGAAGACTCACTGGTCAGTCTGCTTTGGAAGAATCAAGACTTGCTGGTCAGTCTTCTTTGGAAGAATCAAGGAGCAACCCAAGCGCCTGCTCAGGAAGAACAGAGCTTGTGTCCCCAGAATAGCTAAAGCAATCCTTAGCAGAAAGAGTGAAGCAGGTGGCATCACTATACAAGATCTTAAACCATACTACAGAGTATAGTAACAAAAACAGCTTGGTATTGGCACCAAAACAGAGTGGAATGGTACAGAACTCAACTCAAAATGGATCAAGGACTTAGGAATAAAACTAGAGACTCTGCATCTAATAGAAAAAAAACTAGGCCCAAATCTTCATCATGTGGAATTAGGCCCCAACTTCCTTAATAAGACTCCTATGGTGCAAGAATTAAAATCAAGAATCAAATTGGATGGTCTCAAACTAAAAAGTTTCTTCTCAGCAAAAGAAACAATCTGTGACATGAATAGAGAGCCTAACATCTTGGGAGCAAATCTTTACCCCTCGCTCATCTGATAGAACACTATTCTCTTATATAAAGAACTCAAAAAGCTAAGCACCAAAAAAACAAATAACCCAATCAATAAAAGGACCTGATCAGACACTTCTCAAAAGATGATATACAATTTCAATCAACAAATATATTTAAAAAAATGCTCATTATCACTAGCAATTAGAAAAATGCAAATCAAAACCACTCTGAGAATGTGTGCAATAGATACAGATTTTAAAGGATATTTAAAACACTATGTGACTCAAGACACTTTAATTTGTACTCAGTGTTTCCATGAAAAACCATCCATGAATAGGAAGTTGCACAAATATGGCATTTGATATGATATGTCTCAATGAGGTGTCCAAACTCATGTTTGTTACAGGTTAATTGTGCCTTGTTATTTTTATATCATATTACCAGAGTCATATACCAGGAAAGTGGGACACATCTAAGCCATGCTTAATTTCTGTAATTGAAGAAAATTGTAGACACTTTTTAATGTGTGTAACAGGTTTCTCCAATAATGCATTCAAATAATCATTATTAACATTATTTTTCCAATCTCTCCAATATTTTTCTTTCTCACATTGTTTTTCTCCTAGTAGCTGAAATCAACATCCCAATCAATAATTTCCTCAAGTATTCTGTATAGTTTTACCCTATGTCAGTGACTTTTCCATTACTCTAACAGATACCTGAGATAAACCAACTCATTTAAGGTTTCTTTTTGGCTCACAGTGTTGGACGTTTCAGTCCATGATCAATTAGCCCTGTTTTGGGCATGTGGCAAAGAAGCTCATGATGGCAGAAATGAGTGGCAGAGTAAAACTGCTCAACTCATAGCCAGGAAGTGAAAGAAAGGAAGAAGAAAATCAGAGGTCCCAGTATCTCCCTCAAGAGCACACTCTCAGTGACCTCAGTACAACCCACTGGCCCCTCCTTAAAGGTTTCCCATGTCCAGAGACCTCACTGGGAACCAAGCCTTTACTCCATGTACCTTTGGGAGACAGTCCAGATCCAAACTATGGCAAACCCCAAGGTCAGATTCCATAGTCTCACAGACCAGGGCCCAGAGGAAGGACTTGTGAAGAAACACTGATAGCTGTGTGGTTTCCTGCTTCCTGCTTCCTGCTTTCCACTTTCTGCTTCTAGCTTCTGGCTCTGAGAGTCCATAGTAACAGGAAGGATGGGCTCCTGGCCGAGGTGTGGGGTCTCTACTCAGAGTACACAGGGGGGAAAGCCAGGCAGTGGCTTGGTCCAGATGACAGGTCAAGGCACCCAGGAAGTGAGCTATACCAAGCTGAAAAATTTCACAAGAGGAGAAAAGAGAGAAAACCAAGGGTGAGGAAAGATGGGAAGGAAGCAGCCACCTTGCAGGGCAGAACTCTGAGGACATGGTGTACTCTGTCCTGAAGCTGCAACAGGGAGACCCTGGTTGCCTAGCTGAGCTGGGGGCCATGTGATCAGTAGCCTGGCATAGCCTCTGTGGCCCACACTTCTTGTTATAATTCCCTATCCCCTAGCCACTCTGGAGTAGGCTGGCAGTAGTCCTTGGGGACTCCTCTATGCTGAGTACGATTTCAGGATGGACCAGAGGCCAGACTGAGCAGTTCCCCACCACACCCGACTGCTCAGAAACTACAGAGTTTAGCTGGATGTGTGAAAGATCATGTGAACTGCTGATGGGGTGGGCTTAGTACAACCACTATGAAGGCATAAGGGTAGGTTTCTCAAGAAGTTGAAAACAGAAGTACCATATCCTACAATCCCACTGCTGGGTTTATATACAGAACCAAAATGTATCCATCCCATCACAATTTGAAACAGTTAAGACTAAGAATCAGCCTGCATGTCCATATACACATAAGGAAAAGTAGAATCCCATCATTTTCAGCAAGATGAATGAAGCTAAAAGACATTTAAGTGAAATAAGCCAGACACAGGAAAATGAGCGCTGCATGCTCTCTCTCATATGTAGGAGCTGAAAAAGTTGCCCTGCATATAAAACAGTGATTGACAGGGGTTGGGATGTGTCTTGGGAAGACGAAGGGCAGACAAAGAAAGTCTGGATTTGACTAGTGCATACCATGTGCACGTGTGAGGTGTCACATTGGGCCCCACTATTATATACACCTAATAGGTGTTAATAAAAAGAAACAACAGAAAGAAAGATCATATATAGAGTCCAGAGCCTTCTATTCCACAGTATAAATTACCTACCATGTTTAAAATAAAAACAAACCAAAACAATAGCTTGCTACAATTTTTACCTCCATTTTGGCTTAGAACAGGTGTCTGGAAGACTCTGGGGACATCTGTCCAGCTGAGCCTCAGGAAAACAGGGACCTTCTTAGAGCCTCCTTTCTTTCCCAGGGCTTGAGGGCCCTCTGTTCCCCACAGAAGGACTTTCCCAGTGTGACAGCATATACTGTGTTGTGTATCCTGATGTTGGCTGCCTCCACACCTCACTGAGGTTGGAGGACTTATCTGGAAGCTCCCCTTTCCTCATGTGATGACCTTTCAGGATCACAGACCTGCCAATCGGGTGGCCAGGCTCAAGGTTCTAGAGGACGCTAACTGTTGAGGCTGCAGAAAAATGCCCCATGTATACTTCTGGGTGGAGGCTCCTGGGCCAACACTCCTGATCCTGGTCTTCCTTCTAACCACATATAGATACAAAAACTCTCTTCTTGTTTTTGAAAGTTGGAAAGACAGAAGCTGCAGAGCCTGCAGAGGGCTTGGAGAGGTTAGTTCTAGGGACATGAAAG